>NC_136960.1:27368137-27373137 GCF_032717465.1 Coenobita brevimanus
TCGCCCCTTTGTAGGCTATTTCTTGTAGCTCTGTCTGAAAGAAAATACCAATGTTCTGATTTTTTTTTCCCATTGATATTACCATAGTCTATTATTCGTATGTTTTTACAGTTCAACATTCATGAAGGAATGATGGATATCTACTCTAAGTTAAAATGAATGGAGAATGATAGCGAAGTGGCAAGAGAAGACTACACATACGTTACCTCTTTCGTTTTCTCGAGCTGAATAAAATGGTCCAGAACTAGGAAAAAATTAACGGGTGCACACACACACACACACACACACACACACACACACACACACATTTAAAAGGTGCCATGGTATTGTGTGCTGAATGCTGGTGCTTCAGTAGGTCCGCTGACTTGATTTCATACTTTATTCGCGCTATTTCTTGACGATTATTTTCAAACCCGTTTAGACTTCTCAATTTCAAGTTTTTTTTAAGTACATCTCACTGCTTCAGATCCCTCTTCAAGTTGGATGGACGTGCCTGAAGGTATTGCGACGATAATGAACAATACGTCATTAAACTGAAGGAATTTACCTGCTTGGCATTCTTTGAGTTTAAAGCCTAAATCCCTTCCCAAAGGCGACGCCATTATTTTAATACTATAATCAAACTTTAAATTATCAAGTTTCGCCCCATTAAAGATATTTATCACAACCTATACTTAGATGGGAAAAGGATGACTGGATGATGATGATGATGAAGGATGTTAAGTGTGTTGGTGTTAAATAAAGTTAAATTTAACCACTCCTAGTCGAGACGGCTTATTTAAGATATCTATAATCGTCTTGGTGTATCAGGAAAATAAATAATTTAAATCAGACATCCACGGACTCATACGGGTTTCTTGAGTTCTTTACTTGTCCCTTTACTATGATGCCAGAAAGGTACACCTTCACCTTGTGGCACCGGCATGACCAGATGGTTCAGCTGCTCACATTTACCCCTCACACCTTCTCTCTCTCTCTCTCTCTCTCTCTCTCTCTCTCTCTCTCTCTCTCTCTCTCTCTCTCTCTCTCGAAAGGAGGCTGGTGGATTGTGTAAGAAAGATAACCTTAGCCCGTAGTTTACATATTCAGATGAACGAGGGGTTGCAACAACCATCTCTTTTCTACGAAACCCTTCCTTTCCTAATACGTTCGTCTGGTGTTAGCAGGAATAAGTGATCATAAGGTGTCGTTGTACGGATGGGATTCAGGCACTCTGACTCGAACCCTTTGCATTTCAGGATTATCCTTGCCGGAGACGAGAAGAATCCTCTGATGGTGGCAAATTTTCTAGGCGTCACAGTTTTCAATGAAAGGGTAAATAATGTGTGTGTGTGTGTGTGTGTGTGTGTGTGTGTGTGTGTGTGTGTGTGTGTGTGTGTGTGTGTGTGTGTGTGTGTGTGTGTGTGTGTGTGTGTGTGTGTGTGTGCAGAAGTTAAGAAAAAAATGCCAAGCTGTTGGAGCAAGTTTTCTCTGTCAAGTTGGCTGGCTGTGGCTTTTTTTTTTTTTTTTTTTTGTGGCCATTTATCATATCTTACTGAGCATCTTGTATTATTGTTTTTATTCCGTCCATTTCTAGTTTATTCTTTTCATTGCTGCATTCCCCCCCCCCTATTACCACTTTATTCCCTCCATTACCGCTGTACTGTAACCCCAGTTGAAAGCGACACCGGGGTCAGTAATTGCGACAGGTAACATGTACATGAAAGTTTTTGTGTCTCAGTTAAACACGTCCTATAGCACTTCGTTCCGCCTGACCACACCTTCATCACTCCATCACCGCGCTGCTCCCATACCTGGCAGATAGGGGCATTGGTCGGTTGGTCAGGGGACTCACACCTGGGCAACTGGGAGGCTTCATGTGATTACTCGTATTGTTATGTTGGCCAGCCAGCTTCCCTCAGTGCCCCATAGGCCCATACCAACACCCAACCACACACACACACACACACACACACACACACACACACACACACACGTTTTCATCCATACTCACTCACTCCTCACGACCCTAACTACGTAGGCATATCTATAGCTATCTATCTCTTTACCTGTATAGCTGTCTATCTTTCTATTTATCTATCTTTCTACTTTATATCTATCTAGGTACCTATCTATATATCTAAATATACAGTATATATATATATATATATATATATATATATATATATATATATATATATAATCCATCTGTTATGTACAGACACACTCAGAGAGAGAGAGAGAGAGAGAGAGAGAGAGAGAGAGTGAGTCCCGATAGGAAAGGGTATAACTTTGGGAAATGATAGGTGAGGATGTTCTAAGACGATATATAATTGTGGGTGCAAGCCTCACCCGTTACGGAACAAAATTTACTAAAGACCATATGCGCGAATTATGAAGAAGACCTTTTTCGCCCATAAGGTTATGAGTAATAATGGATCTGTACAGGCTGAGACTTGGACACATAATGATATAACATTTCTGCTTAAATTTTCCACATGTATCATTTCCCAAAGTTATGCCCTCTCCTCCCAGAACACCCTGCACATTTTATTACAGTATGTCAATCTATGTATGTGATTTCTCTGTGCAGTTGGGATCAGTAAACCTTTTACACTTCTTTCTTCCAAACTAATGAAACAGAATTCCATGTGTCCTTCATGTTTAAATATTAGGGGTCAAACTAGCAAGATTTTACGAGTATATGATTCTGGCCGTTTCCACGCTGTGGAAAAAGTAATGACGGCAAGTGTACCAATATACAGGTACAATGTGTGTCATTTTATGCATGTATGCATGTACAATATGGATGTATGGGTGCATCAGCATCGCTGAAAATGTGCATACAATATATGTACGTGATTTGTTTTGGGCCATCCTTCCGAGATTAAGGCGTCTGGCAATACATCGAGAGATATGGATAGTTTATATATAGATAACTGTAATGATGGTTTAATACAAATCCGTCAGCTTACGGGCAGTACTCGTATGAGGACCGGGTGATAACCCTGGGCAAGTGCAGGACAACGACACGTGTATAATCCAAGGTGTCACAGAGCTAATATATCCGCAGCACTGACGTACTCATATCCCAGGCCTTCCGCCTTCCGCACCATTACTGATTGATTCTTCAGCCTTCATACGCAGTGCTAAGTGTATTTGCCAATAATAAATTCGGAACACTAAACTAAAAGTTTATATTTACCTGCTCAGTGAACCATCTCACCCCTTGCCCTTGAACAGATCTGACCTCCAGCCAGTTACTCCGTTGCTGCTGCAGACAAGGGGCCATGGTTTAGGATGGTACAGCTTTTGGTAATGATTTAGAAACAGGACTTCGCCGGTACCTCGCAGTGTAAGTTCTGGTGGTTACTGCGAATTAAATATGTTTCGCCTCATCCCTGACCGAGAACCTGCTTAGTAAGGATACACCTCACCCTCATAACTTCGCTATTCACTCAGCTGAATACGATTCTTATTTATATACACCAGCACCAAAAAAAAAAATACTTTGGAGCCTCTTCATTTTTTTTTTTTTTTTTTTTTACAGGGAACGATCAGAGGAAGGAAAAACAAATAAAAAAAAATCCATACACCAGATTAGATGCGTCCTCGATCCATAAAAAATCTCGCGTAACAGTAGGGTTGAACAGCCGTAGGGTGAAGTTTTGGGGAGGACTAATCTGGAAAAACGAGTTCCAAAGAGATGCAATTCGGGGAACAAAATCCACTAGAATATGTTCCAGATTCGATTATACAATGAGTTTCATTTTGATCATTTATTATTTTACTTCTCATAGGAAGCATTGCCATGATCCTGCTTTGAGTGGTCGCTTTGTTATCACTGGTACTTTTGTCACAGGTGTACTTATTGATGTGTTAATGTCGAATACAGGGTGTCTGTAGTTCCTGTGTAATGTTAGTCACCTATGTCGCCTGTGAGCATTAATCCTGTGTGTTGGTTTAGTTTTCAGCGTTATACAATATAGCTTAGTTAAACTGGTAATATTTTGCAAGTGGACCCACACCTATTTTTTCCATAAGAATCTCAGAATGTGGTGTTTTAGTGTTTTTTATCTGAATCTGGTATTCATTTCCAGCGGGAATCGCTCGTTTTCGAGCCCCTCTTCCCCCCACCCAGTCAAGCAGACCAAGGGAGGAAATAGGAAAAAAACGAAGTAAACGAATAATTTCCGGCAGAAATGAGTATCAGAATCACAGGCAGAACACTATAAAACACTGCATTCTGAAATTCTTATGCATATCAGAATCAATGGGAATTACCGAAACCTACCCTAACTCACCCAACCTAGAATTAACGTAACGTAACGGAAAGTAACTTAACGAAACCTTGAAATAACCACGATTCACCTAGAATGAACCTAACCTAACCTAACCTAGAACTGACCTGGCCTAACCTAACCTAGAATTAACCTGCCCTAACCTAACCTAGATTTAACCTAACCTAACCTAACTTCAAACGTTGCTTACCGAATTGCTGGGCGTCCTCAGCCGATGAGTCAACGGGTGTTGGTGATATGCGTGGCGGCACCTCCAGAGGTGTTTCTCCTCACGATAAATTAAGTCATTATCGTGCGTAGGACACTTAGGAGGATTCAGTGGTAGATCGTAGTGACGCCGTAAATATTCAATCACACTAATGTCTTTTTCATAAAGAGAGGCGATTACTGCAAAATAATTTTCCTCACATCCTCCTCACCCGGTCACGGCTGAAAGGGGACTGAAAAAATTGAAATTTGAATCTGCTGCATGGTGACGTGATGTATGAGGTGCGCTATTGGCTGACAGCTGTGACTAATTTGAATCTGAGTGGATGATAAACGATTGCCAATATGGCATGCTTCTGACGCATGCACAGTGGCACACTGGTCATTTTAGCATGGTCTCCACACAGTACACACCTTCCCACGACATAAAGTATCCAGAATTAGGGGAAAATATCAAAAAATCAATAATTCAGAAACTAAACACCTCTGCGGGGCAAGACCTATATAGAAATT
>NC_136960.1:27378137-27401775 GCF_032717465.1 Coenobita brevimanus
GAAAGTGAAAGTGTGGTATAGGTAATGTCGGGAAGAGACAGTCTGGGGCAAATGTACTGGAGATACTTTAGTACTGGAGAATGTGTAAGGGGATCAGCTGAGCGAAAAATGAGGGGTGGGGATTGGGGAAAAGAGGATGGACAGAGAGGGAAGGGGTGGATACGGATAGTAGGGTTGGGGACTGGGAAGAAGAGGATGGATAGGGAGGGGTGCGTACTTAAAAGAGGAGTGCGGAGTAGGGAGAAGAGGATGAACAGAGAGGGGCGATGAGAGTATGGAAAAGAGGAATGGGAACTGGGGAGAAGATGAATGGGGGAGGGGGAGGAGTGGGTAGGGAAAAGAGGAATGGGAACTGGGTAGAAGATGATTGCTCAGGAGGGGAGATGTGTAGCGAATGGAGGAATGAAAACTGGGAAGGAGATGAGTAGAAAAGGGAGGAGTGGGAAGAGAAATGAATGTTTTTAAGAGAAAGGAGGAGATGCGAAACGTGGGGATTCTCCTGACTTGGAACAAATCCCACCGTGAAAAGGGTAAATGAGGAAGTGAAATGTGGATTTGTACTCTATACACTGAATTAAATCATATATCCTTGTGTACTATTAAGTTATTCGCTAAAAATACACATGAATCGGAGAGGGAGAGGCTAGGAAGATTGAAGGTAGAAAAGAAGGGGAAAGTGGGAGATATAGAATCAAGCGGAGGTGGGGTAAGAAAATAGAGATGAGCTGGGAGGAAAGGGGAGAAGGGAAGAAGGCATAGAAGGTAAAGGGCAGGAAGCAAAAGTAAAATGTTGAGGTAAGAAGACAAGAAAAGGAACAGGAGGTGAGGGAACAGAGTAATAGGGGAAAGGATGGGTTGAAGTAGATAGGAAAGAGAAGGGAAAAAATTTGAGATGGGATAATACGAGAAGAGAGAGAGAGAGAGAGAGAAGGGGGTGGAAGTAGACCAACAGGCAGATAAATGTGGAGACTGGGACATTTAGGGGGGGCAGGGAGATGAGCTGATGCGAGAGAAATGGAGCATGGGGAAAACGGGTGTGGAGTGGATAAGAGGGATAAAAACCACTGAAGGAAAGCTTAGCCATTTGTGGGGATGTTGGGTGGGGACTGTGAGTGTGGGGTAGGGTATGTGGGTGTAGAGTGCGGTGCTTAGGCGTCCGCTGGTGTGTGTGAATATCGCGTAGGGTGTGTGGCTATGGGGTGCAGTGTTTGTGTGTGTGTGTGTGTGTGTGTGTGTGTGTGTCAGATTGGAGTGTGTGGGTATGGAGTGGGGCATGAGGGTTTGGGATTGGTTTTCTGGGTTTTGGCAGGGAAGTGAGTGTGGGGTGAGGCTCTATGGGTTCGGGAATGAGGTGTGTGGATGTGTGTGTTTTACTGTGGGGGAGGGTTTTGTGTGTGTGTGTGTGTGTGTGTGTGTGTGTGTGTGTGTGTGTGTGTGTGTGTGTGTGTGTGTGTGTGTGTGTGTGTGTGTGTGTGTGTGTGTGTTTTGTGTGTGAATGCGTGGTTGTGGATGTTTAAGCGTAGGGGGTGTGGGGGTGAATGTTGGGTGGGGTGAATGCGTGTGTTGGTGTTGGTGTGGGATGTGTGAGTGTAGAGTGGGGTGTGTGGTGAAAGTGCATGGATTGGATGGGTGGTTGTGGGAGTTTGAGTGTGGGGATGGGGTTCTTGGGTGTGGGTATAGGTGAGGGTGCAAGATAGGTATATGTAGGTGTGGAGTGGGTGTATGGGTGTGGGAGTATAAGTGTGGAGGTGGGGTGTGTGGATTTGGGGTGGGGTGTGTGGGGTATGGGTATATTGTGAAGTGATGTGGGGTGTTCAAGTTTAAAGTGAGTTTGAGAGTGTGGGGTGGAGTGTGTGGGCGTGGGGTGGGGATGTGTGAGTGTGTAGTTGGGTTAGTGGGTGGGTGTGTTGGTTTGTATGGGTGAGTGGTGAGGTGGGTGGGTGTAGGGTTGGGATATGTGGGTGTAGGATTGGGGTGTGTAAATGTGGGTTGGGGTGTGTGGGTGTGGGTTTTGTGTGAGGGTGAGTGGTGGAGTGTGTGCATGCGTGTAGGGTGAGGGTGTCTAATAATAGGATTCTGGTTGATTAAGTCGAGGCAAATGGACTTGTCATATTCTTATGGTTGAGTGTGTAGTGGAGGAGAATTAGTGAAGTGGAAAATGTGGGTGGGGGACTTGGGGCGGAGGGAAAGGAACAAAGAATAGAAGGAACAGGGGTGCAGGGTGGCAAGGAATAGGAAACATGTCGAAAAGTGAAGGAAGAAGAGGAGAAAGAAATTAGTTTATTGGAAATGAAGCAAGGTAATGGAGTGAAAAGAGATGCAGAAGAGGGAAGGACCTACAAGTGAATAGGAAGTATCTGGAAATGATAAGGAAGCGGAGATAAAGCGAATAGACTAGAATGAAGGAGGGTAAGAGGATGACAAGAAAAAAATGAGGGTGAGACGAAATACAAAATGAACAGAAAGGTTGAAGAAGGGAGGGGCATTTGGGGGTAGGCTAGCCGGTCAGGGGAAGGGACGGCTAGGAAGATTATCTAGATAATTCGTGGGCCATATGTACTGAAGCTATTCTTCATGCTGCAGGCGAGTGGAAAGAGAGAGAGAAAGAAAAATGGAGATAAGGCTGGGAAATAAGGAGAAAAGGGAGGGGTAAGGTGGGGAGGAATGAAGGGGTAGTCAGGCAATGTATGGGAGTGGTGGGAGTAGGTAGAAGGGAAGGAATGGGAAGAGGAGGGTTGCAAGGAAAATGAATGATTCGAAGAGGCGACAGTAGAAAATAGCAAAGGGGAGTTAGAGGGACAGAATAGCAAAAGGAAAGGAAAGGAAAGGACAGACCTCAATGGAATAGGAAGGAAAATAGTGGGAAGAGATTGAAAGAGACAGGAAGGGAGCTGGTAGTAGTAGAAAAACAGACGGCGTGAGAGAGTTGCAAGCGACGAATAGAGAAGGGAAGAAAATTTTGAGTGAAGAGAAGTTAAAAAGTAGAAAGTGAAAGTGTGGTATAGGTAATGTCGGGAAGAGACAGTCTGGGGCAAATGTACTGGAGATACTTTAGTACTGGAGAATGTGTAAGGGGATCAGCTGAGCGGAAAATGAGGGGTTGGGGCTGGGGATAAGAGGATGGACAGAGAGGGAAGGGGTGGATACGGATAGTAGGGTTGGGGACTGGGAAGAAGAGGATGGATAGGGAGGGGTGCGTACGTAAAAGAGGAGTGCGGAGTAGGGAGAAGAGGATGAACAGAGAGGGGCGATGAGAGTATGGAAAAGAGGAATGGGAACTGGGGAGAAGATGAATGGGGGAGGGGGAGGAGTGGGTAGGGAAAAGAGGAATGGGAACTGGGTAGAAGATGATCGCTCAGAAGGGGAGATGTGTAGGGAATGGAGGAATGGAAACTGGGAAGGAGATGAGTAGAAAAGGGAGGAGTGGGAAGAGAAATGAATGTTTTTAAGAGAAAGGAGGAGATGCGAAACGTGGGGATTCTCCTGACTTGGAACAAATCCCACCGTGAAAAGGGTAAATGCGGAAGTGAAATGTGAATTTGTACTCTATACACTGAATTAAATCATATATCCTTGTGTACTATTAAGTTATTCGCTAAAAATACACATGAATCGGAGAGGGAGAGGCTAGGAAGATTGAAGGTAGAAAAGAAGGGGAAATTGGGAGATATAGAATCAAGGGGAGGTGGGGTAAGAAAATAGGGATGAGCTGGGAGGAAAGGGGGAGAAGGGAAGAAGGCCTAGAAGGTAAAGGGCAGGAAGCAAAAGCCAGATGTTGAGGTAAAAAGACAAGAAAAGGACGAGGAGGTCAGGGAACAGAGTAACAAGGGAAAAGATGGGTTGGAGTAGATAGGAAAGAGAAGGGAAAAAATTTGAGATGGGATAATACGAGAAGAGAGAGAGAGAGAGAGAGAGAGAGAGAGAGAGAGAGAGAAGGGGGTGGAAGTAGACCAACAGGCAGATAAATGTGGAGACTGGGACATTGAGGGGGGGCAGGGAGATGAGCTGATACGAGAGAAATGGAGCATGGGGAAAACGGGTGAGGTGTGAATATAAGGGATAAAAAACACTGAAGCAAAGCTTAGCCATTTGTGGGAATGTTGCGTGGGGAGTGTGAGTGTGGGGCAGGGTGTGTGGGTGTAGGGTGCGGTGCTTAGGCTTCTGCTGGTGTGTGTGAATATCGGGTAGGGTGTGTGGCTATGGGGTGGATTGTTTGGGTGTGTTGTGTGTGTGTGTGTGTGTGTGTGTGTGTGTGTGTGTGTGTGTGTGTGTGTGTGTGTGTGTGTGTGTGTTCTGTGTATGAATGCGTGGTTGTGGATGTTTAAGTGTAGGGGGTGTGGGGGTGAATGTTGGGTGGGGTGAATGCGTGTGTTGGTGTTGGTGTGGGATATGAGTGTAGAGTGGGGTGTGGGGTGAAAGTGCATGAATTGGGTGTGTGGTTGTGGGAGTTTGAGTGTGGGGATTGGGTTCTTGGGTGTGGGTATAGGTGTGGGTGCAAGATAGATATGTGTAGGTGTGGAGTGGGTGTATGGGTGTGGGAGTATAAGTGTGGAGGTGGGGTGTGTGGATTTGGGGTGGGGTGTGTGGGTATGGGTATATTGTGAAGTGATGTGGGATGTTCAGGTTTAAAGTGGGTTTGAGGGTGTGGGGTGGAGTGTGTGGGCGTGGAGTGGGGATGTGTGAGTGTGTAGTTGGGTTAGTGGGTGGGTGTGTTGGTTTGTATGGGTGAGTGGTGAGGTGGGTGGGTGTAGGGTTGGGATGGCTGGGTGTAGGGTTGGGGTGTGTAAATGTGGGTTGGGGTGTGTGGGTGTGGGTTTTGTGTGAGGGTGAGTGGTGGGGTGTGTGCATGCGTGTAGGGTGAGGGTGTCTAATAATAGGATTCTGGTTGATTAAGTCAAGGCAAATGGACTCGTCATATTCTTATGGTTGAGTGTGTAGTGGAGGAGAATTAGTGAAGTGGAAAATGTGGATGGGGGACTTGGGGCGGAGGGAAAGGAACAAAGAATAGAAGGTACAGGGGTGCACGGTGGCAAGCAATTGGAAATATGTTGAAAAGTGAAGGAAGAAGAGGAGAAAGAAATTAGTATATTGGAAATGAAGCAAGGTAATGGAGTGAAAAGAGATGCAGAAGAGGGAAGGACCTACAAGTGAATAGGAAGTATCTGGAAATGATAAGGAAGCGGAGATAAAGCGAATAGACTAGAATGAAGGAGGGTAAGGGGATGACAAGAAAAAAAATGAGGGTGAGACGAAATACAAAATGAACAGAAAGGTTGAAGAAGGGAGGGGCATTTGGGGGTAGGCTAGCCGGTCAGGGGAAGGGACGGCTAGGAAGATTATCTAGATAATTCGTGGGCCATATGTACTGCAGCTATTCTTCATGCTGCAGGCGAGTGGAAAGAGAGAGAGAAAGAAAAATGGAGATAAGGCTGGGAAGTAAGGAGAAAAGGGAGGGGTAAGGTGGGGAGGAATGAAGGGGTAGTCAGGCAATGTATGGGAGTGGTGGGAGTAGGTAGAAGGGAAGGAATGGGAAGAGGAGGATTGCAAGGAAAATGAATGATTCGAAGAGGCGACAGTAGAAAATAGCAAAGGGGAGTTAGAGGGACAGAATAGCAAAAGGAAAGGAAAGGAAAGGACAGACCTCAATGGAATAGGAAGGAAAATAGTGGGAAGAGATTGAAAGAGACAGGAAGGGAGCTGGTAGTAGTAGAGAAACAGACGGGGTGAGAGAGTTGCAAGCGACGAATAGGGAAGGGAAGAAAATTTTGATTGAAGAGAAGTTAAAAAGTAGAAAGTGAAAGTGTGGTATAGGTAATGTCGGGAAGAGACAGTCTGGGGCAAATGTACTGGAGATACTTTAGTACTGGAGAATGTGTAAGGGGATCAGCTGAGAGGAAAATGAGGGGTGGGGATTGGGGATAAGAGGATGGACAGAGAGGGAAGGGGTGGATACGGATAGTAGGGTTGGGGACTGGGAAGAAGAGGATGGATAGGGAGGGGTGCGTACTTAAAAGAGGAGTGCGGAGTAGGGAGAAGAGGATGAACAGAGAGGGGCCATGAGAGTATGGAAAAGAGGAATGGGAACTGGGGAGAAGATGAATGGGGGGGGGAGGAGTGGGTAGGGAAAAGAGGAAAGGGAACTGGGTAGAAGATGATCGCTCAGAAGGGGAGATGTGGGTAGGGAATGGAGGAATGGAAACTGGGAAGGAGATGAGTAGAAAAGGGAGGAGTGGGAAGAGAAATGAATGTTTTTAAGAGAAAGGAGGAGATGCGAAACGTGGGGATTCTCCTGACTTGGAACAAATCCCACCGTGAAAAGGGTAAATGCGGAAGTGAAATGTGGATTTGTACTCTATACACTGAATTAAATCATATATCCTTGTGTACTATTAAGTTATTCGCTAAAAATACACATGAATCGGAGAGGGAGAGGCTAGGAAGATTGAAGGTAGAAAAGAAGGGGAAATTGGGAGATATAGAATCAAGGGGAGGTGGGGTAAGAAAATAAGGATGAGCTGGGAGGAAAGGGGGAGAAGGGAAGAAGGCCTAGAAGGTAAAGGGCAGGAAGCAAAAGCCAAATGTTGAGGTAAAAAGACAAGAAAAGGACGAGGAGGTGAGGGAACAGAGTAACAAGGGAAAGGATGGGTTGGAGTAGATAGGAAAGAGAAGGGAAAAAATTTGAGATGGGATAATACGAGAAGAGAGAGAGAGAGAGAGAGAGAGAGAAGGGGGTGGAAGTAGACCAACAGGCAGATAAATGTGGAGACTGGGACATTGAGGGGGGGCAGGGAGATGAGCTGATACGAGAGAAATGGAGCATGGGGAAAACGGGTGTGGTGTGAATATGAGGAATAAAAACCACTGAAGCAAAGCTTAGCCATTTGTGGGGATGTTGCGTGGGGAGTGTGAGTGTGGGGCAGGGTGTGTGGGTGTAGGGTGCGGTGCTTAGGCTTCTGCTGGTGTGTGTGAATATCGGGTTGGGTGTGTGGCTATTGGGTGGATTGTTTGGGTGTGTTGTGGTGTGTGTGTGTGTGTGTGTGTGTGTGTGTGTGTGTGTGTGTGTGTGTGTGTGTGTGTGTGTGTGTGTGTGTGTGTGTGTGTTCTGTGTATGAATGCGTGGTTGTGGATGTTTAAGTGTAGGGGGTGTGGGGGTTAATGTTGGGTAGGGTGAATGCGTGTGTTGGTGTTGGTGTGGGATATGTGAGTGTAGAGTGGGGTGTAGGGTGAAAGTGCATGGATTGGGTGTGTGGTTGTGGGAGTTTGAGTGTGGGGGTGGGATTCTTGGGTGTGGGTATAGGTTTGGGTGCAAGATAGGTATGTGTAGGTGTGGAGTGGGTGTATGGGTGTGGGAGTGTATGTGTGGTGGAGGGATGTGGATTTGGGGTGGGGTGTGTGGGTATGGGTATATTGTGAAGTGATGTGGGGTGTTCAGGTTTAAAGTGGGTTTCAGGGTGTGGGGTGGAGTGTGCTTAGGCCCTGGGGTGGGGATGTGTGAGTGTGTAGTTGGGTTAGTGGGTGGGTGGGTGTTGGTTTGTATGGGTGAGTGGTGAAGTGGGTGGGTGTAGGGTTGGGATGGGTGGGTGTAGGGTTGGGGTGTGTGAGTGTGGGTTTGGCTGTGTGGGTGTGGGTTTTGTGTGAGGGTGTGTGGTGGGGTGTGTGCGTGCTTGTAGGGTGAGGGTGTCTAATAATAGGATTCTGGTTGATTAAGTCGAGGCAAATGGACTCGTCATATTCTTATGGTTGAGTGTGTAGTGGAGGGTATTAGTGAAGTGGAAAATGTGGGTGGGGGACTTGGGGCGGAGGGAAAGGAACAAAGAATAGAAGGAACAGGGGTGCAGGGTGGCAAGGAATAGGAAATATGTTGAAAAGTGAAGGAAGAAGAGGAGAAAGAAATTAGTATATTGGAAATGAAGCAAGGTAATGAAGTGAAAAGAGATGCAGGAGAGGGAAGGACCTACAAGTGAATAGGAAGTATCTGGAAATGATAAGGAAGCGGAGATAAAGCGAATAGACTAGGAATGAAGGAGGGTAAGAGGATGACAAGAGAAGAATGAGGATGAGACGAAATACAAATGGACAGAAAGGTTGAAGAAGGGAGGGGCATTTGGGGGTAGCCGGTCAAGGGAAGGGACGGCTAGGAAGATGATCTAGATAATTCGTGGGCCATATGTACTACAGCTATTCTTCATGCTGCAGGCGAGTGGAAAGAGAGAGAGAAAGAAAAATTGAGATAAGGCTGGGAAGTAAGAGGGAGAATAGGCAGGGGAAAGGTGGGGAGGAAAGAAAGGGTAGCCAGGCAATGTATGGGAGTGGAGGGAGTAGGTAGAAGGGAAGGAATGGGAAGAGGAGGGTTGCAAGGAAAATAAATGATGCGGAGAGGCGACAGTAGAAAAAAGCAAAGGGGAGTTGGAGGGACAGAATAGCAAAAGGAAAGGAAGGGAAAGGACAGCCCTCGATGGAATGGGAAGGAAAATAGTGGGAAGAGATTTAAGGAGACAGGAAGGGAGGTAGTAGTAGTAAAAGCAGACGAGGTGAGAGAGTTCCAAGCGAAGAATAGGGAAGGGAAGAAAATTTTGAGTGAAGAGCAGTTAAAAAGTAGAAAGTGAAAGTGTGGTATAGGTAATGTCGGGAAGAGACAGTCTGGGGCAAATGTACTGGAGATACTTTAGTACTGGAGAATGTGTAAGGGAATCAGCTGAGCGGAAAATGAGGGGTGGAGATTGGGGAAAAGAGGATGGACAGAGAGGGAAGGAGTGGATACGGATAGTAGGGTTGGGGACTGTGAAGAAGAGGATGTATAGAGAGGGGTGCGCACTTAAAAGAGAAGTGCGGAGTAGGGGAGAAGAGGATGAACAGAGAGGGGCTATGAGAGTATGGAAATGTGGAATGGGGACTGGGGAGGAGATGAATGGGGCGGGAGGAGTGGGTAGGGAAAAGAGGAATGGGAACTGGGTAGAAGATGATTGCTCAGGAGGGGAGATGTGGGTAGGGAATGGAGGAATGGGAGCTGGGGAGGAGATGAGTAGAAAAGGGAGGTGTGGGTAGAGAAATAAATGTTTTTAAGAGAAATGACTAGATTAGAAACGTGGGGATTCTCCTGACTTGGAACAAATCCCACCGTGAAAAGGGAAATGCGGAAGTGAAATGTGGATTTGGACTCTGTACACTGAATTAAATTATATATCCCTGTGTACTATTAAGTTATTCGATAAAAATACACATGAATCGGAGGGGGAGAGGCTAAGAAGATTGAAGGTAGAAAAGAAGGGGAAAGTGGGAGATATAGTATCAGGGGGAGGTGGGGTAAGGAAATAGGGATGAGGTGGGAGGAAAGGGGAGAAGGGAAGAAGGCATAGAAGATAAAGGGCAGGAAGCAAAAGCCAAATGTTGAGGTAAGAAGACAAGGAGAGGAGGTGAGGGTACAGAGTAACAGGGGAAAGGATGGGTTGGAGTAGATAGGAAAGAGAAGGGAAAAAATTTGACATGGGATAATACGAGAAGAGAGAGAGACAGAGAGAGAGAGAGAGAGAGAGAGAGAGAGAGAGAATGTAAGCAGGTAGAAGGAAAAAAATATGAAATAAGGAGCTAGTATGAGAAGAATTAGAAGGAAAGGGAAGGGATGGAAGTGCCAGGAGAAGAAAAATTAGGGGAAAAAAAAAGGAGTTGAGGGGACGAGGGGTAGAAAGAAAAGGAAGAGAGGAAAGGGGAAGGGGCGGAGAGAGAAGAAAAGGAAGAGAAAGAAAGGAGGAGGAGGACTTGGATAATGTACTCAATGATAATGATGGCGTTAATGAGACAAAAATTGTGGTGTGATATGAGCATTAACGAAAAAAAAAAAAACGAAATACTAAGTAGGACAGTGATATTACAGTCAGTGACAAGGTGATGATGATGATGATAAGGAGGAGGAGGAGAAGAAACAAAAGGAGCTGAATCAGGAACAGAAGAGGAGACAGTTATAATAAGGAGGTGTGATTAAAAGATGTGCAGCTTCTTCCGTGTCTCTATCTATCTCTCCATTGTCAGACGCCTTAATCCCGTAAGGGGTGGCCACAAACAAATCACCTCCATATCACCCTGTCCCCCGCCATTTCTCCTGTGTAATCAGAGAAAACATGGAAACAGCATACCCAGTTCTGCGATATATATATATATATATATATATATATATATATTCCGGTTTCTTTGAAATCCATCAGCTCACTTTCCCCCTATTTCCTATCGTTTTTATTTCGGGGAGGGGGGATGACCGCCAAGAATTACTGAGCGAATCATGCTCCCCAATACATCGCACTACAAAATGAGAGTCCATTGTACAGGATATACTAATGTATCAAAACCGTATTTGCAATTCATTCACAAATTCTTTGAGTTTCTAATTTTCTGAGGAGGGCTGACCCCCTAAAAATCATCGTTGGCAAATTGAATTCAGTGGAATATCTTCCCAGTAACCTAAGGAATTAACCTGGGAAATGTCATTCAAAGCATTCCCCTAGTTCTAATCACTTTTAATTATTTCATGTCGCATTACGGATGAAAGTCCATTGTACAACATGTACTAAGATATCAAAGTCATTTCTGCCCTGCTTTCACTATTTTTACATTTTAATTTCACAAGCAACCTGACCCCCCTAAATGAAATGGTTGAAAATTGTATTTTTATGCAAGAGAGATGGAAACAAAAAGCCAGGAACCGCAAATTATCTCTTCTAAGAAGAAGCAAAAATAAGATAATAGGGATCCAAACTCAAGACCCGTTCATTTCGAGATGCTTGGACACATTGCGTTAAATAGACTGGAAATCATAGGCAGTAAGACATGCAGACAGAGGAGACAGTTCGAGAACTGACTTGTTGCATACATGAAGGACTGGGAGTAACGGTGAACTCTTGCATTAGAAAGTTGGACAGAAAAGGATGAGAGTTTGTTGCTAAACGGGTACTACGTGCCTGCTATTTTGGAGGGATGCAAGCAGAGAGTTCAGAGGAGCAGAGACCATTAGAGTAACGATAGAAAAGAGATGAAGTAGCGATAAACAAGAGATGAAGATGCAACAATGGGGCGAGGAGAAAAAGGTTGAATCGGGCCAGTAAGAGGAGGAGAGTTAATGAGACGAAAAGTCATTGACTCCATCTTGTTGTGAGGAGCTGTATGTGGGGAACCTCCCCACACATGAGAGTTTTACTCTACACAGAGGTGAATATAACCCGTACATAAAGTCAACAATTGTTCGGAGGTAAAGAAGACAATGTGTCGGCTTAGCACACCTGATCTCTTGGAAGAGGATTTAGAATAGAGGTAATGAATTTATGGTCTTTCCAAGATAAATCCCGAGAGAAGTAAACGCCAAATATGTTTTTAAATGATACAAAATTAAGTTGGATAGTGCTGAAAATTAGGGGATACTCCTGTGGAAGATTTTGTCGGGTTGAAAGATGTATCAACTGAGTTTTTTACGTATTAAAAACAAGATTACTTTTACTCCAGTAAGAGATATGGGCCAAGTCAGACATTAGATGTGCCATAGCCTCACCCCTTGTTTGTTGAAGTAACTGCTAAGATGGCCGCTGCAGGGAAGCGAATGGAAGGTTGAAGGGTGGAGTCATCAGAGTATGAGCGGTTATGGTTAGACGTACAGCTTACAAGGTCGTCGATGAGGAGTGATGGTAATAGAACAGAACCATGAAGAACACCACGATTGATACAGTAGCTCTACGAGAAGAACAGTGGGCGTCTGCAACAGCAGCTATAATACGACCAGTAAGGAAACTTGGGATATAGGCATAGATAGGAGGACAGAAAGCATAAGAGAGCAGTTTTGGAAATCAAAGATTTATACCAGACTCGATCGAAAGCCTTTGAGATGCGAAAAAGCAATGGCAAGGCTTCCGCTAAAGTCCCGAAAGGAGGATGACCAGGAATCTGAAAGATAGGTGAGAAGATCGTCAGTGCAGCATCCATGGTGGAACCCATACTGACGATCAGAAAGTAGGTTGTGATAGGAAAGGTGCTTTACTTTTTTTAAAGAATATATTCAAAAAACTTTAGAAATACAGGATGTCAAAGCAATTGGGTTATAGTTAGAGGGCTCGGAATGGTCACCCTTCTTTGGGAAAAGGCTGCATGATAGCAAACCTCTAAGGTACAACTTGACACAGTTGGAAGAGTTTACCTAGGCAGGGTGTAAACAAAGAAGCACAGTTCCCGAGGATAAGAGGAAGGACCTCATCGGGCCCATATGCCTTGTTAGAACTGAGGCCAGTGATGGCAGAAATTACATCAACTAAAGAAATTCTAATGTCAACCATGAGAAAGTAGAGAGGGGAGGTGATGGTGGAACCGCACCGGAATCATCTAAGGTGGAACTGGAGAAGAAAGTCTGAACGGAGAGTTCTGCTTTATCAATAGAAAAATTGCTATATAGCCATGAAAGTGGAAAAGAAGAAGGAAGCATGATGAGGTATCGTTGTTAGAAAGGATTCTGGCAAGGTGCCAGAAGGAGCCGGAAAAAATTTGAGTTGGAGAGTTCATAGCATTTTGTATGAATGAAATTATTTTTAGCACAGCGAAGAACATGCTTAGCACGATTCCATACAGAAACATAAAGGAGATGAGATTCAGGGGTGGGTTGGTTACGGTACCTTTGTAGGCCTTCTTGTTGTGGACAGCATCTGAACAAGGATGATTAACCCAAGTTTTTGCATTAGTCAATGGATATGAGAAAGGAATGTATGTTTCCATGCCCGAGAGAATAACCTCTGTATATACTGGAAGACCTTTTGTTCCAGATAAACTAATCTTGGAAGTTTAATTCAAATTTTTCTCATATATATATATATATATATATACCTAGGCTGCTTACCCCAAGGAAAGGGAGGTAGCCAAGACAGGACGACACACTCCCCATTTACTCATCCATTCAAACACATTCATTCGCATCTTAGCCCCAAAGGGGAGAACGGACAGATCCTCACCGCACTACACCACACAAGGGTCAACTGCACAATGCAATCAGTGACATCAGCAGCAGGGCCCGACAGCAGAACTGGTTTATCCCTGCCACATCATAACAGACCCATCCCCTTACCCGCACCTGACCTGACTAGCTGATCAGACCAAATGCGGCAAAATATCCCCTCAGGGCTGCGTCATCACTTATTCATTCACAATTTCTCTCCATTTATTTCTGTCACGCACAGCCACTCTTCCTTGCTCAACAGACATTCCTCTCGCATCCAGTGCTCTCTTCACACTGTCCATCCGTCCTATTCGTGGTCTTCCTCTCAGCCTTACACCTCTCACATCAGATCTAGGTATCTTTTTCACCAATCGCTCATTATCCATTCTCTCCATATGCCCAAACCATCGCAACACCCTCTGCTCAACTCTACCAACCATCTCCCGAACAACTCCAGTTCTCCTTCTCACTTCATCATTTCGCACACGATCCATACGCGTCACTCCACACATACTCCTCAGACACCTCATCTCCATTACATTCAAACTTTTCCTCTCTGCTACACCTATATTCCATGTTTCAGCCCCATATAACGCAGTCGGTACCACAACACCCTCATACAGCCTTCTCTTTACATCCATTCTAGGCGAACGACATCTAAACACTTTTTTCATTCCTCCCAGCACCTTTCCCACTTCATTTATTCTTAACTTCACTTCTGCATCTATTCTTCCATCCAGAGCAACATGTGACCCTAGATAATTAAAACACTCTACCTCCTCAAGCAACTCGCCATTCAAAACTATATTCATCCCCCTACCATCTACCAACCTCGTACATTTCATCACTTTACTCTTATTCTCATTTACTTTCAATTTCCTCCTTTCACACACCCTTCCAAACTCCTCTACCAACTGTCTCAATCTCTCCTCTGAATCAGCCACCAGTGCAGTATCATCTGCAAACAGCAGCTGCTTCAGATTCCACTGTCCACCATCAACATTCACCAGACTCAGACCTCCACCTAAAACTCTTGCATTCACCTCCATTACAACACCATCCATGTAAATATTAAACAACCAAGGCGACATCACACATCCCTGTCGCAGCCCCACTCTCACAGGAAACCAATCACTAACAGCATTTCCCACTCTTACACACGCTCTACTGTTTACATAAAAACTTTTCACCCCTTTTAATAACCTACCATGAAGTCCATACAATCTTAAAACAGTCCACAAAGCCTCCCTATCAATTCTATCATACGCTTTCTCTAAATCCATAAATGCCCAAAACACATCCTTGCCTTTCGCTAAATACTTTTCACACACTTGTCTCACAGCAAACACCTGATCCACGCATCCCCTCCCTCTCCTAAAGCCACACTGCTCATCACCAATCACTCCCTCTGTACCCTCTCTAACTCTCATAATTAACACTCTACCATACACCTTACCTACAACACTCAACAGACTTATACCCCTAAAGCTAGTACATTCATACTCATCACCCTTGCCTTTATACAACGGGACCACACAAGCACTTGCACAGTCAATTGGCACCATACCTTTCACAAAGCACACATTCAACAATCTTGCTAACCAGTTAACAATAGTCACTCCACCACCCTTCAGGCAATCCACAGCACACCCATCCATACCTGCAGCTTTCCCTGTTTTCATCTCCTTTACTGCCCTCTCCACTTCCTCCTTCGTGATCAAAGAATCATTCAACTCTCCCAACACATTTATTCCTTGCACCCTTCCATCCGCCACAATCTCAGCCACCCTTTCCTCCTCTACATTTAACAATCTTTCAAAATACTCTGCCCACCTCTTCCTTACTGCATCCATCTCAATTAACATCCTTCCATCCTTTGCTTTTACTCGCTCTTCCTTCCCAATATCTCCCTTTCACACCCTTTTCAACTCCTTCCAAAACATTTTCTTATTTTGTTGAAAATTCTCTGTCAGCCGCCTACCCTACCTCTCATCTGCTGCCACTTTAGCATCACGCACAGACCTTCTCGCCCTATTCCTCTTTTCCTTATACCTTTCATATGACATCTCATCCTTCTCTGCAGCCACACTTCATATGCACGTCTCTTCTCAGTCACAGCCATACTTACTTCCTCGCACCACCATTCACTTCCTTTTCTTACACCACCACCCACACGTCTCACACCACACACCTCTTGTGCATGCCCCACCACAGCACTCTTAAACAACTGCCATTCCTCCTCCACACTGCCATTTTCCCGATTTTTCTCTGTGTTCCACTCATCTTTCAATTTCTCCTGATACTCTATCTTTTTCTCTCTTTTATCCAGCTCACTCACTTTCAAAACCTCCCTGCCACACCTAACCCTCCTAGCTCTCACACATCTCTTACTTACTCTTAACTTTCCCTCCACAAGGTAGTGGTCAGACATACCTCCACCCTCCCCTCTCAGAACTCTCACAACCGACAATCTTCCTATTACATTCCTAGACACAACCACATAGTCCATCAAAGCTCCATCAACAACCCTTCCACCCTCCTGTCTCACCCATGTATACTTATAGATATCTTTCTTCTCAAACAAAGTATTTCCAATCACCATCTCTCGCTCAACACACATCGCTATCATTCGTTCCCCATTTTCATTTCTTCCAGGCACACCATGCATACCAACTACACCTTCAACTGCTACATTTCCCACTCTAGCATTCAGATCTCCCATCATTACCACATTCACATTCGTTCCAAAACTCTGCAGACACTCATCAACATCATTCAAGAATGACTCCTCTCTTCTTCATCCCTTTCACTACCAGGCCCATATGCACTCACAAACACCCACAACTCACATTCAAATTTCGCTTTCACCCACATCAGTCTCGATGACACCTCCTTCCATTCAATCACACACTGCTGTACTTCCGGACTCACTAACAAGGCCACACCTTCTCTTGCCCTTCCTATATCAACACCTGACAATCTTCCATTCACACTTCCAAACATAGACTCACCCTTCCCTTTAATCTTCGTTTCACTCCAAAGCTAACACATCCAACTTTCTTCTCACAAACATTCTCCCAATCTCCTCCCTTTTAGCCTCAATCGTACTACATCCACGCACATTCATAGACCCAATCTTCAGGGTACGGGGATAACTCCATCCCCCAACCCTTTCTCGGGCCTGTCTCTTTTTAGGAACTAAAAAACAGAGGAGGGGGTCCCTAGTCCCCTCACCCCGCCCCTTTTAGTCGCCTTTTACGACACCCAGGGAATACGGTGGCAGTATTCTTCCTAACACAATCTGGCCGCAGAGTAGTAGTACCACCCCATAGTGCGGCCAGATTGTGTCCCCCCCGCCGCAGGGGGATATATATATATATATATATATATATATATATATATATATATATATATTGGTCGGAAGCTGACCTTCCAAGAATCATAGGTTTTTTGGGGGAGAGGGGAAGTCGTACTCCTCAAATAAGGATGTGCAGTTTTCTTCCCGTTCTTCCAGAGAAAACTTAGAAACTGCATACTTATTCCTGAGATATATATATATATATATGCTCATTTCGTTGAAATCCATGCCTTCACTTTCCTCTGTTTCTTATCGTTTTTATTTTTGGGATGGGGCTGACATCCCCAAGAATCAATGGAGCTCTGAAAGTATCTTGCTGCAGATGAGAGTCTAATGTTCAACATGTACTAAGATATAAAAGCCATATCCACTCTCCTTTCACTATTTCTGAGAATTTTTAATTAGGTGAGGGGTGGCTAACGCCCTAATATCAGGATGGAAAATTTTTATATAATGGAAATCCTTCCTAGTAACCCAACGAACTCACGTGGGAAGTTTCATTCAATTACGTCCACATTTTTATTCGTTTTTATTTTGGGACTGGGTTGACTCCCCAGGAGTCAGGGGGGGGCGTTAAGATCGCCAAATATCACATTACTGATGAGACTCCAGTGAATAATTGGCACAAAATTATCAATCTCATATCTGCCCTCCTTCCCTTATTTTTTTATCATTTATAAAAACATCGAAGGGGCCTGACGCCCTAAAAATAAAGGTGAAAAATGCAATGTAGCGGAGGACAATATCAAGTAATCAGCCGAAGTGACGTGAAAAAATTCGTTGAAATTCATTTGCTCACTTTCCCTTATTTTTAGGAGGGAGGCTAACCCGCTAAGAATCATTAGGAGGTAACACACCCCATAAATATCGCGTTACGGTGAAAAGTCCATCGCACTACATATACTATGATATCAAAGCAATGTCCCCCCTCCTTTCATTATTTCTGAGAAATTTTAAACTGACTTTACGGGCTGGCCTCCCTGAAAACCATGGCTGGAAAACTGTATATAGAGGAAGAACTTTCTATGAATCACACGAACCCATCTTGAAAGTTTCATTCAAATCCATCAAATAGGCTAAAATGAAGTTAATGCACACACACACACACACACACACACACACACACACACACACACACACACACACACACACACACACACACACACACACACACAGCCTGAAAATAACATTAAGATATTGGGCGCTTTGCCGAAAATACCATCCTGCTTTGCCGGTGTGATAATGGATGCAGAAAGTAGCGGTAGTAATGATGGTGATAATGAATAGAAATACCATTGTGAAACGGGTATAGAAAAACAGGAAGTGCTTAGTAGGAGAATATAATAGCATGTAACAGTTCTTTGTGACGTGCAATATTCTAATGCTATTGTATTGTAACGCCTGGTATCAAGATTGAGATGATATATTTTATGTGTAATTAAAGTCAATTGAATACAGTATGCATTATGGTCACAGAAGGAATTTATTTCTCAGGGCATCGTTGGGTTGAAATGGTCATTGGAAAGTGTATGTTATTCCATTCTTGGTGGCATTTTGTAAACGTGAGTAATGTCTGTTGTTTTAATCATGTAATGGGTTGGATGTCTTTCTCTAGTAAAATATCCCATCCCCCTACCCCGTCCCTCACAGTCCCCTCGCTTTCACAGCCTCCTTTCCTTCAACTTGGTACCCAATATGACGTTCTCTGCATCTCCTCCTTCCCCTCTGCTTCTGCCTTCTCTCAAGCCCAGCTTCACCTTTGTCTCTCCTCTCCTTTGCCCTCAAACGCTTCTTCTTTCCCTCTATGTCTCCCTTTCCTCTGTCCCCCTCCCCTCGACCCTTTTTCTCCCACTCTACTTTTCCTCTGTGCCTCACGTCCCCCGTGTTTCTTGTTCCCCCATTTTTCCCCCTTTTTTTCCCCTCAGTACGCCTTCTCTCTCTCTCTCTCTCTCTCTCTCTCTCTCTCGTCAAATGTCCCTTCTTTGCTTTTTGCAACCCTTCCCCGTACGTTTTATTTTCACTCCTTTTTTTGCTTTACAGCCTTTTCTTGCAAAAATCTTTTCGTCCCCCCAACCTCCCCCTATCTTTTTCTCGCCACACTCCCCAGCCCCCGTTCTGCTGTAGGGAGGCCCACCACGATGTTATCAGCAGGGCTTATGTCAGCTGGTCGTAGTTATCAGCATGGGTTATGTCAGGGGTTACCTTTAATCAGCTAAATAACGTACAGTAGTTAGTACCTGGGAAATGTCAGCGATCGCAATTATCATCTGCGTGATGTCAACGGTCGTAGTAATAATCTGGGATATGCCAAAGGTCGTAGTTATGATGCGGGATATATCAGTGGTCGTACTTATTATCTGGGATATGTTACGATGTCATAGTTATATCCCTGTGATATGTCAGCGGTCCGTAGTTATTAGCTGTGATATGTCAGCGGGTCTTAGTTATTATAGATTATTGATTTAATTCTGAAAAGAAACGAGCTTGCTCTTTCCCGAAAACTGGTAGCTAGATTGGCTGTCCGATACCTAATGACTTACATTTTAAATCATTCTTATTATAAAGGTTACAATAACGGTTTGATCGATAAGATTGCCCAAATATAATATTACATACAGTTACTTGCATAGATTGAATTTACTATAAGTGGGGCCTTACAAAGTTTACCAGGTGGAATAGAGACTCCTACGTGTAAAAATTCTGAGTTCTCTGGACAAATCAAATCACGTCTACTGTGGAGAGTAAGGTTTTAAAGTGTTACCATAATTTTTCCCCATGTTCAGGCAAATTAAGGTAAATTATGCCATGACTGATGATAAATTTAAAATCTAACCTAGTGAAAAATCGGAATTTCAATGAAAAATGACTGGCAGGCACGGGAGTCACCGTCACTTTTAAATATCCCGCAACCCATTCTATGTTACAGCTCTGTTGTAATGTGTAAACTAGATATTTCGAAACCAAAAAAACAAAAAAACAAAAAAACTTACTGGTGATGCAGAAGCAGAAACAAAAGAAACAGAAAACTTACTGATGATGGAAGAAAGTATAGAACATATTGCAAACTGATGTGACAGCAAAACGTTCTCAAATACACTCGAATCATTAACCAGCTTAGTCTTGTGGGACATCCTACAAGCAGCCTGAGCCCCCACTCCCCCCGTGTCTACCGTTCGTCAAAATTCAGGGAATGTGTCGTACCTCATTAGAATTCTGTTTTTACTTATAGCAGCAAATTGATCAAAATTTACCTTAAATTGCCTGAAACATGAGGAGAAAAATCAAGGTAATCGTATAATTTTTACTTGGAAGTTTTTAATTTGTCCCAAGAATTCAAAATTTCAAACTTATCTTGAACATCTGATTAACTCCTCTGTAGGGCTGCGTTTTTAAATTAATCTATTCTGATAACTGCATATATCTATTTTTATTCGGTTAATGTTACCGCCTAAAAGATTATTGTAACTCCATATAATAAAACTAATTTAAAATAACATCGTTAAGATTGAATGCACTCGGACAACCAGTCATCTGTCAGCGTTCAAAAGCTTAAGGTTCGTATCGTTTCAGATGAGATCGAATAAGATATATTGCTGCGAGTATGCCAACGGTCCGAAGTTATTAGGTAACTTCTGTCAGCGACCTTGAAGGCTATTGGCTGGCTTATGTCAGTGGTCGCAGCCATTGGCTAGGATAAGTCAAGGGTATATTAGATGGTTTAATAGCTGGGTTATGTCAAGGTTTTTTAGCTGAAAGTTATGTCAGCGGTTAGTTAGTAAGGTTATGTCAGCGGTCGTAGCTATTAGCTGATTTATGTCATGGTCGCAGTAATTAGCTGGGATGTGTCAGAGGTTACCGTAGTTGTTAGCTGGGTTATGTCAGAGGTCGTAGTTATTAGCTAGGTTATATCGGCGGTCGTAGTTAATGAAGCTGGGTTATGTCAGCGGTCGTAGTTATTAGCTGGGTTATGTCAGCGGTCGTTGTTATTAGCTAAGTTTTTTTTGCTCAGCGGTCGTAGTTACTAGATGGGTTATGTCAGCTGTCGTAGTTATTAGCTGGGTTACAATCAGCAGTCGTAATTATTAGTTGGGTTACGTCAGCGGTCGTAGCGTTATTAGTTGGGTTATATCAGCGGTCGTAGTTACTAGGTGGGTTATGTCAGCGGTCAGTAGTTACTAGGTGGGTTATGCTCAGAGGTCGTAGTTATTAGCTGAGTTATGTCAGCAGTCGTAGTTATTAGTTGGGTTATGTCAGTACGGCCGTAGTTATTAGCTGGGTTATGTCAGCAGTCGTAGTTATTAGTTGGGTTAGTGTCAGCGGTCGTAGTTATTAGTGGGGTTATGACAGCAGTCGTAGTTATTAGTTGGGTTATGTCAGCGGTCGTAGTTATTAGCTGGGTTATGTCAGCAATCATAGTTATTAGTTGGGTTATGTCAGCTGTCGTAGTTATTAGTTGGGTTATGTCAGCGCTTTATTAATTTCTTTAGCTTGTTCAAAAGCTGGTTTATGTTCTATGGTTGTTGATATTATTTGCGTCATGTTAGCATTGTCTTACATGGTTTAATAGGTGGGTTATATCTGCCGTCGATATTACCTGATTTGATGTCAGCGGTTTATTAGCTGGTTCAACAGCTGAGTTATGTCAACCGTCGTCGTTATCAGCTCAACGCACACTGGTCTACAGCAGCATTTTCATGGCCAGAAGCCTACGAATCTGGAAACATGTGTCACTCTACTCGTATTGTTTTTCTTTAGACATTTAAGTAAATTCTATTGTGATATTTAAAAAAAATGCCTAATTTGCTGCCATAGAAAGGTTTCATATATATAAAAAATTGTTATACATTTAATTTACAAAGATGAAAAAGTATTCCAAATTAATGTATTTATTCATATTCTCGTATACTGATTACCTTCTCCCTCCCTCATTTCCACATTAAATCATCATCATCATCATCATCATCTGGTTCTCCTAGATGTGCAATCACCTCAGGGAAGTGTGATTTCTCCGGTCTATGCTTTTGTATGGCCTGCTACTTGGACCTGTGGATCAGATGATGCAAGAAGCCAGTGAATCAGAGTATGTTGATCCGGTACTCTTGATAAGTTCTTTCCTGTACGACTCAGTCTAATGTTTACCATACATATTTTCTTTAAATACATTAATGCCCCTCTATTTTAGGACTCGACATTTATTTCCCTCTTATTATCTATTCTTGATCTTCCTGCACACATACTGAAATCTGTTCAAATATATCGCACTTTTTGTCATCACATATTTATCCACTAATCATTCATGTCGCTGTTATGGTAAGAAATTATACATATGAAGGCACCTACTCTGGCTTAGCGAAATGTGTAAATGTTGAAACTCATCCCCGGCTCGGAGCGGTTGAAATTAGGAATGGTCCTATGTAAGAAGAAAACCTTGGGAAGTTCGGGGTAAATTAAAACTGCGGCACTGGCCACTTCAGGTAAAAGTTTGGGGGAAATTGGTATTATTTCCTAATCCGCATACAAGAGCAGCTAATTTTTGCATATGTTATTCCTAGATAATTATCCTACAAGGCTGTAGCTAGCACATCATTCAGTATGACTCGATCTGCTTTGCATAAGGCTTGTGAATAGAAGTAACATAATTATCATTATCTTTATAACAGAAATTGTTGAAGTTCACACTTTCGGCCAAAGAGTAGAGGCAGACGACACATTTGCAGTCAAAATTACATTGACCGAATATCGTAAAACAAAAAAGTTACAGTCGAAGTTTTTTTTTTATAAGGGAAAAATTATTAGTATTCTGCTGCAGTTCCTTAACATGAGGTAATATTCCTGCAAAAACCATTTGAAATTGTCGTGAAGTATGTGTATATTATCTCCTCACTTCTATTACTCTCACTCTCACTTTATGGCCAAAAAAATGGTGTTGTTATGAACCACTGTGCGAACGTAGTTATCAGCTGGACGTCGTTACCAGAAATATAATGATTTTGGAGAGCTGACTCGGCTCTTTTTCTTCTTTTTCTTCTCCTCCATTTCCTCCTCGTTCTCGTACTCCTCTTCCTCTTCCTTTTTCTTGTATTCCGTACTGCCATTCACTCACATGCCACTTTACCGTTATTTATTTATTTATTTTTTTATGATTTTCTGTTTAAACCCCTTACCCTCCATGGATATCACTTGGAAGTAGGGTTAGAATGTCGATGAGAGATAATGTGATATTGATGATGATTACGTTTTCATCGGTGATGATAATGATGATGATAATGAAGGTGATAATTATGATTGTTAAGGTATGTACATATACGAGTAATCCATCCAAGATCCAACGTAATAGAGCCAAAATGCATGTCCGGGACTTGCTCTTTGTCCAGGACTTGGGAAAAATGCCCCTGGACAGGTACTTATAGAACTCCAACCCAAACTAACTTTGAAAGCCACCTAAATAACTCCCTACCGGACATGCACAGCACCTGTTTAAGACCATTTGCACACAAATAAGGGACAGTAACCACAGAAACAAATGAAAAGAAACCAGAGAATGAGAAATTAGAAGTATGGGAAATATTTAGCAGTGTACAGGGTACTTACGACACGTCAGTGGCCGTCATGAAGATTAATCTAGCCTCCTTTATGGCTCTGAAAATGGTGAAGGTGCATTTGAAGCACCGTACAGTAACCCAGTGTTGTGCTGCATTTAATCCTTTGCAATGTGAATTAGTAATTGTTTAACACCGCACATTCTGTTCTTACTTGCGCTTAACGCCAGTTGCAACACGCCACTGTTGCACTCTGCATTTAATCCCCTTTTGCACTCTGAATTCTAATTTCTCAACACTGCACAACACCGAAAATTCCAATGTGGTCTAGTGGCTAGGTATTGCAGTTTATTCGTACTCGTTTATTCACAAAACCAAGCACATGGGCGACGGGCGTGCATTCAATAGGGTAGGTAATCATAACTGGGAAGAATACAGGGACGCTAGAGTGGACGATTCGGAGGAACTACGTGCCAAAACACAGCTGTTCATCACCGCAAGGCAAAATTTAAAGTAGGGATGAACACACATATCGTTTTTTTTCTTTTGCATTTTAATTTTTTGGCCATTTTTGGTGTCCAAGGACCAGAGCCCCAAATGTCCATGGCTTGGGGTGTCCGGGACTTGGGCATCCGCCTCTTAAAGGTATTTCTTATATATATATATATATATATATATATATATATATATATATATATATATATCATCTCTCTCATCACTTAGTGATGGCCAAGGTAGAGATGCAAAGAAAGTGGTTGGCGAGAGACGAAGAGCAATACGTAA
>NC_136960.1:27401875-27609379 GCF_032717465.1 Coenobita brevimanus
AGCAAAGTACTGAGTTTACATTCTGAAGTAAAAAGACTCGTTAGACGAGATAAGAGGAGTCTCTATGATGAAAAGGCAACAGAGACAGAAATTAAATTAAGTAAAAATTACGGTCAGAGCACAAGAGCAGCGTATCAGGCCATAAAGGAGTTAACTGGGACTGAAAAGAGAAGGAAGGAAATACCTGTACGAGATAGAAATGGTAATTTGGTGGCTAAAGATTTGGATATTAAAGAAAGGTGGAAAGAGTATTTTGAATCTGTTCTAATTAGACCAATCCCAGCTGAAGAGGACATTTTGCCACCCGAGAGAGATTTGCAGATAGAAACAGGGGATATAACCTTGGAAGAGGTAGCAAAATCTATAAAGGAGTTAAAGAATTTTAAGGCCCCAGGAGAGGATGGAATATTTCGGAAATGCTTAAGGTAGAAAATGAAAAGTTGATGAATGCGCTTATGAAACTTTTAATGTGGCTTGGGATAATGGTGGAATTCCAGAAGAGTGGAAAAATGGAGTTATTATAAAAATACCAAAAAAGGGAGATTTAAGTGTGTGGCAATTGGAGGGGGATAACTCTGACACCTGTAGTTGCAAAAGTCTTTTCCAAAAATCTTGTTGAACAGAATAGAGCCATTAATTGATAAAATTTTAAGAACAAGCGGGATTTAGAAAGGGTCGAGGTTGTAATGATCTGATATTAACTGAAAGGCATCTAATGCAACAAGTTAGATGCAGATGAAAATGCCACTTTAGTATGTGTTTTGTGGATTTTGAAAAGGCGTTTGATAGTGTTTCACGTGGAGCTATGATGAAAATTATGAGATTCTATGGTATACCAGTGAAAAGTTTGTAAATATTATTAGAAGCCTGCATGAAGGTACTCCTTTTGGTAAGGTAATGGTGGGTTGTTCTTTGAGTGATCCATTTCAAGTTAGGTCAGGAGCGATACAAGGAGGAGTTCTTTCGTCATTGCTGTTTGTTTTGGTTATGGGTTATGCTATGAGGAAGGTTGTAAGGAGAACAGGTGCAGGAATTAACTGGAGAGAAAATAAGAAGCTGATGGATTTGGACTATACTGATGATATTGTACTGATTTGCGGAAGTATTTACGAGGATGCAGAAGGTGCTCGATTGTCTGGTGGAAGAAGGAGAAAAAGTGGGTTGGTAATAAATTGTGGAAAGAGTCTAAAATTATTAATATGAACATGGAGAACCAAATCGATTGTGTGTAAATGGAAATAATGATGGTGAAGATTAGTAGAAAAACTTTAGATATCTGGGAATGACTGTATCATCTAGCGGATCATTAAACAATGAAATTGAGGAGAGGATTAGACAGGCTTGGCGAGCTGTTACAAATGTTATTGAAATCTGTTTGGAATAATAATATGCTTTCGCGGTACATACTAAAGTGCAAAAAATTCTATGTAAGTCCATGGTTTGGACCAAGTTTAATATATGGGCATGAGTAATTGGGACAGTACAATTAGCAACTTAGATCAAGAAAGTATTAGGATTTTGAGAATAAAATACTTAGAGAAGGATTCTTGGGGTAAAGTGACAAAGACAGAGTTACAAATGAAAAGAGTAAGGGATATTACGGAGAGTGGAACCAGTTAATGAAAATGTGAGACTGTCTCGCTGGAAGTAAAGCTGGGACACATATACAGAAAAAGAAGGCAGTTTAAATACAGGATGTTATACCAGGAGTGGGACTGCTAGAGGAAGGAAGAGGTAGAGGTAGGCTGAGGGGAAACCAGGTTGAGGACAATGAAAAGAGAAACAGGAGAGAGAGTGTTGATGGGACCTAGAGATGGCAAGAGACAAATATTGGTGGAGAGAGTTCATCAAGGCCCTGTTGCATTGCGTGGGGTTGCCACAGGAAGCCATGACTAGATTGATATATATATATATATATATATATATATATATATATATATATATATATATATATATATATATATATATTTATACATATGTATATATATATATGTCTATGGGAGCCTCTGTGGTACAGTGGTAAAGTGCACGTTTTCTGTACTACTGAAGAACGAGGGTTATTGCGCCCTGCCAGGGGTAGGAAAACTTTGGGAGCATTCTTCTGGTGCACGTACTGCATTGGCGGACACAAGGGGTGTTGTAGTTGAACCAGTGTCTCGTATCTGCCATGTAGAAAGTATGCTACTGCAAGAACGAGGGTTCGCGCCCCGCCAGGGTAAAAACTTTGGGAGCGTTCTCCTGGTCACGTACTGCATTGTAGCTTTGAGACACAAAGGTTGCTGTGGTTGAGCCAGTGTCGCATGCTATAAAGTATGCTTGCACCCAGTCGCCTCTGCGCAGGCAGATTACACTTGGTTCACAAGACCACACACATCCAAAGCTATTCCAACACAATACTTACAAGCACTTCTCACTCCTACATACAATACTCTACCAGACAGCCTAAGCTTTCACTTGGTAGAGATGCATTGGGCTGTATCGTCCCCACTTTGATAGGGGATAGGCCGGTCCTGCAGTACAGGACACTCAAGTGGTTGATGAGATGAAATGATGAGATGAAATGATGAGATGATTTTATATATATATATATATATATATATATATATATATATATATATATATATATATATATATATGAATGTATGTATACACCTACCAGGGAAATTTTACCAGGCATTGGCGGGCCAAAAAGGAGAACACCTCTCAATCCTATTTGTTCTATGATTCAATCTTACTAATTCAGGAAGAAAATATACATATTAGGCTTTTTGAAGAGGGATTATACGAGGGACCAGGATGATTCTATTTCAGCTTTCACAGACTAATGCACAGCTTATTTGTGCGAATTTGTTTACTATTACTAGTGACCTCAAATGACATCCCGACTGCGACCTCAAATCGGAGGCTTCTATCCCCACCATAGCCTATGTCCTAACTTGAGAGTCATGTGAGTCTCCATGCTAAAAATAGGGCTGCTGAGTTCAGTCGTTCTGAGCGTGTATTACCAGTGACCTTCAAATGACCTCTGACCAGTGATCTCAAATGAACTCTGAGGTCAGCCTTATCCAGCCCTATGTCTGAAGTGGGGATCCTGTGAGTCTCCATGCCAAAAACTGGGCTACAGGTACTGGCTGCCCGGGCCAAAAAGACGAACCGTCTACCGTGACTCTCAAATGATCCAGATCTGAGTTTTGGGCCCTCCTAAAACCATCCTTGGGTCACCCTGATTCAGATTATATGTGGGTCTGGGGGTCTCTGGCCCTTTGGTTTGAGCGTTATTCAAGGACAATCAAACAAACGTACAAAGAAACAAACAATGCAGTTCATGGTTTGAAAACAGGGGTGGTGTCATGTCTCCATGGTTGTTCAATCTGTACATGGATGGGGTAATAAAAGAGGTACAAGGTAGGGTAGTGGATGTTGGAGTGGCCCCCTGGTGAGAGAGGATAATGTTTGGAAACTCCCTGTACTGTTGTTTGCAGATGATACTGTGTTGTTGAATGAAGACGAAGGGGAGCCGCAAAGCTTGGTGGATGAGTTTGAGAGAGTGTGTAAGAAACAAGAATCTAAAGGTGAATGTAGGGAAGAGTAAAGTGATGGTCTTTGAGAGAGGTGAAGTTGAAAGTGAATGTACAGCGAGGATTTGGATGGTGAGGAATTGGGAAAATGTAGAGTACGTTTAAGTACTTGGGTAGTGTGATGAGTAAGGATGGAGGTTTGGAGGGTGAAGTGCTTGAAAGGGTACAGCAGGGAAGAAAGGTTGCTGGTTCTTTGAAAGCAGTGATAAGAAACAGAGGGAAGTGAGCATGGAAGTGAAAAAGTTACTACATGACAAAGTATTGTGGATACCAGCTCTAACGTACGGAAGTAGGAAGCTTGGACATTGTTGGAAGCTGACACAAGTCAAGAGTGAGAGCTTAAGTGGAAAAGAGTTATTTCAGAGGAGGCCTGTGGAGTCACGTGGAGAGAACCAGGCTGACGAATGAGGATATAAAGGAGCGTTGTGGTGTTGATGTGGATGTGATCCAGGGAAGTGTTATGAGGAACACACTGAGGTGGTTTGGCCATGTGGAGATGATGGAGGGTGAAAGACTGATCAGAAGAGGTGCAGGTGGGAAGAGGGAGGGGGAGGGCCGAGGATGAAGATGGAGGGATGGGTGGAGGAGGTATATATGAGAGAGAGGGGTGTGAATTGGGAACAGGGCATAGTGAAATGGCGGGGGACAGGGCGACGTGGAGGCAGCATTTGTTTGTGGCCACCCCAAACGGGGATTGAGGACGTCTGGCAATATATATATATATATATATATATATATATATATATATATATATATATATATATATATGAGAGAGAGAGAGAGAGAGAGGAGAGAGAGAGAGAGAGAGAGAGAGAGAGAGAGAGAGAGAGAGAGAGAGAGAGAGAGAGCAATATGTTTAGGATATACATTATAAGTATATACACACACACTCATAAATAGCTGTAATGTGAGCTAGATTTCATTTGGGTACCCTCGCTTGTGTGATATTTTGCTATAGATATTGAATCAGATCTACCTTGGTAATACCAAAAGAAAATGTTACACCAAATTGTCAGTTATCATAAGCTTTTTGAGGCTACATTTCTGTGGTAGGAACATTATATGTAATGTTAAGGAGCCGGATTTGCCAGCTAGGTAGCCGTGATGTTTTCTCGATGTTTCCTGAACGTTTATGTCATAGGTTCCAGTACGAGTCAGAGTTGCCAAGTTTTTCCTGCTGTTAGTGAGCTTAGTTATTTCTGGTAAGTTGTGCATTAATTTTTGTGCTCTTTTTCTCTATAATGTTTTATGTGATTGTTGTGTAATTAAGTTTAAGTTTGCATGCTAAAGAACTTACAGTTGTTTTGTACTTGTAAGAAAAACTCGCCATGTTTCTGGTTTTCTCCGAGTCGGTAATCTGTGTTCTTTCTGTATTGTCTCTCGTAGAATATAGGAATTCATTCTCGAACAATGCAAGCTTATATAAGGATGGATAAGAGACTAGAACGAGTTCAGTTGGTTTTCAGTTCAGTTTTGAGCGTAGTGCAGATGTCAGTGCAGTGAAGTCTGAATATTTCTCGAGGTACTTGGTGTAATAACAGTGAAGTGTTGTCAAACATTAAGTGTAATACTGGTGAAGCACTGTCAGGCATTAAGTCTGTAATAACAGTTAGTAAGAAGTTTGTATAGCTCCAGTGCTTGTAAAGAAATAGTGAAGTGACGTTGGCAAAGCGTTATGTAATGATATCTGGAAAATAAAACTTTAAGAAGCCAGTGTTTATTTTCACCCTCAGCTGAGTCTTGTGTGCTGTACACCGAAGGCTGACCATAGGAAGAACAACTCACTGGGCATGACATTCTTCCTATACAAGACTACTGCTGTTGGATCCTGTGGCAGAGTGCGGGTGAGTAAGTAACAACAGCATTTATTACTCATTCAGGACAAGCAAAATGATAAAGACTCAACTAAGAACTTGGTAACGGAAAGTATTTTTTGTTTTTTGTGTTAATTTTTGTCTCTTCCAAACAATGTCACTCACCTTAATACAGATTCCTTGAACAGGAGGAGTTACATGTAATCTTTAATTCCTTTTATGATAAGGAGTTCTCTTATGCCGAGAATATTGTCTTGTAACAGCTGGAGTAAGAACATAAAGACACCTCATAACTGGACTGGTTTCACAGCTTTTCTATAGACATTTGGAATGGGAGAAGATGAGATGAAGACAGGATGGGATGGAAGGATGGGAAGTGGATGCTGTGACTTTGAGTGATGTAAGGTTGATGGCAGAAGACAGGGTGTTAAGGAGACTATTGCTTCGTGGCTACTCCCTGCTTAAGGTGTCTGGTCATAGACAAGCAGACAGACAGACAGACAGACAGACGGAAAGATAGGTAGGTAGATTGACAGAGATAGACAGGTAGACAGAAAGATGTTGTTACGGAACAGAGAAAGATAATGTACACTTTAAGTGAGAATACTAAAAATCACTACTGTCCCGTAAAGTTCCAGGTTCAAAACAAAAGAGTTAGGTAAAATTACAAGTCAAAGTTTAATGCTCAAACTAACAACAAAACATTCAGGACTAATAAGGATAATGTAATGGCAAAAAACAGGTTAAATATATGACTAACTGCAATAGCCTCTATTAACACGAAATTAGCAAGAGTAAACTTATCTAAGTCAGCCCTGATAAAATGAAAATACCAGATAATACTCTGTGAATGCAAGATATATTATTACAGTTACGAAATATTATTAATAATGACTGACAAAAACACATGAATCACAAAACCTTACTAGGCCTAAGAATTAACACCTTATGCTACACAGTACAAGAAAAAATGCAATAACAGTTATACTCAAATTACACAGCTGCTAGATGGTTGGAGACTTCCTGAGCACTCACAATAATAACAACTGTACATGGGAGGACAGAGATGTGAGCAAAATGAGGAGCAGATCTAAGTGGCAATTAACGTAGAGACTGAGCTCATTATATAGGGGCCGGCAGAGCTTGATACAACTTGTAAGAAGGACGCGCAAATGAAGCCATAGGGGACAAAGAGTTGACAATCCTGCTCTGAACAACAGAAAGAACGACTTTCTCTACTATAAGGGAGGAGGGGGGGAGTGAGGTAGAACACGCTCGTGATCAAACATGCAGCATACTGTACGTTAGAAATACACAAAGGATGATGAAATCATAGGCTATGTAACAATGTATACATGGAAGAGACATAAATATTTGGCCACTGTGGATAAGCTTTAAGACTGCGACTTCTGATCCAAGAATATTTCTGAGATATCGGATAAAAACACAAGGAAAGAAACACAGAGTAATCTTGAGGGGCAATCAGTAGAGCGCATCTCTCTGACAAAGCCATCGTAATTTCCAAAACACTCTTCACTGATTAGGGTTTCACAAAAAATATTTTCCGGATCCAGAATCTGTAATACAGCCCGGAACGGTCCCAAAAGTTAATCGATTATTCCCTGGGACATATGTTGTCTTCCCACCAAATTTGGTCCAAATCCCTCTTTTGTTTTTGAGTAATCCTGCAAACAGGCAAACAAACAAGCGTGGGTGAAAATCTACTCTCCTTGTTGGAGGGAAAAAGCAAAATTGCTGCGGAAAATATACGAAAGTGTATAACCGGGAATGTCAAAATTATTAGACACACACACACACACACAGACACACACACACACACACACACACACACACACACACACACACACACACACATACACAAAATCATATTAAAACATTTACAACTAGCATGACAATAAAATCCCTATCAGCACATGCTACAGAAAACTCCCACACAGTCAACATAAAAGACCCCGTGTTTGCTTCGGCTCCAACCTAAATAAATAGTTTCTCAGTCCCGACAACAGAATGTAGGTTCGGTACACACGCCAAACTCGGGTACAACTAATGCGCGGCCCGAGTTGGTCCATTATATTTTATTTGTTGAAACTAGGTTAACCGTGCATTATAAGGCCTTACATTTTTCATGTTTTATACACACACACACACACACACACACACACACACACATATATATATATATATAAAGATATATATATATATATATATATATATATATATATATATATATATATATATATATATATATATATCTGTCTACCTATATATATATATATATATATATATATATATATATATATATATATATATATATATATATATATATATATATATATATATATATATATAATGTTACGGAACAGAGAAAGATAATCTACACTTTAAGTGAGAATACTAAAAAATCACTACTGTCCCGTAAAGTTCCGGGTTCAAAACAAAAGAGTTAGGTAAAATTACAAGTTAAAGTTTAATGCTCAAACTAACAACAAAACATTCAGGACTCATAAGGATAATGAAATGGCAAAAACAGGTTAAATATATGGTTAACTGCAATAGCCTCTGTTAACACGAAATTAGCAAGAGTAAATTTATCTAAGTCAGTCCTGATAAAATGAGAAAACCAGATAATACTCAGTGAATGCAAGATATATTATTACAGATACAAAATATTATTACCACTGGCTGACAACATGAATCACAAAAACTTTACTAGGCCTACGAATCAACACCTTATGCTATACAGTACAAGAACAAAATGTAACAACACTTATACTCAAAATACACAGCTGCTAGATGGTTGGAGACTTCCTGAGCACTCACAATAATAACAACTGTACAGGGCAGGACAGAGATGTGAGGAAAATGAGGAGTAGATCTAAGTGGCAATTAATACAGAGACTGAGCTCATTATATAGGGGCCGGCAGAACTTGATACAGCTTGTAAGAAGGACGTGCAAATGAAGCCATAGGGGACAAAGAGTTGACAATCCTGCTCTGAACAACAGAAAGAACGACTTACTCTACTATAAGGGGAGAAGGGGGGAGTGAGGTAGAACACGCTCGTGATCAAACATGCAGCATTCTGTACGTTAGAATTACACAAAGGATGATGAAATCATAGGCTATGTAACACCTCCCCACAAATAAAAAGAAATTTGCAAAGGAAATTTCTTATTACTCTAAAACAATCTGTCTAAAGTCTAGATAAGCAATCAGCAATAACATTTTCTTTCCCCTTGACATGTTGTATGTCTAACGAATACTCCTGAAGAAGTAGACTCCATCTTGTCAATCTCTGATTTTTATCTTTAAACTTACTAAGGAATTTCAGTGGGTTATGATCGGTATAAATGACTATGGGGTCAAAACCAGAACACAAATAAAATGAAAAATGCTGTAAACCCAAAATCAAGGCCAAAAGCTCTTTCTCAATAGTTGAGTAGTTCTTTTGAGGTGGAGTGAACTTCTTACTGTAATAAGATACAGGGTGTTCAATACCCTGATCATTCTCTTGCACCAAAACAGCCCCAGCTCCTGTATCACTTGTATCAACAGCCATCTTAAAAGGCTTAGCAAAATATGGATTAGCGAGCACCGGCTGACTTAATAGGATAGCTTTAAGTTTGTTGAAAGAGGACTCACAGTTATCGGTCCAGACAAATTTAACTCCCTTTTTCAGTAGGTCTGTAAGTGGTGATACAAGAATTGAAAAGTTAAGAACAAATCTCCTGCAATAACCTACCATTCCCAAAAATCTTTGTAGCTCTTTCCTACTTTTAGGTCTGGGAAGATCACTTATAACCTGAACCTTAGCTCCTGGTGGTGCAACATGTCCATCACCAACCACGTACCCAAGGTACTGAACGTTAGCTTGACCAAACTCACACTTTGATAAATTAGCTACAAGATTAGCCTGAACCAAACGCTCAAGAAATTTACTGACATGGCATAGGTGATCTTTCCAGTTGTCACTGAAGATTAATACATCATCAATATAAACAACACACCCTGCCAAACCCTCTGTTACAACATTCATGAGCTTCTGAAATGTGGCTGGTGCATTCTTCATACCATATGGCATTACAGAACATGCAAAAGTCTTTCCTAGTGTTACAAAACATGAGATCTCCCTAGCACGTTCAGTCATAGGTACTTGCCAGTATCCCTTTAACAAATCAAACTTACTTATGTACCTAGCCTTTCCGATCTTGTCTATACAATCTTCCACGCGAGGAAGAGTGTAAGTGTTTGTTCTGGTTATCTGATTAACACGTCTGTAGTCGATGCAAAGCCGCTGTGACCCACCTGGCTTAGGGACTAGAGTGACAGGAGAACTCCACTCGCTCTGACAGGGCTCAATCATCTTGTGGTCCAACAGGTAGCCAAGCTTCTTCTGGATGAGAGGAACTTTCACTGGGTTCACACGGTAAGGAGGCAATTTAATTGGCTGTGCGTCTCCTACATCAACATCATACATCAACACAGTGGTTCTTCCTGGAGTGGCACGGAACACTTGCGGGTACTCCTGCAGTAATGCCGAAAACTCCCGCCTTTCCTCGGGAGGTAGATGAAAAAGCTTAGTCTGGAGATCATTCATGATATCAGGATTCTTCCCCAAACTATCACTCAGGCTTATGCTGCATGGGAGAGCTTCACTTGCAGACTCAGGTGGAAACAGCTACAGTGCAGACTGGATTATTTTCGTCCTGCCTGTGATATAAATTTAGCATGTTGATGTGACAAAGTTGCTTGTTCTTTCTACGATCTGGTGTGGTGATGACATAGTTGACATCACTGAGTTTCTTCTCCACAAAATAAGGACCACTAAACTTGGCTTGAAGAGGTTCCCCATGCACCAGTAGCAGAATCAAAACCTGATCTCCTGGCTGAAAGTGGCGTAACCTGGACTTCTTATCATACCAAGTCTTCATCTTCTCCTGAGCAGCTCCTAAATTCTCTCTCGCCAGCTGTAAAGCAGTGGACAGCCGTTCTTTGAACTTCATCACATACTCCAGCAGGTTGACGTCATCTTCCTCTGACAGCCAGCATTCCTTGAGTAGCTTAAGGGGTCCTCTCACTTCATGGCTAAACAGTAGTTCAAAGGTGAGAAGCCCAGTGATTCATTTTGGAGATTCTCTTGCGGCAAATACAATGACTGGAAGACCTTTATCCCAGTCTTTCTGATGTTCCAAACAGTATTTCTTGAGCATCGATTTGAGTGTTTGATGATATCTCTCCAACGCTCCTTGGGTCTGGGGATGGTAAGCTGAAGACGTGATCTGGGTGATGCCCAACTCTTTCAGAGACTGCTTGAAAACATTTGACTTGAAATTACTTCCCCGGTCTGATTGTACCTCCTTGGGCAGACCAAACTTTGTGAAGAACCCTAGCATTTCCTTAACCACGTTCTTTGCTGAGATATTTCTAAGTGGAATGGCTTCAGGATAACGAGTAGCCATATCAATCAGGATCAACACATAAGAAAATCCTGAAGAAGTCTTAGGAAGAGGGCCCACAATATCCATCAACACACGGGTGAATGGCGCCTCAAAAGGAGGAATGGGAGCTAGAGGTGCAACCTTTTCGGTCTGATTACACTTCCCCACAACTTGACATGTGTGACAAGACTTACAATACCAGGAAACATCCCTGAAGATACCTGGCCAGTAGAAGTGTTTCAAAATGCGTGCCACAGTCTTCCTCACTCCAAGGTGTCCTGCCAAACTGGAATCATGAGCCACTCTAATGATATCCTGCCTACAAACACGAGGGATGACAACTTCATGTACAACCTCCCATTCACAGTCAGCTGATGCTGTTGGGGGTCTCCACTTCCTCATAAATACTCCTGACTTTATATAATAACAAGTAGAAGCACCAGCTGACTCTTCCTCACTGCAAGCAGATAGCTAGACCTTTCAACTCAGGGTCAGCAACCTGCAACTCAACCAACTCTTGACGAGACAAATTATCAACACTACGCGGTACTGCCTCATCTGGTGAGTGGTCCAAATTAGCAAGAAAAGTGTCAGCTAGGATAACATCATCATCATCATTATCCTCTAAGTCACCAGTAACTTTAGACTTAGCCCTAGTGACAGCACATGCAGGGAACACATCAGGGACATCACAATCCTGGGTCGCAGCCACTGGCTCACTAGACAACTGAGGAGCTGGACACACTTGACTTCCACCAATATCATTTCCAAGTAAGAAAGTTACACCTGACATTGGGAGTGTCTCAACCAACCCAACCATAACGGAACCATTAACAAAACCAGACTCTAAATTCACTTTGCACAGAGGGACAGAGAAGTAATTATTCCCTACACCTTGTAAGATTACAGTTTCATCAGAGGAATTAACATTAGAGCCTAGAACACTGGTCAGCATAAGGGATTGGCAAGCACCTGTATCACGATATATTTTAACTTTGATTTCCTATCATTACTGTCCAGAGGGACTGACAAAACCATCAGATAGGAAATTAACACATGAACTCTTGAGAGTGTCACCCACGTTACTGCTCAAAAGAGGAGCTTCATCATGAGGATTTACTTTACCCCTCAAAGCAGGTTCAGTTAACTCAGTTAAAGAATTCTCTGCGAACTCTCAAGGGTGGACACTAGACCAATTGACTGAATATTTAAAGACTCCTTTTGTTCACATCACGCTGTCTCCTGAAACATTTCTCCATAGTATGACCAAGCGTACTACAATAAGTACATTTGCTTTTCTGAAACCTAGAGGTGAAGCTGGTATTTACTTCCTGAGAAATATCATCTTTATTCTAATTCCTGTTACCTGTACTCTGAGTAGAGGCAACGTACTTACTCTCAGCTTTCCTTTTTTCTTTAGAATATCTCTTGTGAGTAAGAACATTTTCATCAGCTAAAACTGCAGCATCAGACAAATTATCTATTCTTCTCTCATCAAGATATAGGCTTACATCTTTATTAATACACCTTTTGAAGCCCTCCAGCTAAATCATCTGCTTAAATTTGTCAAAATCAGAATCCACATTCTTAGAATTTAATCACTGCTCTAACAGATCTTTTTTGATTTTTGCATTCAACATGGGATTGCTTATCTTGCTTATAAGTTGTCCTAAATTTTACTCTATAGGCTTCAGGAACTAGCTCATAGGCCTGAAGAATCAAGCTCTTAACTACATCATAATTATCAGATTGATCCTGAGGCAAAGATGCATAAGTTAATTGAGCTTTACCGGTGAGGACAGTTTGAAGGAGTACTGGCCAATACTCTTTGGGGCAATTAAAACCTGTAGCTACCCTCTCAAACAACTGAAAATACTTTGTTAAATCAGATTCATTAAAAGGAGGGACAAGTTTAACATTTTTAGCCACATCAAAATCATCAGAGCTAGATGATCCAGTTCCACCCTGTTTCATGCGATACTCATGGTCTACCTGAATCCTAGCAAGTTCAATTTGTGCCTGAGCCTCCTGAATACGAGCATTTGCCTGAAATTCAGCCTCCTTAGCACGAGCCTCCTGCAGGGCTAGCTGTAATTTAGCTAATTCAATCTGCGTTTGCTCATTTGGAGGAGTTACATTAAACAAGCTTTCATTAATCATGTCAACAATTTGATCTTTAGAATGATGAGAGCGAACAGCAATTCCCAATTGTTGAGCAACAAGCTTAAGTTCATTCTTTGTTCTGTTTTCTACATCACACACTGTTTGCACATTTGACAAAAAATCTTTGGTTTCATCAAGCGTAGTAATAGTAGACATCATGAATAAATCACAGTCACAAAATATCAAGCAATATCCTTATGATAATATCCTGAATATCCTGATAAGAGGTCGCCAAATTTATGTTACGGAACAGAGAAAGATAATGTACACTTTAAGTGAGAATGCTAAAAAATCACTACTGTCCCGTAAAGTTCCAGGTTCAAAACAAAAGAGTTAGGTAAAATTACAAATCAAAGTTTAATGCTCAAACTAACAACAAAACATTCAGGACTCATAAGGATAATGTAATGGCAAAAACAGGTTAAATATATGGTTAACTGCAATAGCCTCTATTAACACGAAATTAGCAAGAGTAAATTTATCTAAGTCAGTCCTGATAAAATGAGAAAACCAGATAATACTCAGTGAATGCAAGGTATATTATTACAGATACAAAATATTATTACCACTGGCTGACAACATGAATCACAAAAACTTTACTAGGCCTATGAATCAACACCTTATGCTATACAGTACAAGAACAAAATGTAACAACACTTATACCCAAAATACACAGCTGCTAGATGGTTGGAGACTTCCTGAGCACTCACAATAATAACAACTGTACAGGGGAGGACAGAGATGTGAGCAAAATGAGGAGTAGATCTAAGTGGCAATTAATGCAGAGACTGAGCTCATTATATAGGGGCCGGCAGAGCTTGATACAACTTGTAAGAAGGATGCGCAAATGAAGCCATAGGGGACAAAGAGTTGACAATCCTGCTCTGAACAACAGAAAGAACGACTTACTCTAGAAAAAGGGGAGAAGGGGGGAGTGAGGTAGAACACGCTCGTGATCAAACATGCAGCATACTGTACGTTAGAATTACACAAAGGATGATGAAATCATAGGCTATGTGACAATATATATATATATATATATATATATATATATATATATATATATATATATATATATATATATATATAGATATAGATATATATATATAATGACACTGGCGTAGTTACCCCAGGATCGAATGGGTGAAATAGAAGATAAGGTGATAATGGAAAGAGAGAGAAGCGAGTCATTAATAACATAACATCTTTTTTCTTATCAGTTTTGCTGCCTATAAAGGGTAACCCTGGTCCCCAGCTGTATTTACCCAAACGTTCACTTTTGCCTTCTCAAATGATAACACACCACATGTTTTTCTCACAAATTACGCAGAAAGTTACTCTTGTCCTTGAAAGTGGGTGTGACACAATGTGAGAAGATCAAAGTAGGGATGTCTGCCAATTAGAAGCCTAAATGGCCCTTTCGTCACGTTCATGATGGCACGCAATTGGTTCTGTGTGGAGTCTATGAGGCCCTCATTGGTAGCAGGTGCCTCTATTGTTTCTGTATGGATAAAGATTATTTTTAAGACAGCCTAGTGGTTAATTAGCCAAGAAAGGCGGAGCGAGTCTCCTTTATAAGCTCCAGGAAAGTGTGAAGAGACACATTTGTCTTATTTTGTACACGCATCCCTGTAGACATTTGTCCTTTGTTGTACACACATCTCTGTACAGATTTTGTCATTCTGTACACATTTGTACACATTTACTGTCACGTTACACTTTTGTCACATTGTCTTGCACTTTTCCCCAACACTACGTAATACGTGACTTTGATTACGAGTACAAAACACACTGTTTGTGTACAATTTCCCATTTTTGGTTCACTCCTCCATTTACACTAGTGTGTGATTTATATATTCGAAGTCTCCACGTTTCCTCGAGCTTTGTGAGTACTTAGCCTCCACTTAGTGTATTCTGGTTAGGTAAGAAATAACTTGTTTTATATTTGTATCATGAGGCCTATATGAATCCTTCCTTTTGTAAAATGAACCCTGGTTTCTTCTTTGGTTGTGTATGTTATAGTGTACAGTAAAGTTAAGTTAGTTTTCTTGCAAACTTTATCTTATCCCTTTTGGTGCTTAATTAAGGGTTAAGAGTGCACCGGAATATACACCCCCATAACAATATACTGTATATATTATATACATAATTATATATATATATATATATATATATATATATATATATCATCATCATCCGTTGAGGTCCACTGCAGGACCGGCCTATCCCTACCGAAGCAGGGACGATACAGCCAATGTACTGGCTTACGCTGTCTGGTAGAGACTGTATTCAGGGTGAGAAGTGCTTGTGAGTGTGACTGTAGTGTTGTAGTGGCTTTGGATGTGTGTGTAGTCTGTGAACCAAGTGTAATCGGCCCGCCTAAGCCGACTGGGTGCAAGCATACTAGTATGCGACACTGGTTCAACCACAGCACCCCTTGTGTCCACCAAAGTGGTCAGTGACTTGGTGAACGCTTCCCAAAGTTTTTACAACTCTGGCGGGGAGGCGAACCCCCGCTCACCAGCGTGCGAGACGCACACTCCACACTCCACCACTGTACCACAGAGGCTCCATATATATATATATATATATATATATATATATATATATATATATATATATATATATATATATATATATAAAATATGCCAAGTCTTGGGCTACAAAACAAGTTTACAGGGCACACGCTGATTCTCAGAGACTTTTACTTTATAACTTAAAGAGCATGGAAAGAAAGAATATGATATTAAATTTAAGTTAGCAAATCAGATGAAGAGGGAAAACGGATATCGTGACCCAAGTAAGGCAAGTGGAGGATTATACTCGTACATAAGGAGGATTATAAATAGGGAGCATGTGACTAATGCATATTTATCGGTTATTAAAAAGGAAATAGATGCAAAAGATCTTGTTTTTTGGGCAGATAACTGTGCAGCACAGAAAAATAATTGGTGCCTGTGGTAATTCTGGTTAACTCTGAGAACCAAGTCAGTAGTATCAGTTTTAAATATCTAACTGAAGGCCATACATTCATGGCAGCTGATGGAATTCATGGTCATACTGAACAGACCTTGAAGTGAAAAGAAGACGTATATGATTTAGAGGACTTGAAAAATGTGATTCAAACCTCTGTCAATTGGCTGGATGTTCTTGATATCAGCAGCAAGGAACATTTCTTCAACATTCCAGCAATCAATACTGAAGGAAAAAAACACGATAACAAAACGATACTGGTGATTTCCCATACTTCGAAAGACTTGTAGAGGTCAGGCTTGAGAAAGGAGCAATTGGATTTCATTACCAGACGTCTTTCAAAGACCTGTAGTATCAGTTTTGTAACTTTGTGAAGGAAACTGCTAAGATATCAAGTGAACTCTGTAAGATTCCACGGGAAAACTGCCCCAGGGAATATCTGCAGCCATGAAGAAACTTATAGTTGAGAAGCTGATATGTAAAATACCCTTAAACAGACGAAAATTCTGGGTGAACATGCCGGAGAACCCTTCAAGCAATGATCTGCTGTCGAATTATGTTGACCCAAAGTAGACATGGCTCATCAGGGGAATCCTTAAATATATTTTCTTGAGGCATACATCTGCTTCTGTTAAAACAATATTCATGTAGTTAACTTAAGAAGTTTTATCTGAGTAAGTATTATATGCAGTGTGGTGGTACTCTGTTTTTAGGATAGCTCTCCACTGAGTGGCAGGCCAGATGATTTTCTGTAAACCAGAAAAGCATTTACAACGCTGGGTGGTAACCTAATAACCAACCAACACGTGTTCCCTACGTGACAACAAGTGGGTTGGAGGAGGGTTAGTACCCCTCCCAGGAAAACAACTAACTAAAAATACGAACAAGAAGCCTCGGACAAGGACTGACTAAAAAGTGACAACTAAGGACCGAACAAAGGACATGGTACGGATAGCTACATGTAATGTAAGGGGTGCAAATGATGAGCTGAAGGAAAGAGAGATTGTCCAGGTGCTTGAGGGAGTGAAAGTGTATGTATATGGATTAACTGAAACTAAGTGGGGAGGTGAGAGTGTGAGAGAATGGGAGTATGGATGGGGTATATGCGCGGGAATAGGTGAGAATGAGAGGGCAAAAGAAGGAATGTGTATTACTGTGAGTAACAGATGGAAGAATATAAAAGAGTATGGATCAGGTCGCTCAAGCACTGTGTGGCTAAGACTGAAAGCTGGACTACAAATGTGGGCGACTGTGTGCTTGTATGGCCAAGGCAAGATCGTGCAAGCAGGGTGAGAAATGAGTTCTGGACAAATGTGGAACAGTGCATGGAAAAGTTTGAAAGGAATGAGAGTGTTTTTGATTGAAGACATGAATGGAAAAGTAGGGAATGTGAAGGTGGATGGAGTAGTTGGTGAGTGGGGTGTGCCTGCTGAGATAGATGAGAATGGCAGTGCGTTAATGGACATTTGTGCCGAGAGGGGGTTGGTGATAGCCAATACCCTCTTCAGGCACAAAATGATCCATAGGTATACGTGGCAAGTGATGAGAAGGGTGGGGATGAACTGAATGAATGAAATGCAATGATTGATTATGTGTGTGCAGATGACAGGATGAGAAGATGTGTAATGGATGCAAGAGTATATAGAGGTTGGAGGAGTGGACCTTCTGACCCCCACTTGCTGGTGATCAGAATCAAGGTCCAAATGAAATGGAGAAGTAGAAGAAGGGAAGGACAGGAGGAAGTAGTGCGTATAAGGAGGGTGGAAATGTTACATAGGGTATAGAAAAAAAGGCAGAATATAAGAGGGAAGTAGAGGAGCAATTGGGTAAATATGGATTGGAGCAGATTGGGGATGCGGAAGATGTGTGCAAGATATACACAGAAGAAATCTGTGCAGCATGTGAGGTGGTGTGTGGGATGAAGAGAAGACGAAAGGGGGTGCAGGGAACAGCATGGTGTAATGAAGAGGTGAGACAGGCTGTGGGTCAAAAGAAGAAAGCATATAGTGTGTGGATGAGAAGCAGAGGCGTGGAAGAAGTTGAGAGACGGAAGAGAGAGTTATTTGTACAGAGGAAGAGAGATGTGAAAAAATTGCAAAGACAGAGTAAGAAGAAGGTGGATGAGGAATTTAGAAGGAATCTGAGTGGAAAGTGGAAGGAATGTAAGAAAATGTTCTTGAAAGAGGTAAAGAGAAATAGACAGGGTGCCAAAGAAGTTAGTTGGGGAGTGAAAGATAAAAATGGTAGATTACTAGTGGAGAAGGGAGAAAAAGTGAGCAGATGGAGAGAACACTTTAAGGAATTATTGAACATAGAGAATGAATGTAATGCGAGTAGAAGTGGCTGAGGAATACTGGGAGAAGGAGGGATGTGAGAAGAGAGGAAGAAATCAGTAGGATAGAAGTTGTGGAAGGAATAAAGTAAGTTAAAATGGGGAAAGCCCCATGAATTGATGAAGTGTGTGGTGAAATGCTGAAGCATGGGATAGAGATAGTAGTAGAATGGATACGGATGATGTGCAGAGTGACCTGGGAGGAAGGTAGGGTCCCGGAGGATTGGAAGTCAGGTATAATTATTCCCCTGCACAAAGGAAAAGGGGAAAAAGAAGTATGTGGCAGTCATAGGGACATTTGTCTTCTTGGTGTAATAAGAAAAGTTTATTGTACGATACTTATTGACAGAGTTAGGAAAATAACAGAGGAATTAGTTGGAGGAGAACAAGGAGGTTTTAGGAAGGGAAGAGGTTGTGTAGATCAGATATTCATTCTCAGATCTTTAGTGGAAAAGTTTCTAGAGAAGGGAAAGAAGTTGTATGCTGCGTGAGGCTGGTGAATGAAATGAGGATACGAGCTGCTCCCCAGACCCCTCTGCTTCCACCAGGCATGCGAAGATCACAATATTTTAGTTTAAACAGTCTGGGAAGAGCTAATCATGGTGGGGGGTTGGGCTGCACGTACTGGTTTTATTATACTCTTGATCTGGCAATATTTTTTACTATTTTGGTATCAGACAGTTCATTTAGCAAAAGAATATTGTTTGCAATATATCTTTACTGCTCTGGAGGATACATAGCTCTCACCTCCCTCCTCCCTTTCATATCCCCCTTCGTCCAGCCCCCTACCTCCCACCGATTCCCCACCTCTTTACCTCCCACCCTTCCACCTTCCACTTTCCCTCCAATCCCCCACCCCCTAACTCCTCCACCCTCATACTTCCCACCGATCCTCCCCCCTCTATCTCCCTCCCTCCACCCTCCACTCACCCTCCAATCCCCCACCCCCCTGCCTCCCGCCTACGCACATAGCTGCGCGTACAGGCAAGCAAGAGATTTCCGCGTTGTATGTCTCAATATTTATTTATTTCCTGGGTGTTAGAGTGTCTGATTGAGGGGAAATAATTACAGATTTATGATTTTAGATTTCTAAGGTTGTTTCTGTAGCCTTTTATACATGCACCATGCATTTATTTGTTACCAGGCGGACATACATGTGCAGCGAGTGTTGCCTTTTTCATTGACAAATGATTGTTAGTGTCTCCTCATTTTTTTCTGATTTATATTTCATGAGTTTCTCACATTTCATGGTTATACTTATAAATCCGTAAATTTTGAGAAATAATAAATATTTGATCACTGTCTCTACTGCTGCCTGTAAGTACACAGGATGATATAGTTAGCAACAATAAACTAAACATACGTACATACAAAAGGCAAGCTCGTAGGCTTACCCCCATGTGCTCACCCCCACAGCCTTGGATAGTACTAAGCAAAATAAGAGCAAAGTAAAAATAGTAGTAACTAGTAAGTGATAGTTTTATATGGATCTTGTAACTGTTAAGTTTGTTTACTGTAAAGAAAACATCTCAAGAATCATTCACAAATCAGGTGAGATATAATGTACATATATTAGTGCACTGTTTTTTTATGGCAAACCATGGAAACAAACAATGCAATCATGTCGCCTATGCACCAAGAAATCACCTACCCACCGAGACGGCAATACTCACTAGGCTACCACACACCACTTGCTAGGCAATTTCCCATCATTTTTGCAGCACTTGTATAGTGAGTAGAGCTCTAATGTTTTATAGGCACATGTGTATTACTTCCATGTGCATGAATATGATATTTTTTTCTTTATTTGCAAATGACTTAAAAAAAAAATGCGTCTCTCAAACGTGACATTGGGACCTATTTGAGATCTGAAAGGGTAAAGAATATATGGAGTAGATGGGAAGTTGTTGAATGCTGTGAAAAGTATGTATGAGGATACTAAGGTTGGAGTACGTGTGGGTAGTGAACTGAGAGAATTTTTCTATTTGAAGGTTGGAATGAAAACAGTGATGTGTCATGTCTCCATGGTTGTTCAATTAATATATGGATAGGGTTATAAAAGAGACACAAGGTAGGGCAGTGGATGCTGGAGCAGCCCTAATGAGAAAGGACGGTGTTTGGAAACCCCCTGTACCCTACTGTTTTTTGCAGATGATACAGCGTTGTTAACGAAGACGAAGGGGAGCTGCAAGGCTTGGTAGACGAGTCTGGGAGAGTCTGTAGGAAACGGAATCTAAAGGTGAATGCAGGGTAGAGTAAAGTTACGGTCTTCGAGAGAAGTGAAGTCAATGAATGTAGCCTACAGTGAGGTTGACTGAGGAGGAAGTGGAAAATGTGAGTGCATTTAAGTACATGGGTAGAATGATGAGTAAGGATGGAAGTTTAGAGGGTGAAGTGCTTGAAATTGTACAACAAGGAAGAAAGGTTGCTGGTTCCTTGAAGGCAGTGATAAGAAACAGGGACATGAGAATGGAAGTGAAAAAGTTACTACATTATTTTGATACCAACTCTAACGTATGGAAGTGAAGCTTGGACCTTGTTGGAGGGATACAAGTCAAGAGTGAGAGCAGCGGAAATGAGTTATTTTAGAGGAGCATGTGGAGTCACGTGGAGAGACAGACTAACAAATGAGGAAGTGAAGGAGCAATGTGGTGTGGATGTGGATGTGATAGGAAGCGTTAGGAGAAACATACTGCGGTGGTTTGGACGTGTGGAGAGGATGGAGAGAGAGACTGACGAGGAGAGTGTATGTGAGTGAGGTGTAGGGGGGACAGAATGGGAAGTCAAGGGTGAGATGGAGGGATGGAGTGGAGAGGTATGTGAAAGACAGGGGTATGAGCTGGGAGTAGGGCAGTGAAATGGCAGGGGATAGGGCGACATGGAGGTGATTTGTTTGTGGCCACCTCTTACGGGATTAAGGCATCTGACAATAGACAGACACATATAATTGCTGGAATTACTGATTTTGTGTTGATTGAATATGAAAAAATTTTATTTGATTTTTCGGTGAAATCTGGAAGACGATAGTTCTGCATTAACAGTACAGAAAATCCATGGAAAACCGCTTACTGCTGCAATAAGTAAACAAAATACAGACAATAATATTTGATGGATTTATGAAACAGTATTTTAATTTTCTTGTGGTTTGCAACTGATTTTGTAGTTTACGTTCATTGGCACGAATGATTCTTGAAAATATTGTTTTCAAACTGTTCACATAATATTTTGTCTTAAAAAAAAAAAAAAAAATGTTACACTAGTTTTGTAAGCACATACCTTGTATTAGGGTGGTCCAAAAAAGGGGACAATTAATTTTTTTCACGTTTTGGGGGTTCTCACCCTCAGAAATTGTTCCAATGGACAGATTAACACTACCTGCTGAATTTTCTGCATTTTTTATAATTGTTAAGGGTAGCTCAACTAATCTGAATATCTGTACATGAAGGTAAAATTTGAATGTATAGTGTACACTACACATAAAACCACAAAACATTCAAAATCACTAACAACCATTGACAATTCAAGCTTTTCCAATGATGGTCTTCCTGTTGCCATCAGGGAAGGCTTTCCTGGGTTCCTGCACAACCTGCAGAGGGAACTGTAATTGATCTTCATCATGTGTTAGTAGTCCACTTAAATCCTGAATAAAGGCCGCTCCATGTTCTGCATGGTCGTTCACCATTTTCATGGCCTGCACAGTTTGGCAAGTTGCTTTGTAATCATTTCGTTGTTCCCTTTTTTCTGGATCTGCTTTATCCTTTCAAAACGCATTCAGCTTCTCTGTGTGACAAAGACTTCCAAACCACATGCCTGAATTTTTTGCAGGTCAACTTGGATGCGCTTTGGATGATCTTCATTGCCTTCTTTTTCCTGTGTGAGGACCATTAGTCATTTCACTGCTGCGGGTACATTCTCATCAAAGAAAACTAATCCACTCAACTCCTCTAAGAGGTACCACAGATGACTGGTTGGTTTTGTGGTTGCTGCTTTCGAAACAGCTTGGATTCTCACTTCATACAACACCAGAGACTTCAAGAGATTTAGATCATTGCTTCGGCCAGAGGCTGCAAGAGATGTTATCCAAGCTCTTAAGTAAAGCCGCATGCTGAAGATGACCATCTTCCGCGGGCCTTTCTCCTCTTTCTTGGCGAGCTTGAACTGATCTCTGAATAGCCAAACTTTAAGACTGTAGATGACTTTCGACATCCAGTGTGCATGGTGAATGGGTCCTGGGGCCTTGAACTGAAATACTTTTGCAGGAATTTTACCCAAAATAACCATAAATAATTCCAACAATTCACGGTAATTATCTCTTGGTTGGGATTCAGCAAGCTGCTTCTGAATGAAATCCAGGGCATCATCTTTCATGTCTGGCTTCATGGACAAAGACATCTGTGGAAGCGTCCCCAGAGTTTTCCAAATTCAATCCTTTCTCATGACCCTGGAATCGCTTGAAGAGTAAGACGTCTGGTCTGGAAGAGGGTCCCAAGCATGTCATGAACACAGCACCAGTCATAACTTCAAAAATGTGTTGGCAACAAGCAAGAAACAGAAGATTGGTGCCGAGTCCCTGCTCAATTAACACACTAGATCCTTCTAATCTGCATGTGCTGGAATTTGTTGTGTCAAAGCTCAAACCTCGAACAGACTCCTCAATCCCCCATTCCTTCAAGGTATTTATCGCAGCTTCTGCATGTGCTTATACCTTTTCCTGATGTTAATTTTTTTACAGCCAGAAACTGAGATACGCCAGCTCTAGACACAATTACTGGAAGGTGATCAACTAATTGCTTACAAGTCACGTCGGGGGATCAGTTTCCCATCCCAGTGGACTGTTAGTGGCACATCAGCCCTCAATTCAGCCTTCAAATCTAGTGCCTTATTAGTTCGATGTTATTATTATTATTATTATTATTATTATTATTATTATTATTTACTGTATCGTAAGACAAGAACAATACGAGCTTACGGTATCTTGTCTCTGCTGGAAAAAAATCGAAAATACCCTCACTGCATCCATACCATTAACTCTAGAGCAATTTGTTTATATATGGTATACTTTCATTAACCATTTCAACTCTTATCGTAACAGCAGCCCATTCCACCTGCTTCTTTGTCCACGTCCATTTCTTTACCCTCCTTCCTCCCTCCCGACACTTTCACTTCTTTGCATTCCTATCGTAAATCCTACATATCCATTTTCTCAGGATTCACTTTACTGCCCCAGGCCCACCTCCCACTAACGTTTCAGCCAACCCAAACAATTTCACTGTTGATCACTTCCGTTTCTTTAACCCCTGGCCGCCGGTGTCGAATGACGTTTAGCTGATAAATGGCCGCAGGTGTCGTTTGAGCGCAACCTATAAAAAAAACGGCGAAAATTTTTGGGAAGTGAACGAACATTCTGAACGTCTTCAGATTGACCTACACTACACTCCCATACACCTCATCAAGCAGTTCAGAGCCTGCTGCTGTGATGAGTGGATTTTCGATTTTTTCACTCCTGACCATGCCTAAACAAGCCCAACTACTCCCATTATCTCGACCCAGGCAGAAAATAGCATCTTTGTCCTCTCTTGCAAAACACACACAACCACCTATTTACGTTTATGAATTAATGCAGGCACAAGCAAAAAAGACATGGTGAGAGAAAAACACATTTTTGTCTTGGTATCTTTACTTGTTTGGTCAGGTTTGTTGTACTGGTTTGGATCATTCGATTGAGAGCGACTTGTAGAAAACTGAAAACTTTCGGAAGTGAACGAAGATCTGGCACATGAGACTGTCCTTCACTTCACGCTCTCACACCTCATCTGCCAGTTCACTACCTGCTGCCGTGATGAGTGGGTGTAGGATTTTTTCGCTCATGGCCATGCCTAAACACACATAGTTACACCCATTATCTCGACCCAGACAGAAAATATCGTCTTTCTTCTCCCTTGTAAAACACACACAACCACCCTGTTCACGATTATAAATAAACATAGGCATAAACAAAAAAGACATGAAAATAAATGAAAAATTAATTTTTGTTTCGTATCTTTACCTATTTGCTCAGGTTTGTTGCAGTTTTTGAATCATTTTGCATATTCTTTGTCTTTTAGAGGCATAACAGGAAATTTTTCTGTGTTCACGTGATGCTTTCATGGATGGAAAGAACTTTTTTTCCTTCCTGCTAATTAGCTCGTGCGAGGTGCGAATGGCAGGTCGTCTCGCAATTCTGACCGTGTAATGTGTTGGGAAACATCCAGCTGTACCTTTTTCCTTACCCAGGCAGAAAATATCTTACTTTCCCACACTCACGACAGACAGACAGCAACATGTATTGCAAAAATAACAAGGTAAAATGATGCGAGAAAGGTGAACGTGTTATTACGGAAAAATACGTTTTCCCCCACCTGTAAACGTGTTGATTTCTGCTTTGTCTCTCTGTTCGTAATAATTAGACTTATTCGTAGTTTTGAAACTGCATTACGATTATATTTTATCCATGCACGTGGTACGGGTGCAGCAAGTTGCGACTCAACCCCCTATTCCTAATCGGATCTAACCCTCCACTTTTATCCCCCGTGGGGGAACCTAGCCTTGGAGGATGGGCAATTTTCTCATATAAGACTGAAAATTTAACTTTTTCACTCCCTCTTCCAAGCATGGGCACAACAATAACGGAAAAAAAATAACTCGACACTACCGTAAACATATTTTATATCAAAAAGGTGAAAAAATATTCATAATTTTTTTTTTAGTCAGTCCTAACATATTATGTACTGAAATCATTCGATATCATTTCTAATATATGCACAACATTTCAGCACCATTCACATTGTTTTGGGGGGTAAAAAAAAAAAAAACGTGTGATGCTGCAGTGCGGCAGCATCTCTCGGAGGCTGATATCAGTTGTAAGTATATCTGTAAATTTTGCACTCCATTGCAAGCCACAGAATGGGTCTAGGAAGATGGGATTTGCACTGTTAGGTGCGTCTGATTCTTCTCTTCAATATGGCAAGAAAATAAAATCAATTTTTGAAACTTCAGAAAATGGCCCCGGAGTCGGCCTGGGGTGCATGTAAAATTCCGGACCCACGGCCATGGAGAGGTTAACCTGCCCTTGACAATTTCCTGGCACGACATAGGCCACATCGTCCACAAACGAGCTAGTTATTATGATGACTACAATACATCTTCTACTCTCGTCTGTTCCTTTATCCAACGAGGTCTCTTTATGTGATTATGTGTCGTTCAATATCACTAACCGTATCCTTTTCCACCAACAAAAGAACAAAATGCACTTCTAGCAAGAAGTAAAAGGGGATAAGACAGGATGGACAACTGTGTGAATAAACCCTTTTTACTTGGTTAGGTTGGCGAATGTTTGGCATGAAATGTGTGATGTGGAACGTGTGGGGTTGTTAATTTGCGTGTTTTTGGCTCGTGTGTGTGATTTTTGTAATTACCAGTTTGTATTTTTCTATTATATGTGTGACGTATGTTTCTGTAATTGTGTTTAAATATCATTTATGTGTATCTGTCTATCTCTTGCCAGACGCCTTAATCCCGTAAGGGGTGGCCACAAACGAATCACCTCCATGTCGCCCTGTCCCCTACCATTTCACGGCCCTGTCCCCAGCACACGCACCCCTCTCTCATATACCTCTCCACTCCATCCCTCCATCTCATCCTTGGCCTTCCCCTCACTCTCCCCCCCCCATACCTAACTCACATACACTCTCTTCGTCAGTCTCTCGCTCTCCATCCTCTCCACATGGCCAAACCACGTCACTGTTTACCCTAATGCATACTGTCACATCGACATCCACACCACAAAGCTCCTTCACTTCCCCATTTGTCAGTCTGTCTCTCCATGTAACTCCACAAGCTCCTCTCAAATGACTCATTTCCGCTGCTTTCACTCTTGACTTCTGCCCCTCCAATAAGGTCCAAGCTTCACTTCCATACTGTCATACAGTAGCTTTTCACTTTCTTACTTCCCGCTTTGTTATCACTGTTTTCAGAGAACCAGGAACTGTTCTTCCTTGCTGTACCCTTTCAAGCACTTCACCCTTCAAACTTCCATCCTTACTCATCACAATACCCAGCTACTTAAATGCACTCACATTTTCCATTTCCTCATCATCCAACCTCACTGTACATTCAGTGACTTCACTTCTCTCGAAGACAATAACTTTACTCTTTCCTACATTCACCTTTAGATTCCATTTCTAACACACTCTCTCAAACTCATTCATCAAGCCTTGCAGCTCCCCTTCGCCTTCATATAACAACACAGTATCATCTGCAAACAACAGTACAGGTACTGTAGTTTCCACACACTGCCATCTCTCATTAGGGCCGCTCCAACATCCACTGCTGTACCTTGTATCTTTTTTATAAACCCATCCATATACATACTGAACAACCATGGAGACATGACACATCCGTGTTTCAATCCAACCTTCAAATAGAAAAATTCACTCAGTTCACTGTTCACACGCACTGCAGCCCTAGCACCCTCATAAAAATTCTTCATAGCATTCAACAACTTCACATTTACTCCAGATATTCTTAATGCTCTCTACTGCCCATGTCTATCCACCCAGTCGTATGCTTTCTCCAAATCCATGAAGGCCGCATACAACTTCTTTCCCTTCTCTAGAAACTTTTCCAAAGACCTAAGAATGAATATTTCATCTACACAACCTCTTCCCTTCCTAAAACCTGCCCGTTTTTCTCCAACTACCTCCTCTGTAATTACCCTAACTCTGTCAATAAGTTTTTTTTTTTATTATGCAAGGAAGAAGGAACCAAAGGCCAGGAGCCCACAAACTGTTCCTTTCAAAAAAAAAAAAAAAAAAAAAAAAAAAGAGAGCCAAATTCAAGATCCGTTCATTTTGAGATGCCTGGACACACAGTGTTTGAAAGACTGGAGATTATACTAAGTAGGAGATACAGACAGAGACAGTTCCAGAGTTGACCTGTTGAATAAATGAAGGACTGGGTGTAACGGTGAACTCTTGCATTGGAGAGTTGGAAAGAAAAGGGATGAGAGTCTGTTGCTAGACAGGTGCTACGCACCTATCGTAGAGGGGGAGGGATTTTTTTTTTTTATGCTAGGAAGAAGGAACCAAAGGCCATGTACACAAAATACAAGAGAGAGCCAAAATCAAGATCCGATCATTTCGAGATGCTTGGACACACTGCGTCTGAAAGACTGCAGTTCATAGCTACCAAGAAATACAGACAGAGGGAGACAGTTCCAGAGCTGACCTGTTGCATAAATGAAGGACTGGGAGTAATGGTTAACTCTTGCATTAGAGAGTTGGACAGAAAAGGGATGAGAGTTTGCTGCTAGATGGGTGCTACATGTCCGTCATAGAGGTGGAGGAATGTAAGCAGACAGTTCAGAGGAGCAGTGGCCATTGAAGTAGTGATAGAGAAGAGATAAAGATGCAACAGTGCGGTGAAGAGACAGAGGTTAAAGGGTGCCAGTAAAGGAGGAGAGTTAATGAGACGAAAAGCCTTTGACTCCACCCTATTGACAAGAGCTGTATGTGGGGAACCTCCCCACACATGACAGTTGTACTCTACACATGGGCGGATAAAACCCGTGTACAGAGTCAACAATTGTGCAGTGGTAAAGAAGGAACGGAGTCGGCTTAGCACACCTAATCTCTTGGGAGCAGATTTTACAAGAGATGTAATATGATCTTTCCAAGATAAGTCCCAAGTGAATGAAACCCCAAGCATGTTCAAGGATGATGCAGGATTAAGCTGAATATTCTTAAACTTTAGTGGGTACACCTGTGGAAGATTTTGTTGGGTTGATGGGTGTAAGAACTGAGTCTTTAATGTATTAAAAACAACATGATTATTTTTAAGTCAGTCAGAGATATGAGCCAAGTCAGACATTAGGTATACCATAGCCTCATCCCTTTGTTGAACTTACTGCTGTGTTGGACGTTGTGGGAACCAAATGGAAAGGTGAAGGGTGTAGTCATGAGCGTACAAGTGGATAGGGTTAGATGTACAGCTTAGAAGGTCATTCATGAGTAAAAGTTGGTGATAGGACAGAGCCTTGAGAAACATCACTGTTGAGAGATCTAGGAGAAGACCGATGTCCGTCTACAACAGCTGCTATAGAACGACCAGAAACGAAGCTATAGATGAAGGCACAGATAAAAGGATAGAAACCGTAAGAGGACAGTTTGGAAATTAATGATTTATGCCAGACTCGATCGAAAGCTTTTGAGATGCCAAGTGCAATGGCAAAGCTTTCGCCAAAGTCCCGAAAGGAGGATGACCAGGAATCTGACAGGTAGGTGAGAAGATCGCCAGTGGAGCGTCCCTGACGGAACCCATACTGATGATCAGAAAGAAGGTTGTAGTAGGAAAGATGCTTTAAATTTTTTCTGTTAAGAATGGACTCGAAAACTTTTGAAACAAAGGATGTTAAAGCAATTGGATGATAGTTAGAGGGTTAGGAACGATCACCCTTCTTTGGGACCAGCTGCATGAGAGCAAACTTCCAGCAAGAAGGAAATGTACAAGTAGAAAGACAAAGGCGAAAGAGTTTACCAAGGCAGGGTGTTGCCACAGAAGCACAGTTCTTGAGGACAACAGGAGGGACCCCATCAGACCCATATGCCTTGTTAGTATTGAGGCCAGCGATGGCAGAAAATACATCAACTGAAGAAATTTTAATGTCAACCATGAGGAAGTCAGAGGGGAGAAGTGAGGTTGGAACAGCATCGGAATCGTCTAAGATGGAATTGGAGGAGAAAGTGATGGGCAATTTCTCCTATGAATCACAGAAGATCAATAATGGAGAAATTGTGGGACTGTTCAAGGTGGTGGACCCTGAGTGGCATCAGTGGCAGACCCTGTAAAAGGAGTATAGTCAAAGGAGAAGTTGATCTACCAGACCATTTACAAAACCTGTTTACAAGGAGTTGCCAGTGCCTGGATGACCACAAGTGAGGCAGTGAGGTCAACTATTAGTGAAAATTGCTGATGTTTTTTTCACCACAGGTCCAGACCTGGGATGCACAGATCTGGCAGAACATTGTATCGACACTGGGGATCACCACCCAATTAAACGGTCAGCTTGGAGGATGGTGTCAGCTCAATGGCAAGAAATGGGGAAGGTGATTGAGAATATCCAAAGTCGAGGAGAGAGAAAAAATTCCAGCAGACCTTGGGCTTCAGCAGTTGTTTTAGTAAGGAAGAAGGATGGCTCAGTGAGTTGCGGTGTGGATTATCGAGCCCTGAATGAATTGACAGTGAAGGATGCAAACTCCTTGCCAGAACTGATGACACACTGGATGTTGTCAGGTGCCATGTGGTTCTCCACCCTTGACAAGAAAGCAGGATATTACCAGATCAAAGTTGCAGAAAGGACAAGGAGAAAACAGCTTTTTCATACGGGCAGTGTTTATGGCAGTTCAAAGTGATGCCATTTGGCCTATGTAACCTCCTGGTTACTTTTGAGCATCTCATGTATCCAGTACTGGAAGGCCTGTGCTGGCAGACAGCTCTCATCTATCTTGATGATAGATAAGAATTGGAGAGGCTGTCAGAGGTGTTCAACAGGATTAAAGCAGCACACCTCAAGCTGAACCCCAAGAAGTGTTACTTGTTCCAGAAGGAAATGAAGTACCTAAGACACAATATAGGTGAGGGCAGCATCCATACTGATCTGGAGAAGATGGCAGCTGTGAAAAACTGGCCGGTTCCAACTTGTGTTGAGGAACTTTGGAGTTCCTGGGCTTTTGTAACTACTACCAGCATTTTGTCAAGGACTTTGGGCCTATAGCTGCACCTCTACACAAGGTGTTTGGGAAGAGACAGAAGTTTATATGGACTGCAGTGACTCAGAAGACCTTCAATGAACTCAAGCATGCATTGGCAAGCTCTCCAGTATTGCCATACCCAGATCAGAGTCATCCATTCATTTTGGACGGTGACTGTGTCATTAGCAACCATGGTATTGGTGGAGTCCTCTCGCAGATGAAGAAGAATGACAAAGAGTAAGTGATCGCATATTACAACAAGAAGCTCAGGCCACCAGAATGGAACAACTGTGTAACCTGTCAGGAGCTCTTGGCCGTGAGGAAGAGCTCTGATTTCTTCCATCCCTAATTCTATGCCTACTTCATCATCAGGACTGATCATGCACCACTGAAGTGGCTGAAGACATTAAGGAATCCTGAAGGAAAACTAGAATGCTGGCTTAGGAAGCTGGACCAGCACAACCACTGTATGAGGTGCAGCACCAGCGTGAGTGGGTACATGGCAATGCTGACAGTCTGAGTTGCCGTCCTTGTGACCCTGTTTGCAAGTAGTGTACAGTAGTATGGAAGAGGATCGTAGCAAGAAATGCAGCCACACTGCAGTGACAGGACCAGTATCAGATGAAGAGGACCAGAGGAGAATGCAGATGGAGGATGCAGATTTACAACCAGTGCTAGAGTGGCTGCAGTGGAGTACAGTTTGACCATCTTGGGAAGAGATTTCCACGTTTAGCCCTGTGACTAAGAGCTATTGGTGTCCATGGGACCGTTTTCATTTGACAAGCGGACTACTGGAGTCACAGTGGGAGACACCTGATGGTCTCAGCTGTATTGGCAACTGGTTGTTCCAAAGATAATGAGGTCCTAGATATTGGATGAGTCCCATAACCAGATCTCTAGTGGGCATTTGGGAGGGAAGGAAACTCTAAGTCGGATGTGACAGAGGTTCTACTGGACTGGCATGCAGCAGGATGTTGCAGGGTGATGTCAGGCCTGTGATGTATGCTGTGCCAAGAAGTGACCCATGAAACGTGGTTGTCCCCCTCCTCAGCTGTACCAAGTGGGTGGCACTGATGGGATGAGTCACGGTGGACGTTGCTAGACCTCTACCACTCACCAAAAGAGGAAACTGGTGTATATGTGTCTCCATGGACTACTGCATAAAGTGGCCAGAAGCCTATGCCATTCCCGATCAAGAGGCTGCAACTGTTGCTCAGGTGAAGAGCTTCCTACAGACACATCCAGCTACGTGGTACATCTTCAGGAAAGACTGGATGAGGTATATCACCAAGTTCCAGTAGCTTTGAAATTTTCAGGCAAAGTGATGAAGTGCAAGTATGATGCCAAGGCAAGTGAGGTGAGCTTCAAGGATGGTGACAGACTTTGGCTTTACAATCCTCATTGGAAGAAAGGACAGTCACCGAAGCTGCAGAGCATGAGGGATGGGCCCTACACTGTGATGGACCACCTGTCAGATGTAATGCACTGGATACTGGGAGGCAGGAAGTCTTGCTCAAAGATGGTACACGTGAATCGTCTGTGGAAGTACCATGGGCCAGGACAGTATAGCTGGGACGTCTCAGAGAAATTGTGCTCGCCTCCAGCCGAGGATGTTGAGGAGGACCATGGAGCTGAAGTACAAGAGGATGGTGACAGTTTCCCGAGGGAAGAAGTGAATCAGGAAGAGGATCAAGACCTTCCAGGAGGAATGGACTGTGTGGAGAAGCAGGGACGTCATTGGAAGCGGCATAGGAGAAGACACGATAAGTTGAGGGATTATTTTGTAAAAAATTAGGTGTTTCATTAGGATTAATGATTATGTTCATAAGTACTGTGTAGTTTTGCCTGGAAGACAAAAGGACTAGGGAGGGGGTAGTGTTGAGAAGCGGAACTTGCTAGGCAGGGAGGGAAGTACTAGAAGGTTCTCAGGACTTATCCAGCAAATTTCGCCTGTCAACAATATGGAATACTTCCAGGGAAGCCTCCTAGTCCCCAAAACATACATGGCCTTGGAGTAGTAGTAATACGCCAGTCATTACATTAATCAACCTTAACCTGATTAGCAATGTGTGTGTGTGTGTGTGTGTGTGTGTGTGTGTGTGTGTGTGTGTGTGTGTGTGCGTGTGTGTGTGTGTGTGTGTGTGTGTGTGTGTGTGTGTGTGTGTGCGTGTGTGTGTGTGTGTGCGTGTGTGTGTGTGTGTGTGTGTGTTGAGGTCTTGTGGTAGGGATGATGGATATTAGGACGTGGGGCCCACAATCCATTATCTCCTGTACAGATTTTTTTTTTTTTCGTTTTGCTACTGACCATAAAGTTGATTAAGCTTTCGTGACGTTTATATATTTTAATATTTTTTGTTGCCACCGGAACATTGTGGGAGGGCATTCATAGTGAAGGGGTGAAATTCGCAAGCCAGTTTCTCCATTACCTTTGCAATGAATGATCGGTTATTTTATGTATGATCTATGACTATCTCGTGGGCAGGAAAACTCAACGATTGTATTCCAGATTAGACCAGAAGATTTTGCTAAGCTCAGAGTGAGCATAAGAGACTGATGGTGTTAATACTGCCACCAGTTGCCTTTTCTCGGTTAGGATAACTGTAGCATCCTGTTCTAGCCAACATCAGACGATTTGAGAGAGAGAGAGAGAGAGAGAGAGAGAGAGAGACAGACAGACAGACAGACAGACAGAGACAGAGAGAGAGAATTGTTAGGGTTAAATTCCTGGAAATGTGATGCATCATGACTCTTGAAGTTGATCTGCGACATGTGGCACTACCCTGACTGGACTTGGGGGGAGGGATGTAAGAATGCTCCCTCCCCTCTCACATCTGCAATTTGCCTTGGTGAAAGAAGAGGCCATAAAAGGAACAGGGGATTGCATTTTATTGGGTGGGTGATGGGGGACAGGTTAACGACGGGGATGGGAAGACTGGTGAGACGAATTGGTGAAAGGATAAGAACAAGTGATGGGAGGACTACGGTGAGGGGGCTGTAGAAAGTGGGATGGGAGGCTGACCATGCGAGAGGTAGGTTCAGGGGAGAGAAAAAAATCCAGGTTGATGCTTGATGAGAGGGAGCAGATTGGTGAGCAGAGAGAAAGGACAGGTTGGTGATTATAGAAAGGCGGCAGGTTGATGAGTGGAGATGGTGGCAGGGTTTTTGAGTAGTGAGAGGGGGTACTTTGGTGATTGGCGAGAGAGGGCAGGTTGATGAGCAGTGAGAGGGGTCAGATTGGTGGCTGGTGTGATGGGGCAGGTTAGTGAATGGTGTGAGGGAACAGGTTGGTGAGAGAGGACAGTGTGTTTGTTCGTGGGAGGGGACAAGTTGGTGAGTACTGAGAGGGAGCAAGTTGGTGGGAGGTGTGAGAGCGGAAAGGTTGGTAAGTGGTGAGAGGAGGCAGGTTGGTGAATGGTGTGAGGGAGCACGTCGGTGAGTGGGGAAAAGGTGGTGGATGATAAAAAGGGACTGGTTGGTGAGTGGTGAGAGGAAGCAGGTTGCTCAATAGTGAGGGACGGGGGCTAGTTGATGGGTAAAGACAAGGTAAAGCTGAATAGCGGTGAGAGGCGGGTAGGTTGGAGAGAGAAGAGAAACAGCAGGTTAGTGAGTGGTGAGAGAAGGGTAGATTTGTGAGTGGTGAGACGAGCAAATTCGTTGAGTGGTTAGAGGACGTAGGTTTGTGAGTGGCGAGAGGAGGGTAGGTTGGTAAATTGTGGGAATGGGGATGAGTTTCGTGGGTGGTAAGAAGGGATAAGTTGGTGAGCGGTGAGGGGTAGCGGGTAGATGTGGGATGAGAGAGGGGCCAGATATCGAGGTGGGAAGGGGGGTTGATTGGTGAGACGGGAAGGAACTGGTATATAAATGGTGTATAGGAAGCCAGGTTTTGAGCAGACAAGAGAAGGGGAAGGGAGGTTTGGGGAGGCTAAGGCAGGTTGGTGTGAGGCAACGAGCCTGCAAAAACTGTTCCTTCCAAGAGAAGAACAAAATACAAGGGAGAGCCAAATTCAAGAACAATCATTTCGAGATGCCTGGACACACTGCGTTTGAAAGACTAGAGATCATATCTAGCAGGAAATACAGACAAAGGGAGACAGTTCCAGAGTTGACCTGTTGCATAAATGAAGGACTGGGAGTAACGGTTAACTCTTGCATTAAAGAGTTGGACGGAAAAGTGATGAGAATTTGCTGCTAAGCGGGTACTACACGCCCGTCATAAAGGTGGCGGAATGCAAGCGGACAGTTCAGAGGAGCAGTGACCATTGAAGCAGCGACACAAAAGGAGATAAAGAAGCAACAGTGCAGCGAAGAGACAGAGGTTGAAGGGAGCCAGTAAGAGGAGAGTTTATGAGACGAAAATACAGGTTGGAGGTCTTGGAGAAGGGCCTGCCAGGCAGCAGTGGCATGGTTTTCCTCTTGTTCTACGTCACAGGTGAGGAAGAGTGTGGAGGTGGTGGGGGAGGAATGGAGGAGGTGGAGTAGGTGGCGTGGTCTTCAGAGCTGGAGGTTCCTGCCGAGGGTAGGCGCCCATACTGCCCGTCGCACTTTCATCTTTGTGGATGTCGCTGCTGGTGTGGTGTGGTGCTGTATGCTGGACACCGAGGGTAGGAGCCGGGTTTTGTGCCATGGTAATGCGGCGTAGGGTCTCTGGGGAGTATAGGTGGTGGGGATCTGGGGTTGGTGTAGCATGACTCCACCCTATTGAGAAGAGCTGTGTGTGGCGAGCCTCCCAGCACTTAAGAGTTGTACTCCACACAGGGGCGGATAAAATCCGGGTAAAAGGTCAACAATTGTGCAGGGGTAAGGAAGGAACGGAGTCGGCTTAGCACACCCAATCTCTTGGAAGCAGATTTTACAAGAGATGTAATATGATCCTTCCAAGATAAGTCCCGAATGAATGAAACCCCAAGCATGTTCAAGGATGATTCAGGATTGAGCTGGATAATATTAAACGTTAGTGGGTACACCTGTGGAAGCTTTTTGTCAGGTAGATAGGTGTAAGTACTGAGTCTTTGATGCATTAAAAACTAGAAGATTGTCATAGGGAGGTGGTTCAAGTAATGGTGAAGAACAGAGGCTAGTAGGGTGTTGGGGGAGCAGTGAATGAGATGAAAAGTGAGGATAACATTCACCTAAAAGCATAAGGAATCTCCCAGGGGTGAGGGGGAGACATCAGGAGGGTGGTGATGGGAGTGCAAGGGATCAACTGCAACATAAGCAAATCATGTTAGGTTTTTCATATTTCTGCATCTTGTCCAGCAGTAAAGTTATATGTTCGTCTGGGGAAGTCGTCCGGTGCCGAGTCTGGGAGGTTTAACTACTGCAATTTTTTTTTTTTTTTTTTTATGTGCCAGGATGTAGTTGAAAAAGTGCGTTGGAAGCCGTACCTTTTATGCGTTTTTTTTTTTGTACAGTACATCGTCTGTTTACTTTATCCTTGTTACTGCCTGACGATTTTCCTTGTGTGTGTGTGTGTGTGTGTGTGTGTGTGTGTGTGTGTGTGTGTGTGTGTAGAATAGAAAAGTGCTTTTTATGCAACAATTTCAGTATGATTATGTCCATTTACCTCATTCATAGTACTTCTAAAACAGTACTCATGACTGTTCTTAAGATTCAATGTTTTATTGATACCTAAACATTAGGGGTGGATCAAATACAATTGCATTTGTATCTGAGGTGTATTTAAATACACTTTCTAAATATTTTTATTTGTAATTGTATTTTGGCACCCAGAAAAAAAAGGGTGTTTTGTATCTGTATTTCTTCATGTAGTTTTAAGTGTTCTTACAGGCAGTTTGTGATATTTTCTGACCATTAATGATGATAAAATGTAATTCTGATATGTAGGTATTTGTACTAGTATTTGCATTTTTGAATTTGAGAATAAAAATATTTGTATTTGTATTTTTGTATCATTACTTCAGAAGTATTTGTATTTGTCCTAAAAAAAAAAAAAAAGTATTTGATCGAACCCTGCTAAACATGCTATGGAATCCTTTCTTTTTGAATTCGTGATACCGCCGGACAATTTATTCAGTTTCAGAAAGAACCATCTGACTAGCGAGAATTTCATGAGGCGGTCGAAAATAAAAGATAATGGTCATCATCATCAGCATCAGCATCCTGCCACTATATCTCACTTGACTTGAGCATCTTTATATTGCCTTTTATTTGCGTGGTTTCTCATTTTTAACATGATCTTCATGTTGGGACCCAAGAGGAATGAGTTAGTTGGTACAAAGGTAAACGTTCGTAGTAGTCGTTTAACTGCACCGACGCCTTATTTCTTTTATTTTTGCAGTTACGAGACAGTGTACAGGGAGTAAAGAAAAACCTTTTTGGTCTGAAACATTTATAGGGATTAAATGGCTTAACATACTGACGTGCATTATTAAGAGTTAACTTACATATAAATTTTTGAAGTGGGTCGCAGTACTCCCGAGGTGGATGGAAAGCTGATGACAGGGAGTGCTGGAGCTCCCGTTTCATCAGCCCTCAGGACTAGTTCCTGATCATCCCTCTTTGCTGAACTTTTTCAGTGTCTCAGTTACACAGAGAGTAGGCCAGCATGCTCTCCAATACAAGTTTCTCTAACTATCTACACCAAACTACATGCACAGTACACACTACACTTCCTTTTCCAAAAATCAAAAAACAAACCATGGCGTCTCATCACCCAGCCTTGGAGTCCCCAGGGGAGGGATCACAAATGCCCCCACCTTCCGCCCCTCTCCCAGTGACGACACGAGGTGCCTGGAACCAGTGTCTAACTCTCTTCTTCTTCATTTCTGCAACATTCGCGGCCTTTCCTCTAACTTTCGCTCTGTTGAGCACCACCTCTCCTCCTTTAAACCTCACCTTCTCTTTCTAACTGAGACTCAGCTGTCTGAGGCAACTGACAGCAAACCTTTTTCTGTATCCTCCTACTTTCTCTATACTCATTTCAAAGCCAAAGGTGGCTGTTGTGTATATATACGCAACGACTTATCTTGCTCTCGTGTTCCTGAACTCGATTCTTCTGAATTCTCTACACTCTGGCTTCGGCTTTCCTGTCATTCTCTGACTAAATATATTTGTGCTGTTTACTTATCCCCTAATTCTACTGACTATCAAAAATTCTTTGACTATCTTACTTCTACGATGGAACACATTCTATCCATTTCTCCTTTCTCTGAAATCTCCGTTCTAGGAGATTTCAATGTTCACCATCACCTTTGGCTCTCCTTTCCTTTCACTGATCCACCTGGTGAACAAGCCTACATCTTTTCTATCCTTAATGACCTAGAGCAGCCTGTACAGCACCCTACCCGTATCCCAGACCGCCTTGGAGAAAGCTCCAACATACTTGACCTCTTCCTTACAACTAATCCTTCTGCTTACACTGTTAATCTTTTCTCTCCGTTGGGCTCCTCCGATCACAACCTTATCACCTTAACCTGTCCTATCACTCTGGTATGGCCTGTGGACCCTCCAGGGAAACGTCGCCTGTGGCATTTTGGAGCCATGGATTGGGAGGCCCTCAGGCAGTACTTCTTTGATTTTCCCTGGAATGATTATTGCTTCCATGGCCGGGAGCCATCTGAGTGTGCCTTGCGCATTACGGAGATTATTCTCTCGGGCATGGAAGCATACATTCCTTTCTTATATCCTTTGACTAACGCAAGAAAGCCTTGGTTTAATCATGCTTGTCCTAATGCTGTCCACAACAAGGAGAGGGCTTATAAAAGGTACTGGAGCCAACCCACCCCTGAATCACATCATCTTTACATTTCTGCCCGGAATCGTGCTAAGTCTGTTCTTCGTTCAGCTAAAAATAATTTCATCCATACTAAATGCTCTCAACTCTCCAACTCGAATTCTTCATGCTCCTTCTGGCACCTTGCCAAAAACCTTTCTAACAACTTTACCTCATCATCCTTCCCTCCTCTTTTCTACTCTGATGGTTCTGTAGCTATTTCTTGCACTGATAAAGCAGATCTCTTCGTACAGACTTTCTCCTCTAATTCTACCTTAGTCGATTCCGATGCTGTTCCTCCATCACTTCCCGCCTCTGACTTCCTCATTGCTGACATTAAAATTTCTTTAGCTGATGTATTTTCTGCCATCACTGGCCTCAATACTAACAAGGCATATGGGCCTGATGGAGTCCCTTCTGTTGTTCTCAAGAACTGTGCTTTTGTGCTTACACCCTGCCTAAGCAAACTCTTTCGCCTTTGTCTGTCAACTTGTACCTTTCCCTCTTGCTGGAAGTTTGCTCTCATTCAGCCAGTCCCAAAGAAGGGTGACCACTCCCAACCCTCCAACTATCGTCCAATTGCTTTAACGTCCTGTAATTTCAAAAGTTTTGTAGTCAATTCTCAATAGAAAAATTTTAAGGCATCTTTCCTATCACAACCTTCTTTCTGATCGTCAGTACGGATTCCGTCAGGGACGCTCCACTGCTGATCTTCTCACCTACCTTTCAGACTCCTGGTCATCCTCCTTTCGGGACTTTGGCGAAAGCTTTGCCATTGCACTTGACATCTCAAAGGGTATCGATCGAGTCTGGCATAAATCTTTAATTTCCAAACTGCCTTCTTACGGTTTCTATCCCGCTATCTGTGCCTTCATCGCTAGCTTCCTTTCTAGTCGTTCTATAGCCGCTGTTGTAGACGGCCATCGTTCTTCTCCTAGATCTATCAACAGTGGTGTTCCTCAGGGCTCTGTCCTATCACCAACTTTTATTCATGAATGACCTTCTTAAGCTGTACATCTAACCCTATCCACTCATACGCTAATGACTCCACCCTTCACCTTCCCATTCGGTTCCCGCAACGCCCATCTCAGCAGTTACTTCAACAAACAAGGGATGAGGCTATGGCACACCTAAAGTCTGACTTGGCTCATATCTCTGACTGGGGTAAAAATAATCTTGTTGTTTTTAATGCATCAAAGACTCAGTTCTTACACCTATCAACCCGACAAAATCTTCCACAGGTATACCCACTAATGTTTAATAATATTCAGCTTAATCTTGCATCATCCTTGAACATGCTTGGGGTTTCATTTACTCGAGACTTATCTTGGAAAGATCATATTACATCTCTTGTAAAATTTGCTTCCAAGAGATTGGGTGTGCTAAGCCGACTCCATTCTTTCTTTACCCCTGCACATTTGTTGACTCTACAGTATACAGGGGTTTTATCCACCCCTGTGTGGAGTACAACTCTCATGTGTGGGGAGGCTCCCCACACACAGCTCTTCTCAATAGGGTGGAGTCAAAGGCTTTTCGTCTCATTAACTCTCCTCCTCTTACTGACTCCCTTCAACCTCTGTCGCTTCGCCGCACTGTTGCATCTTTATCTCTTTTCTATGGCTACTTTAACGGTCATTGCTCCTCTGAACTGTCTGCATGCGTTCCTCCACCTCTACGACGGGCCCGTAGCACCCGTCTAGCAGCAAACGCTCATCCCTTTCCTGTCCAACTCTCTAATGCAAGAGTTAACCGTTACTCTCAGTCCTTCATTTATGCAACAGGTCAACTCTGGAACTGTCTCCCTCTGTCTGTATTTCCTGCTGCCTATGATCTCCAGTCTTTCAAACGCAGCGTGTCCAGGCATCTCGAAATGAATGGATCTTGAATTTGGCTCTCTCTTGTATTTTGTTTTTCTCTTGGAGGGAACTCTTATTGCAGGCTCATGGCCTTTGGTTCCTTCTTCCTCGCATAAATATATATATATATATATATATATATATATATATATATATATATATATATATATATATATATATATATATATAAAGCTGTGTCTCAGGATGTAAAGTCGTTCCCACGTAATAAATTCTTTAAAGCCAGCAGGACCTTCTGGTCACCCTGTACTTGAGCTTCGAAAAGGCATGTCGTACTGAAGTAATTAGAAATAAAGCATCGGTGATCAATTCGCCACGAAACCCTAATATTCTTTTTGTTAATAGATACTTTATTTCATTTATTATTTATGGAGCTGTTTGGTGAGAGTTGATCTTCAGGCTTCCAGAATTTCTTAGAGCTGCAGAAAATCGCATGGCATACTCCTGTTCCAAATTAGTTTCGTTGCAGCAGTGAAAAAATTTCATTACAATGATATGTCTACTGTATATCTATGTATGTATCTATCTATCTATTAAATTTTCATATAGATATATATATATATAATATAAATATATAAATATATATATATATATATATATATATATATATATATATATATATATATATATATATACATATATATATAGATAGATATAGACATGTATATACCTCATTGGGTCCCGGAATTCCTGTGCGAGGGATTTTGCTGGAAGGGTGTTAGGGTGCGTTCACAGAGAAAACGGGTTTACCCGCGCGGGTTACCAGCGCCGACCTGCTCCATGAATTGAACCATACAAACAAGTGGGGATGTTCATAGAAGAAGCGGGGTCGAGCGTGTTGGAGCAGGCAGCCTGCGTCAACCAGCGTTCCGGAATCCTCGGACCATTCTTGCCGGCTCAACCCGCGCGGGTAGAGGTGTACAGACTGGCGACAGGGCGAAATTGTGGAGATCGCGACGCACCAGTAATATGCAGAAATTATTATTATTATTTTTTTTCGCCTTTTTTATCAGAATCGGTCATTGTGGACTCAGGATCGGTATGGAAACAAAGATCATCATCATCATCATCATCATCATCCAGTCCTACATTGCCCTATGAGGAGCGTAGGAGCCTGGGGCTAGGCAGTTGGTCCCGACATTTAAGATGAGAGTGATCAGCCTCACTCATCCCTGAGTGGCATTACATGAACAATCAACCCCAACCACCCCTTGGATATAAACCTTCACTGGCTCAATCCGATTGGTGCGCAATAATTAACCACTAAACCACCAGGCGCCAAAATGTCGTTATATGGTTACCACCCAGAGTAGTAAATGGTTTCCTGGTGCACAGGTAACCATTTGGCTTGTCACTCAGTGTAGAGTCACCCACAGGCTGAAGTGGAAAGAATGAAGGAAAGAAAGACAGAAGAGGGAGTATAAAGTCACCCTTAGGCAGAAGGACAAGGAAAGAATGAAGGAAAGAAAGACAGAAGAGAATGGAAGGAAAGAAGGACGGAGAGGAAAGGGCAGACACCCGAGAGCAGCACTACATCGAGTGAGTGGATGGTGAGTGCCCCCACCTACCACAAAATGAAATGTAAACATTTTGCGATGGAAAGGCTATTAGTTATTCCCGCATTATTATTATTATTATTTTTTGCGGGAAAAACTAATATAACTCCTTTTTAATAACTCCATTTTAAGATCGCAAAAAAGATGGTGATATTCTCCAAGCTGTTCTCTCTTGCAGTTTATTTCATATGTTGCTATTTTTTTCCTTTTGATCTTTGGGTGAACACTGTCAAGCAACATGAACTCATCAGACCACGAGCTTGACATCTTCACTGTATGCCTGGTAGATCACAACTGACTGTGACCTTGTCCCTTTAAGGTCCCCTTGTCCCTTTAACGCCCCTTTACCGTCGCGTGGGTCGGAGCTGGTTACGTGCTTCCTTTGTGAACACCTACCCCTGCAGGTAACCAGCGCGGGCTGACGCCGGAAACCAGCGTACAGGCAACTTGCTTTCTCAGTGGACGCAGCCTTAGACTTGCCTCCCTCTGCGTGTTGGTTCATAGTGTATTATACTCTCTCTCTCTCTCTCTCTCTCTCTCTCTCTCTCTCTCTCTATACTATCACACACACACACACACACACACACGCCAGTACTGCTGTACTGTATCACAATCTTTAATCTTTTTACAAAATAATGAACAACAGGCAAAGTACAGAAATGGATAGCGTATGACCGAAAAATGCTAAAGCGCCTTAGATGCAGGATGAGATCATACGAATAACAAATGCTACAGTGTAATAATGAAAACTAAGCCAATAATTGTGTGCAATTACCATGTATTTTATGGCAATAACAGCACTATGAGGGAAAAAAAAAAAAAAAAAAAAAGCTCGTGGTTGAACAACAGGAAGAGACAGAACATTTTAGCTAGCTGCTTGCGCTGCTGTAAACTAGCCAAGTTGGCAACACTCAACAGCTGACGAAAACAACGAAGACCTCTCTCTCTCTCTCTCTCTCTCTCTCTCTCTCTCTCTTGTCATTAGAGTGTAATGGTATATTAGATTTTTCGAGAAAACGTGATGGAAGCTGAAATTCCGGACTTTTGGAAAATTTATAAAATTCCTCCCAGAGGAAGATTTTGACACCTAAATGCAGGACATGTCCGGGAAAATCTGGACTTATGGCAACCCTACTAAAAATAACTGTTCGTGAGCTGATTAAAAATTACACGGGAGGCTGCTGGGGTCCCACTGGACCCCAAAACTTTTTGGTGGATTTCTGCCATATGCATGATCCTACATCATTTAGAACCTGTGCATATGTTGCCCAGGACACGGCACCTGGAGTCAACCCAGCAGTCCTTTTTTTTTTTTTTTTTTTTTTTTTTTTAAGAAAATCATTTACACTTATCAGGAATGTAAATGGAAGTCAGGTATAATTATTCGCTTGTACAAAGAAAAAGGGGAAAAAGAAGTGTGTGGTAATCATAGGGGCATTTGTCTTCTTAGTGTAATAGGAAAAGTATACGGTAGGATACTTAGTGTCAAAGTTAGGGAAATAACAGAGGAATTAGTTTGAGAAGAACAGGGAGGCTTTAGGAAGAGAAGAGGTTGTGGAGGTCAGATATTCATTCTTAGATCTTTAGTGGAAAAGTTTCTAGAGAACAGAAAGAAGTTGTATGCGGCCTTCATGAATTTGGAAAAAGAATATGACAGGGTGGATAGACAAGGATTAAGGAAAGTATTAAGAATATATGGAATAGATGGAAATTTGTTGAATGCTGTGAAGAGTATGTATGAGGGTGCTAAGGCTGCAGTGCGTGTGGATAGTGAACTAAGTAAGTTTTTCTGTTTGAAGGTTGGGTTGAAACAGGGATGTGTCATGTCTCCATGGTTGTTCAATCTGTACATGGATGGGGTTATAAAAGAGATACAAGGTAGGCCAGTGGATGTCGGAGTGGCCCTGGTGAGAGAGGGCAGTGTTTGGAAACTACAGTACATGCACTGTTGTTTGCAGATGATACTGTTTTGTTAAATGAAGACGAAGGGGAGCTGCAAGGCTTGGTGAATGAGTTTGAGAGAGTGTGTAAGAAACGGAATTTAAAGATGAATTTAGGGAAGAGTAAAGTAATGGTCTTCGAGAGAGGTGAAGTCAGTGAATGTACAGCGAGGTTGGATGATGAGGAAATGGAAAATGTATGTTTAAGTACTTGGGTAGTGTGATGAGTAAAGATCGAAGTTTGGAGAGTGAAGTGCATGAAAGGGTACAACGAGGACGAAAGGTTGCTGGTTCCTTGAAGACAGTGATAAGAAACAGGGAAGTGAGCATGGAAGTGAAAAAGTTATTACATGACAGTATTGTGATACTCTACCTCATGGAAGTGAAGCTTGGACGTTGTTGGAGGGATACAAGTCAAGAATGAGAGCAGTGGAATGAGTTATTTGAAAGGGGCCTGTGGTGTCACTTGGAGAGACAGACTGACAAATGAGGATGTGAAGGAGCGTTGTGGTGTGGATGTGGATGTGATAGGAAGCGTTAGGAGAAACACATTGAGGTGGATTGGCCATGTAGCACCAGTCGAGCAGGGCAGTACTCCCGAGGTGGATGGAAAGCTGATGACAGGGAGTGCTGGAGCTCCTGTTTCATCAACCCTCAGGACTAGTTCCTGTTGCTGAACTTTTTCAGTGTCTCAGCTACACAGAGAGTAGGCCAGCATGCTCTCCAATACAAATTTCTCTAAATATCTACACCAAAATACATGCACAGTACACACTACACTTCCTTTCCCAAAATTCAACAAAATTAATGGCGTCTCAACACTCAGCCTTGGAGTCCCTAGGGGGGGGGACCATAAATGCCCCCACCTGCTGCCCCTCTCCCTGTGACGACTTGAGCTGCCTAGAACCACTGTCTGACTCACTTCTTCATTTCTGCAACATTCGCGGTTTTTCCTCTAACTTTCGCTCTGTTTGTCATAAAGACTTTGTAGTTACTTGTAGAGAAGTATATTTTAGACTTGTGGTCGAGCGGCTTTTATATCTTGTAGTAGTTTCCCCACCAGATGTCATGTAGTGACGGGAGAGGTAAAGAATAGTATGGGACTATTTTTATTTGTCTTGGAAATATTAAACAGGTATAACAGTATAAGTCCCGGGTAGCTACCTCCCTGTCTCGCTATCTCTCTCTCTTTCTGTTCTAAGGCTAATCTCCGTCTCGACCTCTCTCTAGGGTCGCTTGTCTCCTTCTAAACTCTCTTTTCTAAAAATCTGGTGTAGTAGGGGTGTGTCACATATGTTCCTCATGGCAACCGGATCTTTCTCACGAGAGGACTGCTGACAGCTAACTGCATCATCTCCTTACTGGCCGCTGTCGTCAGCTTTCCTCCGTGTAAGCATGTTTAGCGCTGCTCGCTTCTCGCAGACACAACACCTTCTCATCATTTGACTTCCTGCTTCTATCTGTCTCTCTATCTATCTATTTATCTATCTATCTATTATGTAGTCCTATATTTGCTCGGCCGCGCGAAAATGGCGTTCCATCGACATTTAATAGTTATAATATATTAATACATACTACATACACATTATAATGAACTTATAAGCTAATTAAGTGAAATACATAATATTGTAAAGTAACATAATTGTATGAATATTGTATACATATATTATTCATAGTAAATAGTGATTATTCAGTAATACTACATTTTAAATAAGTTGTATACATATTGGAATAAATGCATTAAAGTAAATTATTTAACTGTAATACAGTATGTACTTGGGATATTATAGTGAAATGCATACATGCAAGAATAAAAATAGTTTAAAATTAAGATTATGGTAAGAGTTATTAATATTTCATTCAAAGATAATGGTACTGGTCTGTCATATATGGGTCATTCTTCTTTGTGTTATTATTATTATTTTTATATATATATATATATATATAATTAATACTATATACAAAATATATACACTTCATTCAGGGTGGTTAACTGTGATGTTAACTCTCCCCCCACTAAACAATGACTCCAAATTAGCAATTCTTGCATGCATTCTGTGCATTGCCAACAGCAATACTGCAACCACAATGCAGATGATTATAAAGACAGAAGGTGCTTGGCTATACACATAATATGGGTTGAACATACTCAAACTCAAATCTTCCCAGGGCTTCATTGTTTCATTGATCAGCTGCATAGTTTCAAACTTAGGTGAAGTCAGCTTAATACTTGTGCTCATGTTTAAGTTCATATCAGGCAGTGGGTGGAAATGTTTGTGTGTATGGTTGATAATGGCGTAGTGATTGATGGTGGAAAAAGTAGACATGGATGGTGTAAATACCGCACAGTAGTCTGGTGCTATGTATAATCCTGAGGCTGATGTATGAGATGGTGGTATATCTGGACAGACTATGTAAACTGATGTGTTATGAGGGAAATAAAAAAACTGCGAGTGTCCAATGCGTTGATGGTGTACAAGTTTATCTGGAGCAAAAGTGAAGTTGCAATGATGATGAATATTGTTATTGCTGATGATAGCCATTTCACAAGGGACCGTATCAGTAGGCTGAAACGTGAAAATGTACGCAGGACAAAGATGAACAGCATGTAAGGATGTGCGGCACTTTCGCTCAATCGTTGACTCACTTGCGAAAGTGACAGTGTCTCGTCTCTTGGAGACCATGATGAGTTCGGTGTCTGTGTTGATGTTGATGATGACTAAAGTGTTGTTGTTTCTATAGGGGAAGGGGTGTATTTGGTATACTGTGAACAGGTCTTCCGTGATGAATGGTACATGAACTATCACTGATGTTGGTGTTAGTGTTGCTTCTAAGTATGGGTAATATTGCATAAATTCCCTACTGCGGAACAATGGCTTCAATTTATGTTTATGTATGCCTTGACTAACTATCTGACGTAACTCATGAACTGGGAGTAAGTCATTCGTGATCTTGCCATCACCAGCATTCGAAATTCCTTGCATAAGTGCCCTGAAATGATCTCTAGTGTTCTCTAATTGTAGTAGAATCGTGTCAATATGTTCGGTGATGATGGAGAAGTGCTGGAAAAGAGTAACGTTGCCCTCTAAGTCATTTATTTTATCTATACTCTCGAGAGCTACGTTTTCTGCTTGTTTCAGATTTTTCACAATTGTCTTCATTGCCGAGTTCTGTCCTGTGATGAATTTATCCTGGTATGTTAGTACCTGAGCTATCTTATTAAATTTGTTGTTTATTTCTTTAAGGTCATCCTCTGTAGCCAATCCAAAGATGTTCCCAAGAATTGCGCCGCCCAGATCGAACAAACCGCGCTTTTGGCGAGTACGTGTGATGTTGTTCCTGTCGCTCAGCACCTCCGTTCCATAAGATGGGAGATCTTGGATCATGACGAGCATAGTTGACTTCGCCTGTTCTAGTTTCCATTTCGCTAACTTCACCATTTCATCCACTTCCTTGGTGATATGTGATTGTGAAACATAATTCCCTATCTTGAAGTCCAGAGCTCGCATCGGCGTCGCAAGCCTTTCTACATAAGTAGGTAAGTCATACAAGTAATCTAGACTTATTTCAGTACTCATGACGTCCTTGACGATTGTAGTCGTGGCCGTTGGAGCTATGAGGCATCCTTGTCGTACTATATGCTTGGGGTCTAGGTGCGCATATACTCTTACTATGTATAGGAGAATCCATAGCATAAGTCCCTTCATCGTAACCTACCGAAAAAAAAAAAATCTATTAATTTCCTATAAAGCTGTGGTTGATGATAGTGATGATGTGCGTTACGGTTGGCTGTTATTTCATTTATAGAAGGAGTTTAAATCGATATTTAATTCTCGTAAATGATGTACTGTAGATTTCATTGGAATAGTTGCACCTATGTTCGATTGTTTGGTATATGACCTTAATTTCTTTTTGTAATCATTGTTGTGTTCTTGCTTGGTTTCTTGAGGTACGTTCACCTGTTCGGTTGTATCCGAGGCTGAATAATTATGTGATAATTCCCTTGAAACTCGTTTTAAATGGTCAATATGAACTTGTTTTTCCTCGCCACTTGAAAGTGACTTAATTAAAACTTTGTTTGCTTTTATGTTAATTACTCTGTATGGGCCCTCAAATTTAGGGGATAATTTATTGTCTCTCGTATGAATGACTCCGTAAACAATGTCTCCTAAGCTGATAGGTGAATCTTTTGCCTTCTTGTTAAATGCCTCCGTCATTTCTTCCTTGGACATCGTTAATTGTTTTTTCACTCTTTTGTGAATGTCCTGGAATTCACGTAAACGGAGTTTAGAGTAATCATCGTAATTGTATATAGGCATGCTGTCACCTTCTAGGAGCTCATATGGTAATTTTTATCTGTGCCATATATAATGAAATGTGGTGTGTCACCAATGGATTTATTTATAGACCCATTAATGGAGGCCTCTACTCTGGGAATCCAATCATCCCAGCTTGCATAATTTTCACTGAGAATGTGTCGTAGCACATCTAATACCTTTTTATTTTGTCTCTCTACCAACCCATTCGATGCTGGGTGATAGGCCAAAACGTTAACCTTTTTAATGTTGTATTGTTTACATATTTCTTGTAAGATCTCAGAATTAAATTCTCCTCCATTATCACTTATTAATACCTTTGGGGTAGTAAAGCGACATATTACATTATCTGTTATTGCCTTTGCTACTGTCTCTGCTGTCTTATCTTTAATTGAAGCTAAAATGACATAACGGGAAAAATGATCCGTTGCTACGAATAAGTATAGGTTATTATTGTATGATAATGGCATCTTGAGTAAATCAACAGCGACAACGTCCCATGGTTGATGTGGTACAGGGTAATTACCCATCGGTGCAGGTGTGATTGGGTATCCTTTGTGTTTCGCACATGATTCGCATCTGTCTATATGATTGTTTATATCTCTTCGTAATGAAGGCCAGTAATATAATAGCTGGGCTTGGTTGAATGTCTTATCCTTTCCAGGGTGTCCTGCTTGTGGGCTGTCGTGTATCATTCGTAATACTTGGGGTATCATGTCATTAGGTACTACCAACTGGTTAGTATTTCTTTGGCGTTTTGGTTGTTTAGAGTTAATTTTGTATAATGTATTATTGACCATTGTGAATTGTTCAAGTGGGACATGCAGTTTGGGTAATTGTATGTCATCTCCACTTTCTAACTTGTATATTACTTTTGACCATACTGAGTCAAGTCTTTGTGCCTTTGCGATATCCTCGTGGTTTGGGATATTTCCTTTGAGATCTAACGCCGCGACCTGAATTGTGTTCGGGTTCCTAGATAATGCGTCAGCTACTATATTCATTTTACCTTGTATATAATGTATTTGTACATTGTAGTTTTCAACTGTACATTTCCATCTTGCTCTCCTCCCAGAAAGGAGTTTTTCTTTAAACATACCCACCAGTGGTTTATGGTCGGTGAATAAGTGGATTTCGTAACCATATACCAAATCTCGAAACTTTTGTAATGCAAAAATCACTGCAAGTGCCTCTAAGTCTGTAGTGCTATAATTTTTCTCCGCACCTCTTGTTTGTCTGCTGGCAAATGCAATTGGTTGATTCTTTCCTCTTTTATCTTCCTGCATCAGTACAGCCCCTAATCCTTTAACTGATGCGTCTGTACAAATAAGAAATGATTTCGTGTAATTCGGATATGCTAAACAAGGTGCATTTGTTAGTTTAATTTTTAGATTGTTAAATGCCCTTTTTTGTTCTTCTTCCCATTGGAATACAGCATCTTTTTGAGTAGTTGGAATAGAGGGAAGGCTATATGAGAGAACTGTGGTACGAAGGACCTATAGTACCCAGCCAGACCTAAAAATTGTCTAACTTCGTCAGTCGTAGTGGGTTCAGGAAAATCTCTCACTGCCTGTATTTTGTCATCAGTGGTGTGAATACCATCAGAACTTAATTTGTGGCCTAAGAAATTTATTTCCTTAAAGCAAAATTTGCATTTAGAAAGTTTAATTTTTAATCCAGCATCACTAAGCTTTTGTAAGAGTAAGTCTAATTTCCTGAGATGATCCTTAATATTCTTCGTTGCGATAATAATATCGTCAAGATAAACAAATATTCCTTGTCCTAAAATTCCGGACAATACGTAATTCATAAGACGCTGGAACGTACCTGGGGCTGTCCTCAGTCCCATTGGCATTCTTGTATATTGATAATGGCCTCTGTTTGTTGAAAAGGCAGTGTATTTACGTGACTCCTGAGATACCGGAATCTGATAGTATCCGTTTAGGAGATCGATGGTCGAGAATATATTATTCTCAGGACCAATATTCTGTAGAACATCACTTAGCAATGGCATGGGAAATCTGTCTGGGATGGTGTGATTATTTAGTTTACGGTAATCTACTACCGCACGCATTTCTCCATTTCTCTTGGGCACAAAGAAAAGGGGAGCGTTCCACGGAGAAACTGAAGGCTCAATAATTCCAAGCTTTAACATTTCATCGACATACTGATTTGCAAGTGTACGTTGGGAGTGTGGTATGCGATAAGCTGGTACGAAAATTGGTGGTGTTTCTGGGTGCACATTAATCATGTGATTAATCAAGTTAGTACACCCTAATTGTTCTCCGGGCAAAGCTACGGTGTCCCTGTGTGTTTCCAGCAGGGTTAACAAATCATTTTCTTCGTCAAATTCACCTGAGTGAATTAAATTCTCTTTTATTCTTTCTCTATCCGTAGATTTGATCTCACTTGTTACTCCACCAATATTTATTTCCTTCACAGGGGCGAAACATTTTTCAATATTAACTATGCAAGTTCCCTTCTTCAACTGAACTTCCCCATTCATGTGATTAATAATGAATATTTGAGTTAGCCCTTCGTCGTTCGTATGACATAATGCGTTTTCTACTGACAATCCCTTTACATAATTCTTCTAAGACAAGAACAGTACTATTCCGTAATTTGCTCTTTATGGTAACCTTCATGTATGAATTAGGTGGTATAATCAAATCATTAGTGAGATGGGCTGGAAAAATTGATAAATCAGTACTGTTATCTGGGTCACTATTTCTGGAGGATGGGGTTGCTGGTGTAAGTGGATCTATACACTCATCTGTTTGTGTATGTTTGTTAAAGCCTTTAATATTACCAATTCTTTTGGGCTCTCTTCTACCAATCGGTGAGGGCTCTGAAAGTATTTCCTCTATGAATTCATTATCAAAGTCTATTCCATTCATTTGTGGGAGTATAGTTATGTTCTCAGTTCTCATGGATCTTAAGCCCAGTAACATATGAGCTTTAATTGCTAAGTTTTCAACGATATAGAACAATGCAGAGAATGGTCTTGTAGTTTCTGTGAAACTGAGATTTAATCTTATCATACCTTTTACTGTAATCTCTTGACCATCTACTGTGTATAATTCTAAATCAGCTTCATCCAGAAAAGTTACTTTCTTTTTATTTTTAAGAATTCTGTTTAGTTCTTCATGTGTTATTAAGTTCACTGGAGAGCCTGTATCTAAAAATAAGGAAACGTTTTGATCCTCACATACAGCTGGTATCAAGATACACTCATTTCCCAACATGCCTCCTATGTGAAGTTTAACCTTGTTCTTCCTTACGTTTGTTCGTTTTTTGTCATGACTTGGTCTTCCCCCGATTTGAACATAGACACAATTTTTTCTACTGTTTTGCAATCACTGGTCCAGTGCCCTTGGTATCTATGATGCCTACAGTAAGGACCAAATCCTTGTGTCTTTTGATTATCCTCTATTGCCTTGATAAAGCATTCATACCTTGTGTGTCCTGGTTTTGCACAGTAATGACACAGAATGGACCTATCCCTTGACTGTGACCTACGAGGTGATTTCCCATAAGAAGTGTTGTTTATGGCGCGAGACCTGCTCGGGCTGCGCGAAAACTTATGAAACTGCCTGTAGGAAGGCGTGTGGGAACGAGGTCTAGGCGTCTTTGTTTGTTTGGGCTGCCTCATTTCTGGTCGCGATCGATTTTGTTCTCTGTTTGGGGTCGGTGTTGATGTTTTCACAGCTGATACTGTCTCAGGTACCCTGATTCTACCAGAATGTGCATGTGTGTCGACCACACCTGCTTTACTGCACTGCATCTCTACCTCGTTCATTAAGTCTAGTAAGCACATTCCCGGGGTGTACGCGATTGTTTTGGCGATCTTCAGGGTTCTATCAGGTAATTTACACAACGCAGCTACATAACCAATGATGTCCACGACGAGGTCTGGGGACATCTTTCCATCATCTGTTATCCACTTAGAATTCTCCAGAGTAGCTAATAGGGTTCTCTTGATTGTGGAGACATCAGCAGTTATTTCACTGAGCACATGGTTTGTAGTGTGCTCCCTTACAAGATCTACAATTTTATGTAATTCTGGAATTATACCTGGCAAGAAGTTCATACCTCCAGAAAATTTCTTCAGAAATTCAGTTTTAAATTCATCATATGTCCTAGCACAATGTAGCTTATCGGAGCGCAATAAATTGCTTGCTGGACATCTTTCCTGGCTTATGCAAGATGAAAAAATAGCAATTTTCTCTTGTTCATCTAGTATGTGGCGCTTGATGAACATTTGTTCGCACTGACTGATTAATGAAATGACATCAATGCGATCCTTGTCTGTGGCAGAGAATTTTGGGGCAGTTTTATCCTTGTGATACACAAAAACGTGAGGTGTGGTTTTTAGATCAGCAGTATTTGTTTCTTGATTCATATTTAATGATTGCCCTGTTAATTCAACTTGTACGAGTTTATCGTTATGTGAGGGAATGGTAGAATATGTATGACCGGACCGGTGAACCCTGTTAAGTATATTGGCATACGTATTCAAGGCAGCTACAAAGTCGATACTCTCTACATCTGAAGGGGTTTCCCACTCATCATCCGAAACTCCCGTATTTGTTTCCTTATCTATAACGTGTGGTGTGGGTTGTACAATGGGTGGGCTGTCTCTTAATTGTGAGTCTGATGTTGTGGCAATTTGTGTGTCATCTGGTATTAACGTGGGTGGTGGCGAAAATATTCCTGTCATTAAGATATGATGTTATGAAATACGCCTCTTGTTTATTTATGTCCTAGCAAACTAGATGAGTAAATAAGTTGAATATAGCTAATTTTAGCACTGAGAAGAAATGAGCAAGTATAATTTTACCCACTTGATACAGATCGTAGAGGTGTGTCGATACAAAAGTCGATCTCGGAAGAAAATACAGGTTTGATTGAAGATCTCTTGATAATTCTAGTGGTGTGTTGATGGACGATATTACTCAGGAAACTCCATGGCCTGGTATTTGTAGTGGTTAACGGCTGTTCCAGGCAAACCTCAGCATAGAACGTCGAATTTCCAACTTAACTGTGAAAATAAGTGAATATGAGTGGGAGCTATGTGAATAATGAGTAATGAGTAGTGGGTGAGAAGTGCCTGGTGTCAGTCACACGTTGCTTGGCATGGCAGACTCGCGTTGTGATGTCATCTCAGCACATGGTGACGTCGGCTTCCCACACTGGTAGCTGTGGTGAGTGAATGAGTAGCGATGAGTAACTTGAGTGAAGACGAGTGAGTAAGATGAGTTGTGAGTCGTGTCTCACTCTCCGTTTGTTTGTTCCCTTTATTCTATGTGGAAGTTTTCGCGGTCCTTTTCTCTAGTGATTTATTCGTTGTGGGATGAAGACTGCCGCTACTTGTAGGTGCGTGTAGAAGATTATACAGACGACGTAGAGTTGTTAATTGTAGTTGATTGTAGATGGCTGTAGTTGATTGTAGATGGCTGTAGACTTTGTAGAACTGAAGCTAATCTTGTAGTCTCGGTTGCTTTTGTAGAAATTTGCTTTTAATTCGGAGACGATGTCCGCAGATTTGCTGGTTTGTCGTTAAGCTACGTGCAAGGCGTCAAGTGATCTCTTGACCTCTGCATCAGCGTAATGATCTGGGAGACGGAGGGGGCAGGACGGAGAGAATACTGTCAGGAGCTGATATTGTTGGTTGTTTTCAATCTTGATATTTTGTAGGAATTTAATGTTGATTCGTAGACGAGGTTCGTATACGTTCGCTGCTACCAAATGTCATAAAGACTTTGTAGTTACTTGTAGAGAAGTATATTTTAGACTTGTGGTCGAGCGGCTTTTATATCTTTTAGTAGTTTCCCCACCAGATGTCATGTAGTGACGGGAGAGGTAAAGAATAGTATGGGACTATTTTTATTTGTCTTGGAAATATTAAACAGGTATAACAGTATAAGTCCCGGGTAGCTACCTCCCTGTCTCGCTATCTCTCTCTCTTTCTGTTCTAAGGCTAATCTCCGTCTCGACCTCTCTCTAGGGTCCCTTGTCTCCTTCTAAACTCTCTTTTCTAAAAATCTGGTGTAGTAGGGGTGTGTCACATATGTTCCTCATGGCAACCGGATCTTTCTCACGAGAGGACTGCTGACAGCTAACTGCATCATCTCCTTACTGGCCGCTGTCGACAGCTTTCCTCCGTGTAAGCATGTTTAGCGCTGCTCGCTTCTCGCAGACACAACACCTTCTCATCATTTGACTTCCTGCTTCTATCTGTCTCTCTATCTATCTATTTATCTATCTATCTATTATGTAGTCCTATATGTTGAGCACCACCTCTCCTCATCTAAACCTCACCTTCTCTTTCTAACTGAGACTCAGCTGTCTGAGGCAACTGACAGCAAACCCTTTTCTGTATCCTCCTACTTTCTCTATACTCATTTCAAAGCCAAAGGTGGCTGTTGTGTATAATTATACGCAACGACTTATCTTGCTCTCGTATTCCTGAACTCGATTCTTCTGAATTCTCTACACTCTGGCTTCGGCTTTCCTGTCATTTTCTGACTAAATATATCTGTGCTATGTGCTTTTCCCCTAATTCTACTATCAAAATTTCTTCGACTATCTTACTTCTATGATGGAACACATTCTATCCATTTCTCCTTTCTCTGAAATCTCCATTTTAGGAGATTTCAATGTTCACCATCTCCTTTGGCTCTCCTCCCCTTTCACTGATCCACCTGGTGAACAAGCCTACATCTTTTCTAACCTTAATGGCCTAGAGCAACTTGTACAGCACCCTACCTGTATCCCTGACCGCCTTGGAGAGAGTTCCAACATACTTGACCTCTTCCTTACAACTAATCCTTCTGCTTACACTGTTAATCTTTTCTCTCCATTGGGCTCCTCCGATCACAACCTTATCACCTTAACCTGACCTGTCACTCCGGTACAGCCTGTGGACCCTCCAGGGAAACGTCTCCTGTGGCATTTTGGAGCCGCGGATTGGGAGGCCCTCAGGCAGTTCTTCTTTGATTTTCCCTGGAATGATTAGGGTTCATAAACTGGACGTACAGCGATGTTTTTGTCTTATTCTGGCACAAAACAACGTGAAATAACCTGCAAAAAGGACAAAATCTAGATCAAGTTAAGGTAAAATGATTATAGTATTCCAGCTAATGCCAGATTACTTAATTCTGTTGAAGAAATGAAGTATGGCTATATGGCATTAAGGCAGAAGGGAGTGGAGGAATTAAAATGAACGATGTAAAGAGCAATAAAAAAAATGATAATTCTAGGAACAGAAGCAGCGTGAGGGTATCCTAGAAAATTAGTAAGCAGTGGGCGCCATCGGGAATGAGGAAAGGAAGGGAAAAGCTGAAACAGGGTGTTGGAGTTATCGAGTTAACATAGCTAGGCTTAGATCATAACGTTCCTAGCTTATATGTGGGTTGGATGGAATCACATATGACAAGTGCTTGTGGAATGATTAGCTCCACTTAACAGAACACACATAATTATGGAGCACTGTACAGCACATGCCGCAATGAAAGGCAGGCACAATAGAAGTGTAGGAAACCTATGGGACGACGCCAATGGGGTACTTACTTACTTGTGCTCGACGGGTCTACCTGGGCAAACAGATGAGAAATAAGGAACAATAACAACAAAAACTATGTGCCAGCTTACCGATTTTCTTCTGGAACGGATGCTGTGTGTGTGTGTGTGTGTGTGTGTGTGTGTGTGTGTGTGTGTGTGTGTGTGTGTGTGTGTGTGTGTGTGTGTGTGTGTGTGTGTGTGCGTGTGTGTGTGTGTGTGTGTGTGTGTGTGTGTGTGTGTGTGTGTGTGTGATTTTTATGCTATATAATGCTTATATTGTCAATAAACAACTAACTGTGTGTTTGTGGTCTGGTTGGCCAGACAGAAAGGGGTTAAGCAACAATAATAACAGCAAAATCTATGAGCCAGTATGTCGATTTTGTTAGGTAACGGATGAGTTTACATCTGAGAGAGAGAGAGAGAGAGAGAGAGAGAGAGAGAGAGAGAGAGACTGAGACAGAGGGAGGGCAGAGGGGGGAGCTGATAAGGGAAAAGAGGAACATGGGAAATATTGGGTGAGGTGAGGATGAGAGGGATAAGAACTATTGTACAGCTTAGCCATTTGTGGGGGCGTTTGGTGGGACGGAGTGTGGGTTCGGGGTGGGGTGCTTGGGTGTTTGGTGGAGAGGGTGGGTGTGGGTTAGGGTGTGTGGGTGTGGGGTTGGGTGCTTAGGTGTGTGCTGGTGTGTATGATCGCCGGGCAGGGTGTGTGGATATGGGGTGCAATGTTTGTGTCTGCTGTGGGTTGTGTGTGTATGGGTGTTGGATAGAGATGTGCAGGTATGGAATGCGGCGTGTGGGTGTGGGGTTGGTTTTTATGGGTATGGGGCGTGGATGGTGCTGAGATGTGGTGCGTGGGTGTGGATGTTTGAGGATGGGAGTGGGATGTATGGCTGTTTGAATGTGGGGGTGGAATGTGTGGGTGTTTGAGTGTGAGGATGGGGCGTGAGGGTGTGTGAATGTGGGTGTGGGGTGTGTAGGTGTCGGTATGTGTGGGTGTTGTGTTGTGTATGTGGGTGTGGGTGTGTGAGTATCAGTGTTTAAGTGTGGTGAAAGTGGGGTATGTAATGAGTGTTTAAGTGTGGGAGGTAGGGGAGTGTTCAGGTGTGTGGGGGGTGTTGTTTGATGTTTCTGTGTGGGGTGGTTGTTGGTGTGGGGGTCGGTGGGTATGTGGAGGGGTGTGTGTGGGTGTGGAGTGGAGTGTGGGGTGAGAGTGAATGGGTCAGGGAATAGCATGTGTGGTTGTTGGTGTTTGAATGTGGGTGTGGGAGAGTGTGGGTATGGGATCGGGTGTGTGTGTGTGGATGTGGGGTTGGGGTGTGTAGGCTTGGGGTTGGGTGTGTGGGTATGGGTGAGGGTGTTGATGTGGGGTGCGTGGGGGTGGGGCCTGGTGTGTGTGGGTGTAGGGTAGGGTATGCGAGTGTGGCTGCGTGGTGTACTGGTTTCGTGTGTTCAGGTTTAAAGTTTGTGTGCGGGTGAGAGTGTGTGGGTTTTGGGTTGGCATGTATGAGTGTGTAGTTGGGTTAGTGGGTGGACGTGATTTGGACTGTGTGCGTGGTGAGGCCGGGTGTTGGGTTGGTGTGTGAATGTGGGTTGGGGTGTGTGGGTGCTGATTGAGTGTGTGGGTGTGTTGCCAGTTGTGTGGGTGTAGGGTGGAGGTGTGTGTGCGTGTATTGGTATTTTTATTATTATTATTATTATTATTATTATTATTATTATTCAAGGAAGAAGGAACCAAAAGCCAGGAGCCAGCAAATTGCTCCTTCCAAGAAAAAACAAAAACAAGATAACAGAGGGAATAATTCAAGCTACGTTAATTTCGAGATGCCTGGACACACTGTGTTTGAAAGACTGGATATCATAGGCAGTAGGAAATACAGACAGAGGGAGACAAGTTCCAGACTTAACCCGTTGCATACATGAAGGACTAGGAGTAACGGTTAACTCTTGCATTAGAGAGGTGGACAGAAAATAGATGACAATCTGTTGCTAGACGGGTGCTATGCACCCTCTGTAGTGGTGGAGGGATGCAAGCAGACAGTTCAGAGGAGTAGTGACCATTGAGAGGAGATAAAGATGGAAAAGTGCGGCAAAGAGACAGAGGTTAAAGAGAGCCAGTAAGAGGAGGAGAGTTAATGAGACGAAAAGCCTTTGACTCCACCTTGTTAAGAAGAGCTGTTTGTGGGGAGACTCCCCCACACGTGAGAGTGGTACTTTAAATAGGGGCGGATAAAACCCGTGTATAAAGTCAACAACAGTGCAGGGGTAAAGAAGGCACGGAGTCGGCTTAGCATACCTAATCTCTTGGAAGCAGATTTTACAAGAGACATAATGTGATCTTCTAAAATAAATCCAGGTTGAATGAAACCCCAAGTATGTTTAAGGATGATGCAGGATTGAGCTGGATATTGTAAAAAGAAATTGAGGGTACTCCTGCGGAAGATTCTGTCGGGTTGAAAGCTGTAAGAACTGAGTGGCTGATGCATTAAACACAAGATTGCTTTACTCCATTCAGATATATGAGCCATGTCAAACATTACGTGTGCCATAACTTCTCCGTTTGTTTGTTTGAGTACCTGCTGAGATGGACACTGCGGGAAACGAATGGATAGGTGAAGGGCGGAGTCATCAGCGTATGAGTGGATAGGGTTGGTTGTACAGCTTAGAATGTCATTGACGATGAAAATGAAGAGAGTTGGTGAAAGGACAGAGCCCTGAGGAATACCACCATGGGGGTATTTGCGTACTTTTAGGGCGAAGGTGTCTTATAATGGAATCTTGAATAACTATGTTAAGTCGGGGCAAATGTACCACTTTTTATGGCTGGATGTGTCATGGAGAGAGATTAGAGGAGTGAAAAATGTGGCTGGGGAACATAGAGCAGAGGGGAAGGAGGGAAGAGTAGGATGAATAGGGTGGGTGACTTCAAGTAAAAGGAAATATGTGGGAAAGAAAAAGAAAAGCCAAAGATGAGAGTAGAATATAACTAAAGTGGGATAATGGGGTGAAAAGAGATTAAGAAGGGTAGGATGTACGAGGGAAAAGGAAATAATGGGGAAGGAAAAGGAAGAGGAGATATGGTGGATAGAATGGGAATGAACTAGGGTATTGGGAAGACAAGAGAAGAAGGAAGATGAAATGAGATGCAAAAGAACAGAGTGGGTGGAGAACGGAGTAGTGGGTAAGGGTAGCCAGTGAAGGGAAGGGACAACTAGGAAGATGATCCAGATAATGCGAAGGTCAAATGACTGCAGATATTCTTCATGGTAGGGGCGTGTGGAAGGTGAAAAAAAGAAAAAAAAAAAAGGCTGGGAAACAAAAAAGAAGATATTAGGGGAAGGTGGGTGGGAGAGAAGGGGTAGCAAGGTAAGAAATGGGAGAGGGGAGAGTGGGTAGAAGGGAAGGAATGGGAAGGAAGAGAATGGGTAGAAGGGAAGGAATGGGAGGAGAGAGGGGGGTAGAAGGGAAGGAATGGGAAGGGGGAGAGTGGGCAGAAAAGCAAGAATAGGAGGGGGGAGAGTGAGTACAAGGGAAGGAATGGGAGGGGACAGAGTGAGTAGAAGGGATGGAATGGGAGGGGAGACAGTGGGTAGAAGGGAAACAATGGTAGGGGAGACGTTGGGTAGAAGGGAAGGAATGGGAGAGGAGACATTGGGTAGAAGCGAAGGAATGGGAAGGATAAGGGTGACAAGGGAAATGACTAATGCGGAAAGTAGACGGTAGAAGAGAATAGAGGGGAAATGTAGAGACAAGCAAATGGACTTAGCGTCAAGGGAAGAAGAACGAAAATAGTGAGAAGGGAGTGGGGAAAACGGGAGGGATGGAAGTAGTGTAGAAAACAGGGAAGGCAAGAGAGTAGGGAGAGGAGAGAGGGAATGGAAATAAGTTTTAGTTAAAAAAAAAAAAAAGTGAATGGGAGGGGTAGGTAGTGTCGCGAAGGGACGATCTGGGGCAAATGTACTGGAAATGTAGTAGTGCAGAAAATGTGAAAGATCTGATGAGAGGAAAATGAGGGGTGGGGACTGGGGAGAAGATAGACAGAGACGGGAGGGGTGTTTGGAAAAGAAGTGCATTTAAAAGAAGAGAGGAAATGGGACACTCGGGGACTTCTTTGATTTTGAACAAATTCGTCGCAGAAAAAGGTTAACGTGAGAATGACGGTTGGATAGAACTCCTAGGACTGCTTTCACTAAGTAACTTTGGTGCAGTATTTAGTCAGTCGTTAAAAGATACACATGAATGGAAGGGTACAATGGTGACAAGAAATGAGAGAAATTGGAAAGGCAGAAGGCAGAAAAAAAGAAGGGAAAAGTAGAATATATAGTAGTGAGAGTGTGGGATAGGAGGAGGAGGGAAGGAGGGATTCGCTGGAGAAGGAAGGTGGGCCAAGTAGGAGGAATAGGCAAGAAAGGGATAGGAAGAAAAAGGCAAATCGTGAGGTGATAGGGGAGAAGAGAAGGGAACAGATGTGAAGGAACACAGTAACAGGGGAAAGGAAAAGTGGCAGTAGGTAGGCGAGGGATGGGAAAAATTTAGGGAGGGAATATTAAGACAGGGGATTGGAGTGGGCGGAAAAGAATGTAAGCGGGTAGAAGGGAAGGAACGTGAAATTAGGATCTATAGTCGGTTTTTTTCCAGCTGACATAAATGTCCGCAATCGACATCCCACCCGTCATAGTTAGCAATCATAAACATCACCACTCACCTTCGGACAGCGCTGCCGTCAACACATCTCTACACCGTACTCAATTCTGTATGTTCCTTGCTGATTTCGGTATAATTTTGCGTAAACACATAATTTTCACATACAGGTACGTGTTTTCACTGTCACTTACCTAGTCAAAATAGTACGGTAAATATGTGCAGATTCTTGAACTCATTTAATATTTCAAAAGAATAACATGTCCACAGCATTGTTTCCTCGGTGAGAGCAGCTGATGCTACAACTAATCATGCCTGGAGAATCAATGAACAACAAGGAGTAACAACAAAAAACAAAAAAAGTTGAAGTATGACTACTAAATGCATCCCCTGTCACATCAAGATGGATACTGAACCAACGCAGTTCTGCCAGATGCTCTGGTTCAAATTTCCTCAGATCTGAGGGGCAAAATTCCCCAAATTTAAAGAAATTCCCCATTTTTTTACTTCCACTCGTAATTAATATGTTTAACTTACGAGTTATAGCTGTAATTAACGTTTTTATGCATGAATGATATATTGTGGGAAAAGAGAAGCTTTCATTGTAATTGCACGCTATTGTACCATGAAGTCCACATTCATCACACCTTCTGTCCATAATACTGCATGGAGAACGTATAAGTTTTGTCCCAGTTGTGAGCACTTCACACTGATCAATTTAAACTCATTTACAGTAATGTGTGTGTGGGGGGGGAGGGGATACGCGGACTGGAATAATGAACAAACAAAATATCACATGAGTTGGTTTCCTTCTGGTTTACTACATATGAACTTAATGCTTTAAATTATAAACAAAGTAATCTTAAATAAAAAAATCGTAGCGCCTTGCTGACATCTAAAAACCTTATCATTGTACTACTTAGTTTTACCATTTTCATGTAACATGTAAACCTACATATTTTAAATTTACAAGTGAAGGATATTCTGTTTTGTCCTGTTCACAAGTATGTACACACCATCATTCAGCACTCAAGTTAATTCTGACATTATACAAAAACATGCCTTTACACAGTAGCTATTATCTTTTATAAACATTTTAGTCTGAATCATTCTGTTTATGGTCATACATTTCTGATCTCATATGTCTAATAAGGGTGTTGTCAATTGGGAAACTTAAACAAGAATCCTCTTTCACAGAGATGAGTATGCAGTAATCCAACTAATGTTTTTGTTTAACCCTGAAATGCAAAACCTAGGTTTTGCAACAGTAATGCAAAACCCGGGGAAATATACCCAATTTTCGGAAGCAATAAAATGTAACTTCTAATAAAGATTTATTAGTTCTGATACTGGGGTACAAAAGTCCAACTTTTCTATTGTACATTCCCACAAAAACATCAACTTAAACTATAATATTAAAACTAAAGCCTTGACTTGAATAAACTATGTAAAATAACATAATTTTTCTTGTGACTCTCACAAAAAAATCCTTCCAATTCCTAATATTCCATTCTAAGAGTTCAGCAATGGCTCACACACACTTGAGTCCTGTGGCCCTCAGGTAGGCCCCCCATTGCTTCCCTGGCCTCACTTATCAGCCTATATGAGGGTTAGAAAAAAAGGGGTATTTTTTAGAGTAATAAAATGCTAAGCCTCTGTCTAGTAGGGCCAGGGGTAAATGGTGTAGTAATATTTCTAGATGGTGTTCTTTCTCTTTGGGCAATCTGTGGATGACAACTCCACCTGAAGCCTGATGCACTGGCCAGGGTGCTCGCTTGAAAATTTACAATTGGTGGCACATCCTCGTCATCCCGGGTCCTCCTTCTTCTTGACTTGGTGGCTGGGGCAGGCGAGCCTGCCCTTGATGGTCCAGGTGTAGCAGCATCAGCAGGGGCTGCACTTGATGGGCCAGGTGTAGCTGTGTCAGCAGGGGCTGCACTTGATGGGCCAGGTGTAGCAGTGTCAGCAGGGGCTGCACTTGATGGGCCAGGTGTAGCTGTGTCAGCAGGGGCTGCACTTGATGGGCCAGGTGTAGCCACCATTTATTACAAATGCTGGGTGAAAATCACCCGAATTTGCATGTACAGAGTAAACCAATGGGAGAAGGAACCCAAAACTACCAATCACAACAACATCTAAGTATGTCAGGAGACTACAGGGACCCACATTACTCTCAAGCCCAAAGCCACTTAATGACCACGTCCTAAACATGTGACTGGGAGAAATTCACTCAGGTTTTGCATTTCAGGGTTAAGGTCTCTTGGTTTTGTTTTCATATTATTTACTCCCTAGTGGGGTGGGTGATTACCCTAGTTTAGGTTAAATTACTCTAGAGTGGAAGCACTGGAGTTGCAATGTGTACCTGTACACTCCCTGTGAGCCTTTGTCCTTGTCCTACCAGTGGAGTGCGATAGTTGCAGCTCTTATTTCCGTATACTACATGTTTGTTTAGTCCAGATCGACTAATAACAGAACAGAACTGACAAGTTACTTAAAAACTACACAAATACCAAAAGGGCATTGTCACTGTGAATGAAGGATACTGTAATCACAAAGTATAATAAATACTGTAGATACTGTTTAGCTTCTTACCTTTAAAATCTCATTTCCTTAGATGAACCAGTTATGGTAAATACTACACGATAAGTTTCTAAAGAAGTAATACATAACTATAAAGAAAGATATTTGGTTCATAGTGAAAATTTTCCAAATTTTTAAGGGAAATTAATTCACAGGAAAAATTCCCCTAAATCGGACCTGAATTCCCAATTTCCCCATGAATACCAATAATTCCCCAAATCTAGGGAAAATTCCCCATGTCTGGGAGCGCTGAACCAATGGGTAACATTAAAATTTTTACGATCTACTGGGCACAGAGTTGCAACATATTATAATACTGGCATATTAAAAATTAGCTGGGGGCCTTTAACCCGCCCCGTCCCGACCACTTTTTCACCACTGGTACCCCCCAATCCCGACCGTTTTTGGACCCAAATTTTTTTTGCTAAAACTTTCGCTTTTGGTCAGAAACAATGGTCAATCACGAAGAAAGTGTTCACCGGGGTCCATAAGTTGCCTAAACAGGTATACCTTCGTCACACCTGGTACCGTGTTCTCTGTAGGTGGTCTGAGGCTCTCATGTTTTCTATGGTATTATAAGTCTGGGAAACCAATGAAAGTAAGTAGATATGTATTTATTACAAACATAAAAACATGTGATACAAGAGTATATTGGATTTTATACAAAAATATAGGTGAAATAAGCATTGTACCATCATGCGAACCGAGCAAAATCGGGCAGACTGGTCACGATGAATCGCTAACATTCCTGAATCATGATACATATCATTTTTTCTACTTACATAATACATCTACAATAACATTATACCATTTTACATTTTATTGAACTGTTTTTACGTATTCACAGGCCTTTCGATAACATTTAGCGTAATGTTAGTGCTTATTTACGTAGTGAGTGAACTCGCTGTGACTGTTGTTTCAACTCATATTGTTTTTTTCAACTTACATAATACTTTCCTAATAACATTATACACTTTTCCACTTTAGAAAACTGTTTTGAGATAGTTTCAGGCCTTATGATAATCTTTAGCGTAATAATAGCGCATAATAACACAGAGGGTGAAGCCGCTATGACTATTATTTCAACTTACAACCTATTTTTGTACTTATATAATACTTCTCCACTAACATTACACATGTTTCCACTTGATATAATTGCTATCACATAATTGGAGACCTTACTATTCTACTGAGCGTCATATTATCGCATATTTACACAGTGAGTGTTATCGCGATATCATTTGTTTCATCTGACACTAGTATTCAACTTATAAATTACTTTCCTACTAACATTACACCCTTTTCCACTTTATATCATTCCTATCACATACAGACCAGAATGTTCTACTGAGCGTAATATTTTCGCAGATTTACACAGTGGGTGTACTCGTGACATCAATTGTTACAACTTACACTATTTTTCAACTTATGCATTACTTTCCTGCTAACATTACACCCGTTTCCACTTTATATTCTTGCTATCACATATTTACTGACCAGAGTGTTATTATGAGCGTCATATTTTCGCAGATTTATACAGTGGGTGTAGTTTTGATATCACTTCGTTCAACTTACACTATTTCTCAACTTATACATTACTTTCCTGCAAACATTACACCCATTTCAAGTTTATATAAGACTTAGCACATACTGACTGGCCTTACCATTATACTGAGCGTCATATCGCCATCCCACACAGTTTCAGTAGTGTAGGAAGTTATGGTACTCTCTGAAACATGGCTGAAGGCACAACGCAACATTGGTGATGGTGGGGGAGGTGGAGAGCGGCGCCTTTCATCACTCGCACTTCTCTTCCCTCTCCCTTTTCCTTTACCCTTTCCCTTCCCTTTCCTTCCTTTCCCCACATCCTGGAGCTGTGGGGAGGAAGTTTGGGAATATTGTATGGCGAAAGACGTGCTGGGGAGTGGCTCCACCTCCTCTCCCCTAGGCCTACGTGCACCACGTGCTCGTGCTGCCTCCCTCACACCACTTTCCCTTTCACCCCACACTCCCACCACACCACTTTCCCTTTCACCCCTCACTCCCACCACACCACTTTCCCTTTCACCCCGCATTCCCACCACACCACTTTCGCCTTCCCCAGACAAAACACTAGACCATACTTTATTTGCCTTCTCGCCCCACCTTCTGATCCTCGGGGTGAGATTTTTTCCTTCCCCAACCACGAGGCAACATCACGTCCTAAGCCGCTGTCATCGTCATCGTCTTCATCCTCGTCCTCATCAGAATCTCTCTCTAGGGGATGGAGAGAGGTCCATGCAGGTGTTTTGGGTGCAGGCTGGCCTTCCCTTGCCTTAAGATACGTGACATACCGCTTTTTCTGGGGCGAAGGTACCTCCTCATCACTGCTTGTTATTTCCTCCTCAGGCTGCACATAATCTCGATCCACCACACCATCATCAAGTGGAGAATCACTATCTCCAGTGAAGGCATCCAAGGCGGATTGTATTTCGTCGTCTGAGAGACCTTTACGCACCATGTCTGACCTGGGTCACTGCTAACAGGTGAGTGACTGAGACAAGGGTGAGCGCGGGTCATGCGGGGTCTGGGATGCTACTCGACTGGCGGCAGGTAGGGGAGGCTTGGGTAGGTGGGCGAATACAAAATCTCGCGCGAATTTTGAAAATTGTGGAAATTATGAACCTTGCAATTGCAGGACGTTGAAGTACATCAACGGGATTGGCAGTGACAAAACGTGAGGACGTGGAAGTACGTCGACGGGACGCCACGGGCTAAAGCAATAATAAAATATCGGTTACTAAAGAAACATATAATTGTACACTCTTACAGTTGTGAGGGGAGAGAGGGGTTTTGGGAGAGCATGGTAGGAGTGGAGGTTGGAAGTGGAAGTGGAGAGAAGGGTGGGAGGCAGGGAGTTAGGTCTCGCTGGTTTCCCGCCAATAGTGAGATACGGTATATTTCAAAATACTGCACAGGCGCCAATTTTGGCGGCCAGTTTTCCTTTTGTTTGTATTTATTTACCACTGTTAATATGAAACGAAATCCATAGACATCTCAGTCATGAAAAATGATACAGTAAGCGCCTCTGGATGACCGAAAAAGCGAGTCTCGTCGCGGAGATGTTTATGCACCTATTTTTTTTTTTTTTAATCGTTTGTGTTCATTTAAGATTGATAAACTTTTTATTTTTGTCTAGATTGCTCCTACACTTATTCATAACCATCATGAGAGAGTGAAAATGCTTGGAATGTGCTTGTGCTTGGAAGGATTTATAGGGAAATAGAGATTCTTTATATCCTTCCCAGCTCAGGTTGTTGTATGACGATTGCCGACATTTACGTCAGCTGGAAAAAAAAAAAAAACGACTATAGTAAGAGAAGGCATGGAGTGGAAGGGAAGGGAGGGAAATATCTAAAGAAAGAATAAGTGGGGGAACAGCAGAAAAAGTTGAAGGGACTAGGGGTAAAAGGAAAAGGAAAGGACAAAAGAGGGGCTGAGAGAGAAGAAAGGAATGGGAAGCAAGGAGGAGGAAGACGTGAATAATGTATGTATTAATGATGGTGTTAATGAGACAAAAATGTAGTGTGATACGAGTATCAACGGCAAAAAAAAAAAATAATAATAAAATAAACTTAATAGGACAGCGACACTGAAGCCAGTGAGAAGAGGGGGAACGTGAGAATGATGATGATGATGATGATGATGATGATGATGAGAAGAAGAAGAAAGGAGTGTGATGATGATAATGATGATGATGATGATAATGGTGATGTTGATAAAGCTGCTGAAAAGAAGAAGGGGAGGAGGAGGAGGAGGAGGAGAAGCAGCAGCAGCAGCCTCAGTATCAGGAGAAGGAGGAGGAGCAACGATGAAGATGATGATTACGATTTAATAGGAAGAAATGAGGTACTATTGCGGACAGGAGTTCTTAACCACCCTCGTCCAGCCAACCTGTGTATGTGGCAGCGTCGCATTCACGAGCACAAAAATTGCCTTCGATGCATTTCTGTCGAAAAATATTCCTTCAGCTTTGGGCTTGTACTAATGGATAAAGCAATAGTAATATTTACTTTGAAGGTTTGACTCTGATAACACGAATATATCATACTGATTATTTAATAACTTGTTTCTCGTATAGGGCCAAGCAAGTGATAAATATATATATTTGGTTCCACTCCACGACTTCCTGTGGGTCTGAACCAGCGAACACAGAGTGAACAAGTTCGAAGCATTCATTTTTTAAAAGGAGAGAGAGAGCGAGAGAGAGAGAGCGTGTATGGTGGGTGCCTGTGAATTTTGGAATAATGAGGTGGAGGCAGACTGGCGCAGGGAAATGCAAGGGATGAGAAGCCCTGGATTCCTTTGATCCATTGAAAACAGGCCACAGTGTATTTCTTCCATCAGTCACTAAAACTTGCCTTGCTTTGTGATATATATATATCAATCAATCAATCAATCATTTCCTGTGGCACCCTCGCGGATGCATAGGGCCTCGATGAACTCACACCACCACATCCTATCTTGTGCTAACTCCTCAAGATCTCCCCAACACTCATCTCCAGCTTCCCGTCTCATTGTCCTCACCCACGTCTCTTTTGGCCTTCCTCTACCTCTCCTACCAAGTGCCACCCACCCTGGTGTACCTCGTACTATTCCCTGTCTCCTATACACATGTCCTAGCCACTTCCATCGTAAGAATCTAACATATTCATCGATCGGCTGCACTCACGTTATTTCTCTAATTCTACTATTTGGTATCCTTTCCCACCACTTAACTCCTAATATTCTTCTAAGTGCTTTATTTTCAAACACCAAGAATTTATTTTCCATAGTCACTGTGCTGTACCAAGACTCGTGTCCATAAATTAAGATACTCCTAACCATTACCTTATAAAGTTTGATTTTTGTATGCACAGAGAAATTGTTATTATTCCAAATATTTTTAAGCATTCCCATTGCCTGATTAGCCTTCTTTAACCTTTCCTCGAATTCAAAGTTCAAAGAACCATCCTTGGCTAAATAAGTACCTAAATATTTAAACCTATCAACTTGCTTTACAACCATACCTCCAATTACACATTCCTGCGCATTTTCCATATTCATATTGATTATTTCAGTTTTTCCACAATTAATAACCAAACCCACCTTGCGACCTTCACTCACCAAACAGTCCAACACTCTCTGCATCTCTTCTGGCCCATCACAAATCAAAACTATATCATCTGCATAATCTAAATCCAAAAGTTTCCTGTTCTCTCCCCAAAGTATACCTGCACCGGTTTCTGTTCCAACCCGTTTCATAATGTAATCAATGACCAATATAAATAGTAAAGGCGATAGAACACCACCTTGAATTACTCCGGACTTGACTTCAAACGAATCACTCAGACAACCATCAACCATCACTTTACAAAATGTGTCCTCATGCATGTTCATAATGACCCTCACAAACTCCTCTGGTATTCCATAATGTCTCATGATCTTCCCCATAGTCTCTCTCGAAACACTATGAAAAGCCTTTTCAAAATCAACAAAACAAAGACTTAACGGTACTCTCATTTCATTAACTTGCTGCATCAAATGCCTAACTATAAAGATCTGATCATTGCAACCACGTCCCTTTCTAAAACCAGCCTGTTCATCCCTCAGAATACCCTCAACCACTGGCTCCAACCTATTTAACAACACTCTACTGAAAACTTTCAAAGCTATCGGTAACAAAGAGATTCCCCTCCAATTACCACATTCACTCAGGTCTCCCTTCTTCAGAACTTTAACAATTACACCATTCTTCCAAACAGATGGTAGTAACCCCGTCACCCATATCTTATTGAATAGCTTGGTCAAGATCATTATTAATCTATCCCCCTCTACTTTAAACATTTCCGGAAATAAACCATCCTCCCCTGGTGCCTTATTATTCTTTAACTGTTATATATATATATATATATATATATTATATATATATATATATATATATATATATATATATATATATATATATATAGGATTGCTTTCGTTGGAATAATGAATTAGGAGATAAATGCTGTTGATTTAACAGAAAGCTGTGCTTAAGAAAGTAATTTGCCTCTCTGTCCAGAGAGAAATATCCAGTTAATGAGAAAAATACTTATGAGTTCGCCAAAAATCTATAGGTGCCAACCACCAGAGAGAGAAAAAAATGCGAACATTAGGCATTTAACAGAAGTTACGCGGCCTGCCAAATTATTTGACAAAGTCAACTGGCGTTACCCAGAATAAAACCCATCTTTCATTTTGTCCGACGAGACGTTATCCTGGGATAAATAAACTCCTTCGTCATCAGCGAAAGGAAAAATTCCCTGTTTAGCTTGAGCATCATATTTACTCATATCACATAAAATCATGTCTATGTAGCCGGAATGAAGCCCCTTATCTACGGCCTGGCAAACTCCCTGTAAAGAGTACCCGGTACTATTTTCTGTCGACAGACTGAGTTAAGCGGTGAGACTCATCTTTCGTGTAAGGAAATCCACTCCGCCTCTGTGTGTGTGTGTGTGTGTGTGTGTGTGTGTGTTGAATTGAGAGTCATCTGACTTGTGGAGCATGATATGCGGATTGGTAGGTCGGTAACTGGGTGGGTAGATTGGTTAGTGTAGGCTGGTTGTTTCACAGGCGCATCAGTGGGTGATATAACCACGTCGGATAACAGGTTTATGGGGAAAATAGGTTCATTGTGAAAAATACATCCATGGGTATACGACCATGTAGGAAACCTGCATTCATAGAGAGATTCAAGGTCTACGGAAAAATTGGTCCGTGGAGAGAAAATACGTCAATGGGGAAAATTAGTTCGGGGGAAAATAGGTTACGTAGGGAAGTAGGCGTCTTTGAAAAAAAAAAAAAAAAGTCATTAAGGAAAATAGGTCCATAAGGGATTGTGCTCCGAGTGGTGAAAATGTCCATTGATAAAAATATTCATGGGGTGAAAATAGGTCCATAGGGGCATACACGTACTGTAAACATACATGGAAATATTTAAAATAATTGGGACCTAAAACATCCAACTTTTAACACCGACCGTTGCCTGGAATTAGGCTTACCACTGCACACCTTGCACCAAACAACCATTAGCCAGACCCTATTACCACTTCGTCATCCAGTTATTATATTTCTTAATTTACCTTCATTTAGCCATTTAAGCATAGAAAGCCAACCGAAACGAAAGGAAAAATCCCTGTTTAACTGTGTTGAGCACCTCATTTCTCCACCTCATTCCTCTAAAATTCACGGGCACCCGCTACTCTCTCTCTCTCTCTCTCCTTTTAACAAATGAATGCTTCGAACTTGTTCACTCTGTGTTCGCTGGTTCAGACCTACAGGAAGTCGTGGAGTGGAACCAAATATACATATTTGTCACTTGCTTGGCTCTATACGAGAAACAAGTTATTAAATAATCATTGTGATATATTCGTGTTATCAGAGTCAAACCTTCAAAGTAAATATTACTATTGCTTTATCCATTAGTACAAGCCCAAAGCTGAAGGAATATTTCTCGACAGAAATGCATCGAAGGCAACTTCTGTGCTCGTGAATGCGACGCTGCCACATACACAGGTTGGCTGGACGAGGGTGGCTAAGAACTCCTGTCCGCAAGAGTACATACAGAAGACACGAGGCAAGAAGAAAACGAAAAAAAAAATGATCACGAATGAATAGGTACAGTGAAGGTTGAAAGGATGTAGGGACAGGAGGAGGAGGGCATAGTGGATGTAAAAGTGAACTGGCAGAGAAGAAAAAGAAGGAAGAAGAGGACACAATGAAGAGGAGTAATAAATAAGAAGTAACGGATATATTAAACAGTACTATAGCCTACTCGGTCCACTCTGAGAAGAGATGAGCCTCAAGCTTTTGAAACATTGCAGCTGATTGGTTATCCTAGTGCATTCATTATTAACGATGCATATTGATACATTTTTATTATATGGGCTACAATAACCGTTTGACGACAAAACTGCACGAATAAAATATATAGTTATTAGTATAGATTAATTTGAAAACCGGATCTTACAAAGTTTATCAGATGGCCTAAACACGTTTGAAATATTTAGTTCTCGGGACATGTAGAGGCACATCCACGTAAAGTTTAAATAGTACCTCGCTTTATCCCCCAATGCTCAAGCAAATTAAGGTAAATTATATCTTTACTGCGACATTATGTAAAATTTGACCTAATAGAACATCGGAATTCCAATAAAAATTACTGGTAGACACGAGTGAATAAGCTATATATTACCGTCACTTTTAAGTATCTCTCATCCCTTACCTTGTCACAACTCTGTTGTAAGTTGTAACTATAGATATCCGAAGCTAAAAAGACAGAACTTACTGATGATACGAAAGCAGAAAGCATAATGAAAACTGATGCGACAGCAAAACGCTCTCAAATAAATTCGAATAATCGTTTGCTTAGTCATATAGGACATCCGACGAGCGGCCTACCCCTCCCCCCTCCTGTCCCCGTCATATTTGATAGGTTAGATTTTTACAAAGTATTGCAATAATGACATAACTAACCTTAATTTGCCTCAGAATGAGAAAAAAAATCAAAGTAATCGTAAAAGTTTACTTGGACATGGTTTGATGTCATGAGAATTCAAAATTTCAAACGAGTCTAGACCATCTGATAAACTTTATTTTTCCTAATTTTTAAATTAAGCCATTCAAATAACCATGTATATTATTTTATTTGGGCACTCTTATCATCAAACGGGTATTGCAACCCTTGTAGTAAAAATAAATTGGAATGCATCGCTAATAATGCATGCACTCGGACAACCTATCAGCTGCCAGCTTTCATAAGCTTAAGGTTCGTCTAATCTTAGAGCAGATCGAATATGCTCAAATGATGGTGATAATGGGGTAAAACTGCCAGTATGAAAGGAGCATAGAGAGAAAAAAGTACCAAGTAGAACAAGGGATTATAGCATGTAAGGGTGAATCCCCCCAGCTAGGACCAATGGACCTTGTAGCTCTGCAGGGCAGGGAAAGATCCCTGGAGAGACCCCAGCATCTTTCACCAGAAGTGCGCTACCCTGGTGCGGGCTCGATAGGATGACGATGATGATGATGATGATGCAACGAAAGAGGTGGAGGATCAACAAGAAGAAATATGAGGCATATAAATGTGGTTATTTTAGGTAGAAGAAAGATCCTGTCAACTCCACAAGACTCATCTCACGATACCTCATCCCATCCCAAACCACACTGCTTCCTGTATATTATCTCCCTCCCCCTGACATCCCCACCCTAATTCCCCCTCTTTCCTTTCATTATTTCCTTCCCCTTACCAAGTCTCTGTCCCTTCACTCTTTACAGTTTACCCATTTCCATTTTTCTTTCCCTCACCTTTCCCTGTCTCCTGATATTTCTTCCTCTTTTCTCCTCCATTTTTTCTCTTCATCATTCCTTTCCCGAACAATATGCGAAAAGGTAGGCTAGGTCCTGAGAGTCAGTTGCTGGGTTGGGACAAAAACTTTTCAGTTGCCCAGTCTTCGTTTTCTTTCCCTTCCTTAATCTTCCCCACATTCTTTCCCACTTATTCTTACGTTTGTTCCTTCCCACTCATTCTTTCATTCTCTCTCGTTATAACCCTATCTGCTTCCCCCCACCCTCTCTTCCCTTATTCTTACCTCATCTTTCCTCCTCATTATTTCCCTCCCTCTTTTCTCTTATTCTTACTCACCCTTGCGTTCCTTCCTCCATCCCCCCCCCCCTCACCATACCCTCTCACACTTTCTGCTGCAGTTCGTCCTTTCCTTGATTCTCACTCCTGTCCCATAATCACCTATCTCCCCTTGTCTTCAAACATCACTCCATCCTTCCCTCCCTCCGCAATTCCCAGTCACCCTCCCCGCCTCACCCTACTATCTCATACTTCCCTCTTCGCTTCCCAAATATCGTCGGTTTCCGGGAGTCTGACGGACTTATTTTGCCAGCTGAGAACAGGCGGAATTGGTAACATTGCTCGATGCTCTCGGGCGGTGATTGATCAATCCCCATTGTGTTTGAACGTGTGCCGAACTGACTTTGTATTCCTACCAAAAACCTCATTTATTCGTGAGATACTGGATTAAACATATATATAATATATATATATATATATATATATATGTTATGAGTCCATATTATAATTACAAATCATAATAGATAGATAGATAAATAGATAGATGGACGGAACTCCAGGCAAGCCTGGGAAAGGGAAATGATCTTGCAAGTTAACTGAGGAAATGTTGACAATACACAGGAAGTAGCAAGTCAGGGGATGATGTAGGTAGTGTGTCAGCGAGATAGCATACGAACAAAGCTTAGTGACCATACACACATACTCACACATAGGTTTCTAGAACTTTCCAACCACAGTGTAACACACGTGACACGACCCCTGCTTCACTAGAATTTAGCAAGCAGAGGGCAGAAGGAGACAGGCCATAGAACCGGCAGGTAGTAGGGAGAACGAGCCTAGCAACATGGGAGAGAGAGAGAGAGAGAGAGAGAGAGAGAGAGAGCGAGAGCAAGACAGGGAGGTAGCTAGCGGGACTCTATACTTCACTGGTGTGTGAGAGACTTGTTAATATTTCCAAGACAAATAAGAATAGTTCCATACTATTCTTTACCTCTCCTGTCATTGCATGACAAAAGGGAACCAAGATTATCTACTTACAAACTACTCACGTATAACAACCGCTCGTCCACAAGTTCAGTATAAATATAACTGATCTACTCACTCATCTTCACTCAAGTTACTCATCGCTACTCATTCACTCACCACAGCTACCAGTGTGGGAAGTCGACGTCATTATGCGTGCTTGCTGAACGTCAATCAACCCGTGAAGAACAACGCTATCACCACGTGCATTACCACTCACACCATTTCTACCACGGTAAAAATTAGTGAGTTACATAGTTACTTCATTTATACAATACAGTGATAGACAAAAAACTTCTGCACAAACGTATAAAACGTGCTGTATAGTTACAACTTAAATATACATATCTACTTCAATTATCTTCATAATTCAATCATTAAATACTTGCACCAACAATAAATATTCTACACTGTATTCATTTATTATAGCATTTATTTACTACCAACGAGTGTTACCATTTATACCTACATAAAATACGTGTTTCATACATACAGCTATACATTATTACATCTACAAAGTGATAAAGAAAATATACCATCACAGTTACTCAGTGAGCGATTAAAAGAACTGTATTAAACATTTATTAATTAAACCTACCTAGTGGAAACAGATAAATTAAGTTACAAGGAAAACCAGAAAAAAAAAAATGGCCAACACAAATGACGTTAGCAAGAATGAACATCTTCAACACAATCGTGAAGACAATGATTTCCACACAGTGCTGACACATATATTGCCCACGATAGGTACAAGTGAACAATAAGTCAGTGTATATAGTTAATACTGTATATAGTGTATATATATTTTTTATATAAAATAACAAAATGTGGGACTATATAATATCATTTTCAGTAATATCTGTGCAATATAAACTAAACCTTAAAAAAGGGTCCCAAGGAAATTAGCCAGCAATTATGCAACCTCGAGCAACTCAGAAAAAGCGTAGACAAATGAAGAAAAACAAACTATAGAAAATCAATACATACAAAAGAAAACAAAAGAAAGAAAATGAAATAGAGTAAGATCACATAACGAACAAATGAAAATAAGTGTAAGTGTTACTACAAATGCCAAAACCACATACACTACAAATAAAAAGGCAAATTGTTGTCTCCACAAGCTAGTGGCATGGCACATCATATCATCGACCGCAGTATGACCGGATTCAATGCCAAGACTGCAATTATTACAATTATGTAACTACAAACGATATGTAACAATTATGTAACGACAAACGATTGCATTATGTTACACTTGCTACAATTATATAACTACAAACAATAAGTTACAATTATGTAACAGTTGCATTAACAAGATGTAACTTTTATGTAACTTTAACTACAATTATGTAACTACAAACAATATGTAACAATTATGTAACAGTTGCATTAACAAGATGTAACTTTTATGTAACTTTAAGTACAATTATGTAACTACAAACAATATGTAACAATTATGTAACAGTTGCATTAACAAGATGTAACTTTTATGTAACCTTAACTACAATTCTAAGGCCAACACAATTATGTAACAGTTGCATTAACATAAATGTAACTACAATTATAAGGCCAACACAATTATGCATTACCACAATATTATGTAACAAATCATAAAATGTTACAATTATGTGTTACTACAATGTTACTACAATGTAACAATTACAATACAATTATGTAATAATTCACAATGTTACAATTATGTATTACCACAATGTTACTACAGTATTATAAGTCATACAATTATACCACAATTCTGTATTACCAGAATCATCTTACAAGTTAGGTGAAATATTAGACATTACTAAAGGGATAACTCAATATGTAATGTAATAACCTAGAAGTATTATCATTGCACAATTATATGTGTATGTCTGTTATACATACACTTCTTACAAAATGTCATACAACAACCATTGCATTTGTTCAATTATGTAAACAACTTGTTTAAAATGTAATATTACTAGATGATTGCAATTTACTATGAATATTGTATGTGTACAATATTATAATCAATATTATGTACTAATAGATTAGCATATGTCAATGATGATTGCTGTCGGAGGACCTCCAGTGCATGACCGAGCAGTTTCAGGACTCCATATTATAATTACAAATCATAATAGATAGATAGATAAATATATGGATGGACGGAACTCCAGGCAAGCCTGGGAAAGGGAAATGATCTTGTAAGTTAACTAAGGAAATGTTGACAATACACAGGAAGTAGCAAGTCAGGGGATGATATAGGTAGTGTGTCAGCGAGATAGCATACGAACAAAGCTTAGTGACATACACACATACTCACACATAGGTTTCTAGAACTTTCCAACCACAGTGTAACACACGTGACACGACCCCTGCTTCACTAGAATTTAGCAAGCAGAGGGCAGAAGGAGACAGGCCATAGAACCTGCAGGTAGTAGGGAGAACGAGTCTAGCAACATGGGCGAGAGAGAAAGAGAGAGAGAGAGAGCGAGACAGGGAGGTAGCTAGTGGGACTCTACTTTATACTTCACTCGTGTGTGAAAGACTTGTTAATATTTCCAAGACAAATAAAAATAGTCCCATACTATTCTTTAACTCTCCTGTCATTACATGACAAAAGGGAACCAAGATTATCTACTTACAAACTACTCACGTACGAGTAAAACAACTGCTCGTCCACAAGTTCAATATATATATAACTGATCTACAAAACATCACTACAAAGAACTTACAAAGTTATTATGATATATATATATATATATATATATATATATATAGAGAGAGAGAGAGAGAGAGAGAGAGAGAGAGAGAGAGAGAGAGAGAGAGAGAGAGAGAGATTAATGCAATGATATCTTTAATGAATTAATATGTGCATTAAATTATTAGAGATAAATCTGAACGGCATTGGTAACAGAGCCAAGTAAAGTCGCAACTGCACACTTACGGGCAACAGTTAGCAACTGTGGCTGGAATTCAACGTTCAGAGCAAGGTGGTTCCTAGGTCCTGTGAAGGCTCCAGTGTTTGTACCACCACTACTACACAGTGTCACAGTCTACACCATGCCCTTCATGACCTCACCTATTAATGTACAGCCTTACCTTAGATACGTTTAGCTTATCTTCTAACAATTATGATTAGTGTGAGCACACACACACACACACACAAACACACACACACACACACACACACACACACACACACACACACATCTCACTGGGGTCAATACATGCTAATCTCAATATACATACATATCTTCATTCCCTTCATAGGTAAAAGTAGCTTTAAAAATCTGCATGTATGTTTTAAATCATAGTCAGATTCGTGCAGTTGCGACTTTCCTTGGTTTTGTTATCGATGTCGTTCAGGTTTATCTCGAATAATTTAAAATGCACATATTTATCATTAAAAATATCTTTGTATTAACTTATATCTGTGTAATTCGGTATCTCACAAATAAATGAGGGTTTTGGTAGGAATACAAAGTTTGGCACAAGTTCAAACACGACGAGGATTGACCAATCACTGCCCGAGAGCATCGCGCAGTGTTACTAATTCCACCTCTCCTCAGCTGGCAAATTCAGTGCATCAGACTCCCGAAAACTGACTATAGTCGATCTCCTCCCTACTTCCCATCTCTTATACTCGTCACCCCTCATCCCCAAATTTCTCTTCCTTACTCTCATCCATCCTTTCCTCTACTTTCCTTTCTTCTTCTAGCCTTCAACACCGCTCCCTTTGACCTTCACCCACGCCCTGTCCTTCTCACCTCTGCCTCTCACTCTCCACCTTCATTCTCACCCTCCACTTCATTGTCACCCTCACTCTTCACCCCCACAACCTTCACCCTCCACCTCCACCCTCATTCTAACCCCTCCTCTCTCAGTTGTTGTCTTTCTCCTCCTAACCATCACCCTTACCTCTTCACCCTCCCTCCTCTACATCACCCCCTTCTGTTATCCCTCCTGCATATTCTTTCTATTCAGTTTTAAGCCCACATTTACAGTCACGCCATACGCATATACTGAAAAGCATTTACACCAAAACAACTACATACACATACTCGTACAACTACAGGAACGTCATTTTTACCCTAACCGTGTGATCATTAGTATTACCCTATCCAGTACGATGACGCCTTTTTGTATTCAGTTTATGCTGTTACCAGACGAAATTATTTAGTTTGGAAGAATCCTCATGTCGAAAACTATTCCATGATGACTGTACTCAACAGATCCAGTTTGAAATGTTTATCGCAAGTTGCATAGAATCGTCAGAAAGTTACAAGGATAAAATATATGTAATTCACTGTAGTTGAAGTGTTAACAGTCTCCGATTTTTATATTCCCCGTGGAATAAAATCGTCTGGCGTTAATCGCCTGGCGTTAGCGGCAATAAAAAAATAGAGTTGTGACCATGAGAGGGTTAAAGGGATGGGTGAAATCATGAAAAGGAGAAAGGGAAAATAATGTGTTGGGAGACCTGCCTCCATATTCCCAGAGAAAATGGTTTTAGCATGAAAAGTATAACTGACATCATGGAGTTGAAGACGATATTGGAGTGTGTGTAACGACTTCATTGTTTACGCTTATGCTATGTTAACTTGAACTAGGTATAAAACTCCCATGTCTCCAAACTGAATATTGAGCTATAACAAGAAATGAAAACTGAAATATGGTACTCAGCACGAAGAAGTGGCATGAAAAGGTGCAAGGGCCGAAATATTGTCTTATTCTGCCACTGGGGTACGGGATATGGGCTGCAAAATAACGAAAATCATCGCCAAGTAAAAGCAAATCAGCTGTAGTTTCTCCTAAACACAATAAAACTTCATGGCAGTATAAAGAATAAACGCTATCACAATGAAGTTGCTTGTATGACTGTCAGGTAATAACTAAGGAATCAGACGTGGATGGGAAAAATACTGAGCTATCTCCATCCTAAAAGCTTTTCACCCTAACATGGGCCAGATTTTCACCCTTTTGCAACCTATTTCGTGTAGCTCAGTGACAGAAACAAAAAATGCTGGGGCTCCATCCTTTCCATAGCACTTCTTTGTTTCAGTCATCATATTCCAGTGTTAATCTTTTGTTACAACTCATGGTTCAGGATAGGGAAATATGGAATTTTAGGCCAAGTTTGTGAGAGAAAAAACAAAAAGGCAGAAACTGAACGGAATAAAATCATCTAGGTGTTGCAATAATAGCACAGAGTATGCTGCGCTGAAAAAGGTCATAGGTAAATGTAAACCCTCTTCACTATAAGGTGTTTCCTCCAACATCAGCACAATCGTTTGGGGGTGCTGTTACTTCATCTTGATTAGGAGATTTTTATCCCTTTACGGCCTATTTCACTTAGCTCAGTGGCAGATAAAGATAATAATACAACTCTACATCCATTCCATTGAAGTTCCTTGTGACTACATTCATATTTTAATGGTATTATATTGCAACATCTTGGTATCGAGAGAGAGTTAATACATTGTATGCATAGTTAACGTGAACAAAATATAGTGTGCATTAAGTAATATTGCGTACTGGCAGCAGGAATATATTTCATAAGTCATTAACCACTCCCGTCCGCCAGATGTTGTCGCAAGCGCTCCCTACAACCGGGCATTCCCGACAGAAATTGGCAAAATCGTCTATCTTTAAACCTTCATATCTCTGTTAATATTTAACCAATTGCAACAAATAACTCAACAATCCTTCGACTTCAAGTTGATGGCATCAGATGGTCCATGAAGTGCAGACAGGGAGAGTGAGTGAGTGGGGAATGAGGGCAATTTTTGGTGTTTTTTTGCCGGTGGCCGTATGCGTGGCGGAGGTTCGGCGCCACAACAAAGGCTTACGCTAGCCCACCACACTGATATCACTTCAATGACACTTCCAGGACACCAAAATACACTACAAAGACTGTTTCCGTGAATATTTGTCCATAATCGGTCGTGCTGGGTCTGGGTGAATGAAGGCTGGTCACAGTAGCAACGACCTTGAACTTACGCTGCTCATCTTCCTTGTTACAGACAGACATTCTCTCTCTCTCTCTCTCTCTCTCTCACACACACACACACACACACACACACACACACACACACACACACACACACACACACACACACGGAAATGTATGTTAGACTAGGATTGTTGCTCGATTCTGGCATTAGTGATCGAGTAGAAATCTGGGTATTGCAACTCCTAGAAATAATACTATTACTACTACAAGTACAAGTACAACTACCACTACAACAACTACTACTAATACTACAACTACCACTACTACAAGTACTACTACCACTACCACAACTACTACTATTAAAACTAGGTACCACATCTACTACTATTAATACCAGACCTACAACATACTACCACTACTACTACCACTATAAGTACTACTGCGAAAAAGAAATAAATAAATAAATTTAAAAAATATGAACCAAGTTCCGGTAGTCATTTACGTACTGCCCACAAACAGAAATACCACTGTGACTCTCTTTCCTTTGAGTTTTAATTCTTCATCATAAATATGTACAGTATAAACAAATGTTTTCCAAATAAAGTAAGGTTGCGAGTTTATCATGAAACATACTTTCCGCCTCGATTATTGAGATAAATATACACAGAGCAGTGAAATCATATTGTCTCTTTCAACAAAAAACAACATACCGGTATTTACAAAACTAACTTACTCATAATACCCAGACTCCTACCACTCGGTCTTTGCACGGAAATCAAAGAAACAGTCAGCAGACAGTGCAATCTCACATTCAGCACACCACCACTTCGTCATATGGCGTTACTGTGGTTGGCGTAATGAATTGGCACAAACATAGCAACGCTGGAAGGCTTCTTTGCCTGCAGGTGTGAGAGGTAATATTTCCATGAAATGCCTGCTGAGGTAGTCCCTGCACTGCAGGTGGTCAGGCAGTTGCTGTACACTGTGCCTATGTTTCACGGAAGGATTGACTTGTCCATACCTCTCCAGAAGGCCGTAAATTACATCCTTCTCGAACTGTCTGTGGGATGTGCTGGTCTGTGCTACATCCTTGTACAGAATGAAGGCATTCAGTGAACAGATGTCCAGTACTTGTAGGAATACCTTCTTATACCACTTACGACACCTCCTCAGACAGTCAATTGTGCCGATCTGCATATCTGATTTATCGACAAGTTGCTTGTTCATGTTATAGTCCAGAACAGCATCAGGCTTGAAGACTGCCTTCGTGGACTGTGGAGAGGATATTCACCTCGCTCTTATCATGCCAGTGAACTGCCAGGAGTTTACCTGGTTGCAAGGTCCTGCACTCCTCCTTCATGGTACCTTTGGAAAAGGATGGCCAATGCTTCCTCTGCACGGACAGTGCCACACAAGCCAATTTGGTGTTCTTGCAGGTACTTTGCAAGACTTGGTGCTGTGTAATAATTATCAGTGTAAAGGATGTGGTTGCCACTGAAGTACCTGCTCATTAGTTTCTTGACCACAGAGCCAGAGAAACCCTGGGGATCGTCCTTTGACAACACCACATTACTCATTGTATACACAATGAAATCAAGCATGTACTCAGTCTTGCAATCACACAAGACAAAGAACTTTATTCCAAAACGATGTCTCTTTGATGGAATGTACTGAATGAAGGCAAGACCCCTGAACTAAACAAGTGATTCGTCAATAACAACCTTCTGAAATGGCTAAAAAAATAATCGAAATTTTTACTTCATCATCTCCAGAATCGAGCAAATTTTCCACAGCCTATCGTTCGGATGTGGGCCCATGTTCGTGGAAAAACGTAAGTACCTCAGGATGTCAAGATATCGGTCACGTGGCAAATACTTACTGAATACTGGCTTCGCGGCAATATCGTCCACGAGTCAATAATCGTTTATGTTTTCTAACATGAGACATCAACATTGTCAATGCTAGCCAAACATACATTTTACTAACACTCATTGCAGTCCATTCCTTCATTTTCACACTCTTTCAGGTGCGAGGTTTCAGCCCAATTGCAGAAGAAATCCCTGAAACTGTTCACTTCTTTCACAATGAACTCCATCACTGCTATTGTGAAAAAAGCAAGGAAGAGGTCCACTGCAGAAGAAGCTCTGTTGCAGGGAAATTCTGGCTGCACACCTGCATTTGTGTCATGAAACACAGGTACTTCAGGCTGAAACCCCGTCCCTTCCTCCCACACAAAGGTTTCTAACCTACCTGTCCGTGGCTCCTGTCATGTCTGACGTGCACGTGACCTGCCCCGTGCCCTGCCACTGCCCCTAGCATGGCGGCATGGTGGCGATTCCACCGACTCACTACTAGATGAGGCAGGTGATGATACTGGTGACGGTTGGTGAAAGGTGTCGGTGGGCACGTGCCTGCCGGTGTGCACCTGCACCAACATAACCAGATGGGCCAGGTTGTGGTGAAGTGGCACGTGGTGAGGCAGGCCGGCGTGGTGCACCACGTGGTGGGGCGGGCTGACATGGTGAGGCACATGTTGAGGCCCATAGTGATGCAGGTAGGTGTGGTGAGGCCCGTAATGATGCAGGCCAATGTGTTGAGGCACGTGATGAGGCCTGAAGTGAGGCAGGTCGGTGTCGTGAGGCATGTAGTGAGCCCTGAAGTGAGACAGGTTGGCGTGGTGATGCACTTGGTGAGGCCCGAAGTGAGGCAGGTCAGCGTGGTGATGCATGTGGTGAGGCCTGAAGTGAGGCAGGTTAGCGCGGTGATGCATGTGTTGAGGCCGGTCAGTGTGGTGAGGCAGGTCAGCGTGGTGAGGCACATGGTGAGGCCTGGAGTAACGCACGAGTGATGCACGTGGTGATGCATAAAGTGATGCAGGCCGTGTGGGTGAAGGTGGTGGTGATGGTGTATGGGTGGAAAATTCCACCCTACGCCACTCTTGTGCCCGGCGGCTCAGCCTGCGGTGTTTTCTCCTCCCGCCAGCCTCCTCACTTCCTTCACTCTCTACCTCCCTCGCCACTTTCTCCACTGTGCGTATATCACCCTCTGCGTGATCATCAACTACATCTGATCCTTCATCATCAGAAAAGGCTGATGATCTTGAAGATGGAAAATATCTTTTTTTTTTTTTTTTTTTTAAATAACAGAACGGAGGAAGGAAAAACAAATGAGGAAAAAAATAATAATCCATACACTAGATTACTGGTGTCCTCTATTCATAAAATATCTGTAACAGTTAGACTTGAACAGTTGTGGGTTGAAATTTGGAGGAAAACAACTCTGGGGAAGCGAGTTCCAGAGAGATGCAGTTCGGGGAATGAAAGAATTCTGATAGGCAGAAGTTCTGCAATATGGTTGAGTGACATTCCAGTCATGAGCGCTACCAGATGCCCGTGTAGCACGAGGGAAGGCATGGAGAGGTGGCACCATGGACGCAACTTCGTCTGAGGATTTGCCAAGAAAATATCTGTAAAATAATGCAAGGGAGGCAACATTCCTTCTTACTTGCAGGGGAGGTAGTTTATATGTAATTGCAGGGTTGTTAATGATTCTAACAGCGTTATTCTGAATTTTGTCTAGTTGTCTTAATGCAACCTCTCCACAACCATTCCACAAGGGTGAGCAATATTCAAGCTGAGAGCGCACATGACTCTTATAAATTATAGCTAACTGCTCATCGGCGAAGAAGTTACGGACTCTGTACAATAATCCACGTTTCTTTGAGGCAGTTTTAGCAAGTGATCTGACATGAGAGGCCCAGCTGAGGGCACTGTTAAATGAGACACCAAGAATATCAATACTTTTGGAGATGGGAATATTAGTAGCACTGAAGGTAATGTACGAATCTGGCAATATCTGTCTATTAGTATACTGTATATATTTAGTTTTACTAGCATTAAAAGGGACAAGGTTGTTTTGTCCCCATTCACTGATTGTAGCTAGATCTTGATTTATGGAGATGGCTGTACTGAATTGAGAGGTAGAGATATTAGACTTTGTAAATGGATGTCTGAGTGTGAATGAACTATGTAATGTTGAGTCATCTGCATATGAGTGAACGGGATTGTGAGTGACAGATAAGAGATCATTAATATGAACCAGAAATAGGGTTGGCGCCAGAACTGATCCCTGCGGCACGCCGGCGTTAATTGAGTGGAAATTCGAATATACATCATCTACTTTTACTCTTATTTTCCTGTCACTAAGATAAGAAGAAATCAAAGGAACAAAAGACGTTAGTCCATAGCAAGGGAGTTTGGACAGCAGGGAACGGTGCCATACTCTGTCGAAAGCTTTTGAGATATCAAGAGCTACTGCATGAGTTTCTCCAAAAAGATCAATTGATTGATGGATGGTATAAGTTAAGAGATTGAGTATGTCAATGGTGGATCTTTCGTGGCGAAAACCGTATTGTCTATCATTAATTAAGTTGTTGGATTCAAGATGTTTAACAATATGCTTATTAATTAAAGTTTCAAATACCTTACCAAGAGAAGATGTGACAGCTATTGGTCTGTAATTGGAGGGGTCAGACGAACTTCCTTTCTTCGGAACTGGGTGGATATTGGCTTCTTTCCATGAATTTGGGAATAAAGAAGTACGTATGCATAGTCTGAATAATTTGGCTAGGACAGAGGCAAGTTCAGGGGAACACTTTTTCAAAACAATTGGCTGAATTCCATCTGGGCCTGGAGCTTTGTTGGTAGGTAAATTGTCTAAGATGGATTTTCGAATCTTCTCTGTATTTTAAGTGGGGCAATTTCGGGAGAATCAAGTTCCAGCACTGAGACATTCTGGCTGGTATCATCTATGGTAGAGTTTCTTGCAAAGGTACTACCAAAGATATCTGCTTTCCCACGTGGGTCATTTGTAATATTGCCATCTGAAGATTTTAGTGGGGGAATGGAAGATGACTTGTTAAAGTTATTATTGAAAGAATTAAGAGTTGACCACAATATTCTATTGTCATTAGGGTTGTTAAGTAGTTTTGATGCTTGCTTTTGAAGAAAGTTTGATTTAGATAGATTTAATACAGCTTTTGCATGATTTCTAGCAATTTTAAATTGGGAGAGTGATTCAGATCTTTTTGATTTTAAGTAAGAGTTATATGCTAATGACTTTTGGGCTGTCGCTCTGGCACAATTGCCATCAAACCATTTTGGAGAGTTTGATCTTTTAGTGAATTGTTGACTTGGTATGAATAAATCCATACCAGCTAGTATTAAGTCGCAAATGTGGGACTGGGTAGAATTGGGATCACTAGAGAAGAAAGACTGCCATGGAACATCAGCAAGATAATTTCTAAATCCATCCCAGTCTGCCCTGTCAAAGTGCCATCGGGTCACCCTGACAGGTTCGGAATGGGGAGGTGTAGGAGGGTTAACTAATGAGGCTTTGATGAGATTGTGGTCAGAGGATCCAAGTGGTGACAGTACCTCTATCCTGTATTGATCTGGATTATTTGTCAAGAATAAATCCAAGAGATGGGCATTATGGTCAGGATAATCAGGTATTCTGGTTGGTTGCTATACCAACTGGGTGAGATTAAACGATTCCGCAAACAGCTCGCATTCTAGACCAGCGTCGTCAGTCCGGGCAGAATGCAATAACCATTCAACATTGTGTATGTTAAAATCACCCAAAATGGTAATTTCATTGCCAAGGGCAAGGTCAAGGTTACTCAACTGAGTGGATATGGAATCAAATACACTGGGTTCGGAAGAAGCACTGGGGGAACGATAAACTACACAGATATATTTGGTAATGTTTTGGCAATTTAATTTATATAATGAGTAATCAAAACTGGATGAAGTGAAGTTTAAAATAGTATCAACTGCATATTGGGATTTGATATAACAACAGGTTCCGCCCTTGTTTCGAAAGTTTGTAAGGAGATGGTAACCGGGAAAACAAAATGGAGATATGTCGGTAGAGGGTGAGATTTGTGGTTCTGTGAGGAAAAGGGCCAAAGGGGATATGGACTGAAGGAAAAAATGAACTGAGTTTAAATTTGTGGTAAGGCCGCGGATGTTGGTAAAGAATAAGGCCACACCGTCACCTCTTTGCCGACGAGCATTCCTGGAAATAGCAACAGTCGCTGCCGGCAGTCGCTTGATGGCGACCGGGAGGACCCTGGGCCTCCAGCCCTACCCTGCCGGTGGTGGCAATCCGAGGTACCACCTCATTTGATTGTAAGATTGCAGTGGAGAAATCATGGTCACCTTTCTCCTTTGATGCATATTTTTCCATACTCAGCATGGCTAAATCTTGTTCTTCAGAGGAGGAGTCACTTTCCCCACTCACAATCAGTGATAATGGTACATCTCCCTCTGAGGGCCTTTGGACTTCATAGGAGTGGAAGTCAGATGGCACGGGCGGGCAGCCGAGGGTTGGGATACAGGAATATCTTTATGCGTAGGGCTATCCATCACAGTGGTACGCAGGCAACTGAAGCGTGACTGGGATGCATGTCGGGGGTTGCCAGCGGGGTGCGTGTGGTGAAAATAATGACGCAAATTACTAGATCATGTATACATGACCTCCGGACGGCTCCGGGAGGACATGTATACATGTCACGCAGACGGGATGTTTTAATGGTCTTAAATGGTCAAAGGAGAGTGTATGTAATTCCATTCATTGTGGCATCATGTAAGCGCTAGAAATGCATGCTGTTTTGCCTCCACTCACCTGCTGTGGAGGAGGCATTAAGCAGTTGATCTGTCCGTCCGTGTGTGAGTGGGTAGGTGTGTTCGTGCATGAGTCCGAGTGTCTGTAACATTTTTGTGGGTGCGATATCACCTGAACCCATGTAAAGATTTCCATCAAACATTTTTCAGAGATACAGTATGAGGAAAGGATGCACTGATTAGGTTAGCTGGGTCAAGGGGGTCAAAGGTTAAGGTCATGGAGGGTCGACTTAGATTGTCATTGTGGGCGTAATATCTACTTAAATCCCTTGACGGATTTTGACCAAACTTTTGTCAGTGATACAGTACCTGGTATGAAGGGATGATGAACTGATTAGATCATCAAGGTCATGGAGGTTATATTGCGCGTCCTTGCACAAGGCTTGACATGGCTAGCTGTGCACCTTCCCCTTCCCTCTGCTTCTGCCTTCTCTCTAACCCTGCTTGATCTTTGTCTCTCCTCCCACTTACCATCAATCATTCATCCCCTCCCTTTGTGCCTCCCTTTACCTTTTTTTGTCTCCCTTTCCTCTGTCCCTTCCCTCTCACTCTGACCTCCTCACCCCCACTCTACTTTCCCCCTTTGCCTCATGTCCTCTTTATCTCTATTTCCCCTTTCTTTTCCTCTCTCTCTCTCTCTCTCTCTCTCTCTCTCTCTCTCTCTCTCTCTCTCTCTCTTTCAGTTTCTTTGTACGTATTATCATCACTCCTTTTTTGCTTTACACCTCCTTGTTGTTAAAATCTTTCATGTCCCCACAACCCCTTCCCAATTTTTTTTTTATCCCCTTGCTAGCCCTCGTTCTGCTGTAAGATGCGTGGCCAGAAATTTCCGCTGCTTAGAAGATAGAGGGATGTTCCTGCAGCTGATGTCCACCACGATGTTATTAGCAGGGCTGTCTGTTGGTCATACCTACCAGTAAGGGTTATGTCAAGGGTTAACTTTTAGTTGGCAGCTGACATACTGTAGTTATTACCTCCTCCAGGAAGGTTATGCTTTACCCTGTGTAAGTTTGTTTGTCTGTTTGTGTGTCTGTTAGCAGGATTACTAAAAAAAATTATGAACGGATTTTGATGAAATTTTGTGGAAGAGTGGGCCATTGGACAAGGAAGAAACGATAAAATATTGGGCCGGATCTGATTCCGGATCCGGAGTATCCCGCACAATATCTTCAGAAGTTCTCAAATCAATTTCAATGGAATTTTGTGCAAAGATGGGCCATGGACCAAGATTTTATTTTATATTTGGATCCAGAATCTATATCCATGGATCTGCATCTCGGATTACTCAAAAAGTTATGAAAGAATTTTGATGAAATTTTGTGGAAGGGTGGGCCATGGACCAAGGAAAAAATTATTAAATTTGGGGGCAGATCCTGATCCAAATAATTCCACACAATTCTCCAAAATTTCTCAATTAATTTCAATGAAATTTTGTGGAATCATGGGTCAAGGATGCTTTGTTGTTGTTAAGAATTTCCACCCTTGGGATGACCGGGCCAGATAAGGACCTGCCAGGGAATGAATCTTGATGTTATAAGTGAAACTAGTGCGAGCTAGTTCAACGCATTAACTCAGTCACGATGAACACAATTGCTGCTACGTCTTCAGGGTGGGTCTGGCATGTGGCAAGGAGACAGTCTCGAAGTTCTGAGCTGAAGATCCCGGCACGAGGAAGTAAATGGCATGGACGACATCGGCAAAATTTTCCTCAACGTAGCGTTCTTGTTGGGTGAGCAGCTCGTCAGTATTCAGGGACTCGAGGTAGGCACAAGTCTCAACTGTCAGGGGAGGAAGCTGCATGAGGACGCTCTGAGAATCTGGGGGAGGGGGTAGAGGCAGGGGATGGAATCACAGGATGGTCGATCTAGATCATTGTAGTGGTCTTTTTGGTTTCATCCCCTTCTTCTTCTTTTTCTTCGACACAGATGGGGGATTATCTTCGTCAGTTGATAGGTCGTCAGCAGTAGGTGTTGATGACTGTGCAGGAGGGACTTCCACGTCCTGTTGGATGGGATGGGAGAGGGGGCCCTCTCCTCCTCTGCTGTTGATGGTGGGTGGTGAGTAGCTGTGCTGGTCTGGCTGTGTGGAGTGTTCTTGGGTGGGTTAGGCCCGGTGATGGAGGAGGCAGTCACTCTGCTGAGTGGAGCATTGAGCTGCAGCCTTTTCCGCGGTGTTGTGTGGGGTTTGGAAGGCTGTAGTGTAGGGACGTGACGCTCCTGATGAGGGGCTGGCTGTGCACCAAGGGCGAAGCGCTGTGGGTTAACAAGGCGTGGCAGCCCATTCTTCTCAAATATTTGGGGGAGAAGAACGAGCATCACGGCCTTGTCATCACCACAGAACACCTTCGTTGTCACGAAGCACTTGGCAACAATTGTTTCCACTCCACCAGTACATCGGAGATTCCCAGGGTGGTGCCCCAGGCTGTGGGGCGCCGCTGTACATAGGCAGAGCCTTGCACAGCCGCACCCCCCTGGCCTGGTGACCTCCCTAGCCTCGGGGCCCTTCAGTGTCTGGTGGAGACTGAATTCAACCGTTTTGCTCTCGCCTAATAGCGCCGGTGGCGCCGTGAAGTGGGAGAAGCGATCCCCAGACGATGTACAAATTCATCCGCACCAGTGCCCTGGCGCCTGATGAATCCATATCCTGCCTTCACGCTGTACCATTTCACGGTTCCTGTGATGGTCTGCGCTCGTGGTGACTCCTCTGTGCTTGTGGTGACCCCGCTCGATGGATTGAAGGTCGAGGCAGGTGAAGGCATCACTGGAGAGGGGATATTACCACCACCACTGCTGGACAGGAACTGTCAAGGAACAAGAACGAATCGATTAAATTTGGGGGTGGACCTGGATTCGGATCTGGATCCTGTATCCACGGATCCGGATCCGGATTCTTGGAAATAGCATTGGCGGAGATATGTGCTCTCTGAGTGTTTTGTAGTTAAACGTTGTAGTCATTATGTGGGTTATGTCATCAGTCGCATTTATCATCTGGGTTATATCGGAGGTCACACTTATCATCTGAGTTATGTCAGTGGTCATAGTTATTAGGTGGATTATGTTAGCAGCCATAAGTATTAGCTGAATTATGTCAGTGGTCGTTGTTATTACCTGGATATGTAAACAGTTTATTAGCTGCGTTATGTTAACGAAAGTAGTTATCAGATGGACGTGGTAACCAGAAATAAAGATTGTGGAGACTAGATTCAGGTGGTCTTTTTTTTTTTTCTTCTACCTCTCCCCCAATTTTTCCTCGTCCTCGGCTCCCTCCTCATCCTCTTCCCATTTCTCCTCCTACTTCTGAACTCACTGATATGCCATTTTCCTGTGTTTTTATGATTTCCTTTTCAGAGTTTAAGAATCATACCCTCCCTGGTTATCGCCCGCCATAAGTAAGGCTAGACGATAGTGTGTGTGTGTGTGTGTGTGTGTGTGTGTGACTGTTGCCAAATATGTCCAGAAGTTGTGGACATACTTTCATAAAATCTTCAGGAAATAGTAACTATGCGGATGTGCAAAAGTCTTTTATTTAGGTGAGGATATAATAAAAGACGATCGAATGCCAGCCGCCATATATTTTTCAGTATGAATTGCCTTGTGAAGCATGGTCACTAAATTCCATAGAGTTATGCGAATATTCATCGGTCGCCATTAGCAAGGTATGTTTCGATGTGTGTTTTTTGCCAAAATATCTTGTCTCCAAACTTGGTTTCTAGGTACAGACGTCAGAATAAGTTCGTTTCCTTTTCCGTGGACTAAGATGTTTCCAACACTGCTCAATGGAAAGGTATCCCCTCCTCCTCCCTTCCTCATAGTCCCACATTCCCACCCAACCCAACCCCCCATTTTTCTCTCCGACTCCATAACCCCACCAGGTACCCTCCATACTCTCGCTCACAGCCAGCTAGGGATTTTTGTACTTCAAGCACCTCCCTAAAATAGTCCGAACAACTAATAAAGTATGTATTATAAACCACGTTAGGAAAAGGTTTACTACTCTGTGTGTGTATGTGTGTGTGTGTGTGTGTGTGTGAGAGAGAGAGAGAGAGAGAGAGAGAGAGAGAGAGAGAGAGAGAGAGAGAGAGAGAGAGGAGTTACAAGGAAAAGTTAGGATCTAAATGACTATGCAGCCCATACCGTGGAGACACTTCTTGTTTGCCTGGGAATGCATATCCAGTTCATATTTAGTTTAGTGTAAGATCCTGCCCATGAATCCCTTAAACTTCTCTACTGTAGTGTTAACAACGTCCATGTTGAGTCAGTTTCATGTGGAGCAGATCTTGTACGTGAAAAAGTTTTCACGTACGGTAATTCTGTTGGTAATTTTTTTTCATTTATAGCTTCCAACCCTGGTTATGTGCCGAGTCCGTGATAAGACTAAGCAGCTTTCTATGTAATGATTCAGATTATAAACACTTTAATGAGCTGACATCCTAGTCTACGAGTGTCTACTAAAAAAGTCCCACAGCCCTCAGGCGAACCTGATACCTAAGTCTCCGGAAATCTTTTTAAGTCGACGTGTGTCTTTTTCAAGCGACCAAAATTCCACAGCAAATCAGGATGTGGCCGTATGAGGAGATATAGACTGTGAGAACAATGTTTTTATTCCTAGAGAAAGAGAGAGAGAGAGAGAAACTTTGCAATATTAAGAATAATCAGGAGCAATACTGATAAGAAAAAGTGAGTGAGAGAAGAAACTGAAGCAGAGAAGAGGAAAAAACGCAGGTGAAAAAATGGAACAATGTTATTGGAGTGACACAGGGACGGAAGCACACTCGCACGCACACACACACACACACACACACACACACACACACACACACACACACACACACACACACACACACACACACTTGCTGAATATTTGTCGACCTATATGTCTGTGCCTGTCTGTGCACTGCCCCCCCCCCTCTCTCCCTCTCTCTCTCTCTCTCTCTCTCTCTCTCTGGATCCTTTGTCTCATCCCCAGTTTCCTTTTCCCTCCTTTCCCTTTCTTTATAGCTATCTGCTTAGTCCCTGCCTTCCTCCCTCTCTCTTTCCTTTCCTTCGTCTCTCTCCACTCCTGTCACTCCCTCCTTACCTCACTCATTATTTCATTCTCCCTCCCTGTGTCACAACTTTGCCTTACTTTTTTCATCTGTCACATGTCTTACCTTTTTCTCTCCATTATTCTCTCTGAATTTCTTTACTTGTACTAAATCCATTTCCTTCACTGCTTTCTTCTCCCAGTAATAACTGCGTGCTCTTTTTCTCTCTCCTCTCTCCGTCTCTCACTGTCACCCGAAATCTCTGCTTTCATATCGCTTTTCCCACTGTCTTTCCCTCCCTCCCTCCCCTTACCTTCCCTTCTTAATATCCCTCTCCTCTTTCTTGCCCTAATAATTAACCTATTTTCTTCCCAACCTTAATCTCTACTTTCTGTTCTCAAATTTCTCTAATTTCTCTGTTTCTCTCCCTCCCGTTTTACTTGTATGTTTCATTCGTTCTACTGAGCCTCAGTTCTTTCATCTTATCCTGCTTAGTTCCTTCCCTGCGTCCTTGCCAGAATAACACACTTTCTTCCTACTTCTCTAATTTTTCTCATTATCGTTCTCAGTATTCCGTTCCGTTGCTCTCTTTCCCACTTTCTCCTTTTGCTATCTCTATTTCTATGTTTGCTCCATTCCCATTTTCTCACAGCTGTCTCCCCTTTTGTCTATATTTCCCTGTCTCCCGGCATTTCTATTCACATCTCTCTTTTCTCTTTCCCTTTCACACTGCTTGTATTGCATTTCACTTCTCACTGTCTCTTCTTCTTACTCTCTCTTTTCTACCTCTCGTTGTTCTCTCCTTGCCTCTCCCCTTCTTATTTTCTCCGTAACTGTCCTCTCATTTCTCATTTTTCCACTCGCTCTCCCTCTCCGCCTGTCACTCCCTGTCGTTTAATACTCTCTCTCTCTCTCTCTCTCTCTCTCTCTCTCTCTCTCTCACTCACAGTGTAGTAAACCTTTTCCTAACATGGTTTGTGATATATACTGTACTATTCCTTTATTAGTTGTTCGGACTACACGTAATTAGAGAGGTGCTTGAAGTACAGAAACCCCTAGCTGGCTGTGAGCGAGAGTATGCAGGGTACCGGGTCGAGTTATGGGGTCGGAAAGAAAAGTTGGGGCGTTGCATGGGAGTGTCGGACTATGGGGAAGGGAGGAGGAAGGGATACCTCTCCATCTAGCAGTGCTGCAAGCACCTTTGTTCACGGAAAAGGAAACGAAAATATTCCGACGTCTGTACCATGTACCTTAGCCAATTATATATTCCGGCAGTAGATTAGCAATCAACACCAGAATGCGGTTGGAATGACGATAATGGCAATGTGATACTGAAAATTATATTATATATATCTATATATATATATTTATATATATATATTTATATATATATATATCTATATAGATAGATAGATAGATAGATAGATAGATACATAGATAGATAGATATAGATAAGATATATAGATATACCGTATATACACACACAAATATATATAGATAGATAGATATAGATATATATACACACACACATTAATATATATATACATATATATATATATATATATATATATATATATATATATATATATATATATATATATATATATATATATATATATATATATATATATCAATCATTTCCTGTGGCACCCTCGGGGATGCATAGGGCCTCGATGAACTCACAACACCACATCCTATCTTGTGCTAACTCCTCAAGATCTCCCCAACACTCATCTCCAGCTTCCCGTCTCATTGTCCTCACCCACGTCTCTTTTGGCCTTCCTCTATCTCTCCTACCAAGTGCCACCCACCCTGGTGTACCTCGTACTATTCCCTGTCTCCTATACACATGTCCTAGCCACTTCCATCGTGAGAACCTAACATATTCATCGACCGGCTGCACTCCCGTTATTTCTCTAATTCTACTATTTGGTATCCTTTCCCACCACTTAACTCCTAATATTCTTCTAAGTGCTTTGTTTTCAAACACCAAGAATTTATTTTCCATAGTCACTGTGCTGTACCAAGACTCGTGTCCATAAATTAAGATACTCCTAACCATTACCTTATAAAGTTTGATTTTTGTATGCACAGAAAAATTGTTATTATTCCAAATATTTTTAAGCATTCCCATTGCCTGATTAGCCTTCTTTAACCTTTCCTCGAATTCAAAGTTCAAAGAACCATCCTTGGCTAAATAAGTACCTAAATATTTAAACCTATCAACTTGCTTTACAACCATACCTCCAATTACACATTCCTGCGCATTTTCCATATTCATATTGATTATTTCAGTTTTTCCACAATTAATAACCAAACCCACCTTGCGACCTTCACTCACCAAACAGTCCAACACTCTCTGCATCTCTTTTGGCCCATCACAAATCAAAACTATTTCATCTGCATAATCTAAATCCAAAAGTTTCCTGTTCTCTCCCCAAAGTATACCTGCACCGGTTTCTGTTCCAACGCGTTTCATAATGTAATCAATGACCAATATAAATAGTAAAGGCGATAGAACACCACCTTGAATTACTCCGGACTTGACTTCAAACGAATCACTCAGACAACCATCAACCATCACTTTACAAAATGTGTCCTCATGCATGTTCATAATGACCCTCACAAACTCCTCTGGTATTCCATAATGTCTCATGATCTTCCCCATAGTCTCTCTCGAAACACTATGAAAAGCCTTTTCAAAATCAACAAAACAAAGACTTAACGGTACTCTCATTTCATTAACTTGCTGCATCAAATGCCTAACTATAAAGATCTGATCATTGCAACCACGTCCCTTTCTAAAACCAGCCTGTTCATATATATATATATATATATATATATATATATATATATATATATATCATCAGCCGTTGAAGTCCACTGCAGGACCGGCCTATCCCTACCGAAGCAGGGACGATACAGCCAATGTATCTCTACCATGTGGCTTAGGCTGTCTGGTAGAGATTGTATGTAGGGTGAGAAGTGCTTGTGAGTGTAATTGTAGTGTTAGAGTGGCTTTGAATCTGTGTGTAGTCTGTGAACCAAGTGTAATCGGCCCGCTTTAAGCCGACTGGGTGCAAGCATATACAGTAAGTATGAGACACTGGTTCAACCACAGCACCCCTTGTGTCCGCCAAAGTGGTCAGTGGCGTGGTGAACGCTTCCCAAAGTTTTTACAAATCTAGCGGGGAGGCGAACCCCCGCCCACCAGCGTGCGAGATGCACACTCTACCACTGTACCACAGAGGCTCCATATATATATATATATATATATATATATATATATATATATATACAGATGCCTTAATCCCACAAGGGGAGGCCCTAAACAAATCGCCTCCACGTTGCCCTGTCCCCCGCCATTTCACTCCCCTGCTCCCAACTCACACCCCCCTCTCTCATATACCTCTCCACCCCATCCCTTCATTTCATCCTCAGCCTCCCCCTCCCTCTCCCCCCCTCCACCTCACTCACGTACACTCTTCTCGTCAGTCCCTCACCCTCCATCCTCTCCACATGGCCAAACCACCTCAGTATGTTCTTACTAACGCTTCCTATCACATCCACATCCACACCACAATGCTCTTTTATATCCTCATTTGCCAGCCTGTCTCGCCATGTGACTCTACAGGCTCCTCTCAAATAACTCATTTCCACTGCTCTCACTCTTAACTTGTGTCCTTCCAACAATGTTCAAGCTTCATTTCCATAAGTCAGAGTTGGTATCACAATACTCTCATGCAGCATTTTTTTCACTTCCATGCTCACTTACCTGTTTCTTATCACTGCTTTCAAGGAACCAGCAACCTTTCTTCCTTGATGCACCCTTTCAAGCACTTCATCCTCCAAACTTCCATTCTTACTCATCACACTCCCCAAGTACTTAAACATACTCACATATTCCATTTCCTCACCATCCAACCTCACTGTACATTCTCAAAGACCATCACTTTACTCTTCCCTACATTCACCTTTAGATTCCGTTTCTTACACACTCTCCCAAACTCATCCACCAAGCCTTGCAGCTCCCCTTCGTCTTCACTTAACAACACAGTATCATCTGCAAACAACAGTACAGGGAGTTTCCAGACACTACCTTCTCTCACTAGGGCCACTCCAACATCCACTGCCCTACCTTGTATCTCTTTTATTACCCCATCCATTTACAGATTGAACAACCATGGAGACATGACACATCCCTGTTTCAACCCAACCTTCAAAGAGAAAAATTCACTCAGTTCACCGTTCACATGCACTGCAGCCTTAGCACCATCATTACTCCTCACAGCATTCAACAACTTCCCATCCACTCCATATATTCTTAATACTTTCCACAATCCTTATCTATCCACCGTGTCAAATGCTTTGTACAAATCCATGAAGGCCGCATACAACTTCTTTCTGTTCTCTAGAAACTTTCCCACTAAAGATCTAAGACTGAATATCTGATCTACATAACCTCTTCCCTTCCTAAAGCCTCCCTGTTCTTCTCCAACTAATTTCTCTGTTATTTCTCTAACTCTCTTAATAAGTATCCTACCATATACTTTTCCTATTACACTAAGAAGACAAATGCCCCTATCATTACCACACACCTCTTCTTCCCTTTTTCCTTTGTACAAGGGAATAATTATACCTGACTTCTAATCCTCCGGGACTCTACCTTCCTCCCAGGCCAATCTGCACATCTTCCACATCCATTCTACTACTATCTCTCCCCCATGCTTCAACATTTCACCACACATTCCATCAATTCCTGGGGCTTTCCCCAATTTGACTTTCTTCATTGCTTTCACAACTTCTATTCTACTGATTTCTTCCTGTCTTCTCACCTCCCTCCTTCTCCCAGCCATTCCCCAGCCACTTATACCCACATTACTTCCATTCTCTATATTCAACAATTCCTTAAAGTGTTCTCTCCATCTGCTAACTTTTTCTCCATTCTCCACTTGTAATCTACCATTTTTATCTTTCACTCTCCTACTAACTTCACTGCCACCTTGTCTTCACCTCTTTCCAGAACATTTTCTTGCAGTCCCTCCACTTTACACTCAAATTCCTTCTAAATTCCTCATCGTCTTTCTTCTTACTCTCTCTTACTAATCTTTTCACCTCTCTCTTCCTTTCTACATATAACTCTTTCTTCTGTCTCTCAGCTTCTTCCACGCCCCTATTTCTCATCCATTCATTGTATGCTTTCTTCTTTTGTGCCACAGCCTGTCTTACCTCTTCATTCCACCATGCTATTCCTTGCATTCCCTTCTGTCTTCTCTTCACCCCACACACCACATCACATGCTGCCCATATTTCTTCTTTGAATATCTTGCACACACCTTGCACATCCCCAATCTGCTCCAATTCATATTTACCCAATCGTTCCTCCACTTTTCTCTTATATTCTGCCTTTTTCTCATCCTCTAGTAACCTTTCCACTCTCCATGCAACTGCTTCCTCCCGTCCTTCCTTTCTGCTGTTCTATTTCTCCATCTTACTTGGATCTTGTTTCTGGCCACCAAAAAGGAGTGGTCAGAAAGTCCTCTTCCCCAGTCTCTATAAGCTCATGCATCTATTACACATCTTCGCATTCTTTCATCCACACACACATAATCAATCATTGCCTTCGCTTCATTCAGTTCACCGCCCACCCTTCTCATCACTCGCCATTCATACCTGTGGATCATCTTGTGCCTGAAGAGGGTATTGGCTATCAACAACCCTCTCCCGGCACAAATGTCCACTAACTCACTGCCGTATATATATATATATATATATATATATGGATGGTTCTTCAAAAAGAAAGTGTGAAAGTTGAGTCTCCCAACTCCTCATTTTGTTCTAGTGGATACTTGACGTAATATGGCAATTTTTATCAAAATATTAACTTATTTATGGTCACGAAGTTGGGCCAAAGTTTCATTTCCATAATATCTGATGAAATTAAATATAACTTCTGAACCATGCATTTTTAGGTATTGGATCACATAAGCAAAATTGTGAATGAGCTCTTAACCTTACTGTGGCAAATTTTGGTTTGTTTCCGATGTAAAGCATCCATAGAGGATTTCTAAAATAGTGTGGGTTTCACTTTCCGACGCTAGGGGGAAATGGGTGGAGAATGCTTGTCAGGCCTTATACTGCAAATACTGTAGATAATGTAGCGTGATTTGTTTCATTTTTAAAGCTTCGAGTACCATTGGATACCGTCTTGCTTTTGTGTGACTCACTCTACCACAACTGCATTCATATACCAAATAAAATCATTAATGAACATGCAAATCGGCTCAGTTCTAGTGAGGCTTGTCTTCTTTGAATTAGGACATCGTAACTGATGTTATGCTAAAATTTGCAATAGGAACTGTAATGTAGTTGCTCACTGTGTACGACCTTGCCATTGCACTCCCCAATTAGAGATGCAGCCTGCTCTGCATTGTCGTTCGTCATACAAAATCCTGCAGCAATCTCCTGTGCCATAACGTAATTATCAATGCCAGGCCAGGGCTCTGCATCTTCTTCTTGGAATAATTTCCTGATTCGCAACTTCTCTATGAATTTGGCGGATGCTTGAGCTGCAAGATCTCCAACTGTAATTGTTCCCTGTGGAGGTAGAATATGTTTGAGAGGGTCATCATTTCCCTCTTTGGTCTTGATGCCTATCAAGATCCTTCTCTTTTCTTCCACGGATAATTCAAGATCGAAAAGCACCAGAGGGATCAGTTCTTCAGACAGGTACCAAAGATGAGCCCCCAGTTTCATTTCCATAGCTTTTTTGTTGATCTGGTTTGGGTATGCATGAACCTTTTTAAGAAGACGGACGTTCTCATAGGCACATGCCACAGCATTCGGTGCAGTAAATCATTCCCTCATGTAGACCATCATGCCGAAGAGAGTTAACTACCTCATGGCTTCCTCCTCCTGATTTTCTTCCTCTCAATCTCGTAGATGCTAAGAAACAGAAGGGCGAGTTCCAAAAACTCCCTGTAATCATCTTGGATTGTTCCTTCCTGAGTATGCCAAGAGCAAAGTCTACCAGCTCCTCTCTTTCTTCCTCTGCGATGTTTTCACAACCAGCAGGCTCATAAGGCTTTATAAAAGTGTGACACAAAATTATGGGACTGCTTGAACAGTGGAAGTTCAAAGCAGGAAGTGGCAATGAAGTATGCTCACAAGGCATTTCCATATACCACTTCCATGATGTGGTGCCTACGTGGAAAACAAATCAAATCTTTTTCGAGTTCCTGCTTGAGGAGCACACATGCCCCAGTTTGACTTCCGGTGTTAGAAGCTGTAATGTCAAAATACATTCTGACCACTTAATGTGCACTTCCCCATCACTCTAGTGCAGCTACGATAGCTGTAGCCTGGGCCTCTCCAGTCCCAGCTGAAATCTTGGCAATACCAACCGAGTAACTGGATAGTGCCCTTGTTTGAAATGAGAACAGGCAGTCGGTCCACAGTTTCATGACCTGTAAAGTCATCAATCAGCTTACTATCCAAGTGAGTGACAAACGGGCCTTTAAAGGAAACACTCTTGATCGTGAGAGCAGCCATCGACAGATGACTCACTCTGAGCCGTTTGTTGCTGGAATGGCTGATGGCATGATCCGACACCACATCATAGCCGAGGCTTTTGATCGTCTCTGCAAGGATGTATGGGGCACTGGAATCACTGACAATCATTCAGTCAACACCAGCAGCGACACCAGGGCTCATGATAGACATTCATGTGTGCTGTCATTTCAGACACATTGTGCTTGTACTGGGCTCACCATCGTCAGTGCTTTCAGCTTTGCTTGTGTCTTCAGTACTGGAAGAAGAGGACTTCAACTGGCCTGTAGAGCTCATCTCAGTTGCTTGATGAGAGATGCATTCTCTGCACATTTTATTCTTTAATTTCCTCTGGATGGCAGCCTGCTTCCGTTGAACCTAAGCGAGGTCAACGCCTGCCTTGGACCTTTAGCGTCCTTGTTCACTCTGGGCCTTGAGGAATTCCTTGTCTTTGGGAATGCTCATGAGGTTGTGTGCACTTCTATGGGCGATGTTGAACAGATTCTTCAGCAGATGTCTGAAACCCTCTTCATTTTTCAGCTGTTGCCTGCCATGCCTTTTGGAGCTCTTCTTTAGGTTTTGCCACTTTGTGTAGAACTTCTTCGGCCCCTTAGCGGAATAATCGATCCACTTAGTGGGGATTCAGGCACGTATATAAAATTCTTCAGCTTCATTCATGACTTGCCAGACAGCTTCTACCACAGGCATCTTTTGGTTCAGGGGAAGATGAAGAAAAGAAGAGAGAATTTCCCCATCTGAGAGCAGTTTGGCACGAAACAGATTATCCTGCCAGTGGTCCAACATGTATGGAAGGTCCCGTTTCTTCCATTTCGATATACAATTCATAATAATCATTCACTTAATGCAAGATTTTAGAAAAAGTTACTAGGTTTAATCACCAACATGCCCGGTCACAGATCTCATACATGTTACGTTAGCTTGTCTGGTTGATCAAGGTTTCTCAGCTTGAACAATCAGGATGTGCACATAAGTAGGCAGGACACAAGATCTGTTCAAGCAAGACTGCATAGATGTGCAGTTTCTCCAGAGTACTATGCTGATTCATCACGACTCATGAACTGGGGCACTGGAAGCTTTCACAGTTGAAGGAGAGAGTGTTTGTGTAACAAAGAATTTGTTTATTCAAATATGTGTCGTTGCTGATGCTCGTATATGTAAAATTGCCATTTTGTCTGTGCTTTACGAATTATGACCATGTAAGGAAAAATCTGTCTTGTGTTGTCTGTCTCCGTCTTTCCATTCAGGACTTTATCTCGGAAACTACTAGGTGGATTGGCCCCATATCACACAGAAAGATTTTTTTTTTTTTATGTGACCGACTCTGGGCATAGAGTTTACAGCCTGCTCCCAAGGCCCAGTAGTCCTCCTACATTCCATACACCTCAACATGCCACCACTTCGGCGCTAACACCCACTGTCCATACTGAATACATGCCAGGGCTGTCTCATACAGGACTGGTGCATTGGTATTAGCAGGGGTATTTTTATGACATGTCGGCAGGTCTTCTGGTAGATCAGTAAAGTCTGATTTCATGAAATTCAAATCCTTAAACTGTTAAAACTGTTAAGACAGAGTTAGTGTTGTGGTTGATGCACGTACTGTATATGTAAAATTGCCCTGTTCTCTGTACTTTACGAGATATGACCATAACAAAAAATATGTCTTGATATGTTGGTTGTGTCCACTGGTGATTTCAGGCTGACCTGCACAAAGAGTTTGAAGGTGAAACTTCGCAGACCGATTCCTAATAGTTTGTTAGTGTTATTATTATTATTATTATTGTGGTAGGTGGGGGTGCCCATCATCCACCCACTTGGTGTAGTGGTACTCTGTTTTTTTTTTTTAGGGTAGCTCTACACTGAGTGGTAAGCCTAATGATTTCCTGTAAATCAGGAAACCATTTACAATGCTGGGTGGTAACCTTATAACCAACCAACACGTGTTCCTTACGTGACAGCAAGTGGGTTGGCGGAGGGTTAGTACCCCTAAACTAACTAAAAATATGAACAAGAAGCCTCGAACCAGGACTGACCAAAAGATGATGACCAAGGACCGAACAAAGGACATGTTACAGATGGCGACGTGGAATGAAAGGGATTCAAATGATGAGGTGCAAGAAAGAGAGAGATTGCTTGAGGGTGCGAAAGTGGATGTATGTGGGTTATCTGAAACTAAATAGAGAGGTGAGAGTGTGCGAGAATGGGAGTATGGATGGGGTATATGTGTGGGAGTAGGTGAGAATGAGTGTGCAAAAGAAGGAGCGTGTATTGTTATGAGGAACAGATGGAAGAATATAAGAGAGTATGGATCAGTTGGCTCAAGGATTGTGTGGGTAAGATTGAAAGTTGGACTACAAATGTGGGTGGTTGTGTGCGTGTATGTGCCAATGCAAGATCGTGCAAAAAGGAGGAGAGAAGAGTTCTGGACAAATGTGGAAGTGTGCATGGAAAAGTTTGAAAGGAATGAGAGAGTGTTTTTGATTGGTGATATGAATGGTAAAGTAGGAAATCTGAAGATAAATGGAGTAGTTGGTGACTTGGGTGTGCCTGCTGAGTTAGATGAGAATGGCAGTGCTTTAGTGGACATTTGTGCCAGGAGGGGGTTGGTAATAGCCAATACCCTCTTCAGACACAAAATGATCCACAGGTATATATGGCGAGTGATGAGAAGCGTGGATGGTGAAATGAATGAAAGGAAGGCAATGATTGATTATGTGTGTGTGGATGAAAGGATGCGAAGGTGTGTAATGGATGCAAGAGTATATAGAGGTTGGGGGAGTGGACTTTTTGTGATCAGAATCAAGGTCCAAATAAAATAGGGAAATAGAAGAATGGAAGGATTGGAGGATGAATAGATGTAAGGAGAGTGGAAAGGTTACAAGAGGATGAGAAAAAGGCAGAATATAAGAAAGAAGTGGAGGAGCGATTGAGTAAATATAGATTGGAGCAGATGGAGGACATGGAAGGTGTGTGCAAGATATTTGCAGAAGAAATATGTGCAGCATGTGATGTGGTGTGTGGGGTGAAGAAAAAAAAACGGGGTACAAGGAACAGCATGGTGGAATGAAGAGGTGAGAGAGGCTGTGGGTCAAAAGAAGAAAGCATATAGTGAGTGGATGAGAAATAGGGGTGAAGAAGAAGATGAGAGACGAAAGAGAGAGTTATATGCAGAGAGGAAGAAAGACATGAAAAGATTAGTAAGAGAGAGGATGAGGAATTTGGAAAGAATTTGAGTGTAAAGTGGAGGGAATGTAAGAAAATGTTCTGGAATGAGGTAAAGAGAGTTAGACAGGGTGGCAATGAAGTTAGTCAGGGAGTGAAAAATAAAAATGGTAGATTACTAGTGAAGAAGGGAGAAAAAATTAGCAGATGGAGAGAACACTTTAATGAACTGTTGAACATAGTGAATGAATGGGAGTATAAGTGGCTGGGGAATGGCTGGAAGAAGGAGGGATGTAAGAAGAGAGGAGGAAATCAGTAGGATGGAAGTTGTAGAAGTAATGAAGAAAGTCAAAATGAGGAAAGCCCCAGAAATTGACAGAGTGTGTCGTGAAATGCAGAAGCATTGGGGAGAGATTGTAGTAGAATGGATGTGAAAGATGTGTAGGTTGGCCTGGGAGGAAGGTAGAGTCCCGGAGGATTGGAAGTCAGGTATAATTATTCCATTGTACAAAGGAAAAGGGGAAAGAGAAGTGTGTGGTAATCATAGGGGCATTTGTCTTCTTAGTGTAATGGGAAAAATATATGCTTGTCGTAAAAGACGACTAAGAGGGTTGGCGGAGGGTTAGTGCTCCTCCCCGAAAAACAACTAACTAAAAAGACAAACAATAAGTTTCGGACAAGGACTGACCAAAACATGACGACCAAGGACCGGACAAAGGACATGGTAATTGGAACTTGGCATGTAAGGGGAGCGAGTGAAGAAGTGAAAGAGAGAGAGATTGTCCAGGTGCTTGAGGGTGCGAAAGTTGATGTGCGTGGAATCACTGAAACGAAATGGAGAGGTGAGAGTGTGAGAGAATGGGAATATGGATGGAGTATATGTGCAGGAGCAGGTGAGAATGAGAGGGCAAAAGAAGGAGTATGTATAGTTGTGAGTATAAGATGGGAGACGAGCATAAGACAGTATGGATCAATTGGGTCAAGGATTGTGTGGGTAAAATTGAAAGTTGGAATGCAAATGTGGGCGATTGTGTGTGTGTATGCGTCAATGCAAGATCGTGCAAAAAGGAGGAGAGAAGAGTTCTGGACAAATGTGGAAATGTGCATGGAAAAGTTTGGAAGGAATAAGAGAGTGTTTTTGATCGGTGATATGAATGGTAAAGTAGGGAATGTGAAAATGGATGGAATAGTTGGTGAGTCGGGTGTGCCTGCTGAGATAGATGAGAATGGCAGTGCGTTAGTGGACATTTGTGCTTGGAGGGGGTTGGTGATAGCCAACACCCTCTTCAGGCACAAAATGATCCACAGGTATACTTCGCGAGTGATGAGAAGGGTGGGTGGTGAACTGAATGAAAGGAAGGCAATGACTGATTATGTGTGTGGATGAAAGGATGCAAAAATGTGTAATGGATGCAAGAACTTATAGAGGTTGGGAGAGTGAACTTTCTGACCACTACTTGGTGGTGGCCAGAGTCAAGGTCCAATTAGGATGGAGAAATAGGAGAAGGGAAGGATGGGAAGGAGGAGTATTTGTAAGGACAGTGGAAAGGTTACAAGAGGATGAGAAAAAGGCAGAGTATAAGAGAGAAGTGGAGGAACGATTGGGCAAATATGAATTGGAGCAGATGGGGGACGTGGAAGGTGTGTGCAGGATATTTACAGAATAAATATGTGCAACATGTGATGTGGTGTGTGGGATGAAGAGAAGACGGAGGGGTGTGCAAGGAACAGTGTGGTGGAATGAAGAGGTGAGACAGGCTGTGGCATAAAAGAAGAAAGCATACAATGAATGGATGAGAAATAGAGGCGTGGAAGAATTTGAGAGGCGGAAGAGAGTTATATGTAGAAAGAAAGAGAAGTGAAAAGATTAGTAAGAGAGAGTAAGAAGAGAGCGGATGAGGAATTTGGAAGGAATTTGAGTGTAAAGTGGAGGGACTGTAAGAAAATGTTCTGGAAAGAGGTGAAAAAAGTAAGACAGGGTGGTAGTGAAGTTAGCAGGGGAGTGAAAGATAAAAATGGTAGATTACTAATGGAGAAGGGAGAAAAAGTGAGCAGTTGGAGAGAACACTTTAAGGAATTGTTGAACATAGAGGATGGAAGTAATGCGAGTATAAGTGGCTGGAGAGTGGCTGGGAGGAGGAGGGAGGTGAGAAGACAGGAAGAAATCAGTAGGATAGAAGTTGTGGAAGCAATGAAGAAAGTTAAATTAGTTAAAGCCTCGGGAATTGATGGAGTGTGTGGTGAAATGCTGAAGTATGGGGGAGAGAAAGTAGTAGAATGGATATGGAAAATGTGCAGATTGGCCTTGGTGGAAGGTAGTGTCCCGGAGGATTAGAAGTCAGGTATAATTATTCCCTTGTACAAAGGAAAAGGGGAAAAAGAAGTGTGTGGTAATCATAGGGGCATCTGTCTTCTTAGTATAATAGGAAAAGTGTATGGTAGGATACTTATTGACAGAGTTAGAGAAATAACAGAGGAATTAGTTGGAGAAGAACAGGGAAGCTTTAGGAAGGGAAGAGGTTGTGTAGATCAGATATTCATTCTTAGATCTTTAGTGGAAAAGTTCCTAGAAAAGGGAAAGAAGTTGTATGCGGCTTTCATGGATTTGGAGAAAGCATATGACAGGGTGGATAGACAAGGATTGTGGAAAGTATTAAGAACATATGGAGTAGATGGGAAGTTATTGAATGCTGTGAAAAGTATGTATGACGGTGCTAAGGCTGCAGTGCGTGTGGATGGTGAACTGAGTGAATTTTTCTCTTTGAAGGTTGGGTTGAAACAGGGATGTGTCATGTCTCCATGGTTGTTCAATCTGTACATGGATGGGGTAATAAAAAAGGTACAAGGTAGGGTAGTGGATGTTGGAGTGGCCCTGGTGAGAGAGTGTAGTGTTTGGAAACTCCCTGTACTGTTGTTTGCAGATGATATTGTGTTGTTGAGTGAAGACGAAGGGGAGCTGCAAGGCGTGGTTGATGAGTTTGAGAGAGTGTGTAAGAAACGGTATCTAAAGGTGAATGTTGGGAAGAGTAAAGTGATGGTCTTTGAGAGAGGTGAAGTCAGTGAATGTACAGCGAGGTTGGATGGTGAGGAATTGGAAAATGTGAGTACGTTTAAGTATTTGGGTAGTGTGATGAGTAAGGATGGAGGTTTGGAGGGTGAAGTGCTTGAAAGGGTACAGCAGGGAGGAAAGGTTGCTGGTTCCTTGAAAGCAGTGACAAGAAGCAGGGAAGCGAGCATGGAAGTGAAAAAGTTACTACATGACAGTATTGTGATAACAACTCTAATGTATGGAAGTGAAGCTTGGACGTTGCTGGAAGGACACAAGTCAAGAGTGAGAACAGTGGAAATGAGTTATTTAAGAGGAGCCTGTGGAGTCACATGAAGAGACAGGCTGACAAATGAGGATATAAAGGAGCGTTGTGGTGTGGATGTGGATGTGATAGGAACCGTTAGGAGGAATACACTGAGATGGTTTGGCCATGTGGAGAGGATGGAGGATGAAAGACTGACGAAGAGAGTGTATGTGAGTGAGATGGAAGGGGGAAGAGGGAGGGGGAGGCCGAGGATGAGATGGATGGATGGGGTGGAGAGGTATATGAGAGAGGGGTGTGTGAGTTGGGAGCGGGGCAGTGAAATGGCGAGGGACAGGGTGACGTAGAGGCGATTTGTTTGTGGCCACCCCGAACGGGATTGAGGCATCTGGCAATAGATAGATAGATAGACGTATTGACAGAGATAGGGAAATAACAGAGAATTAGTTGGAGATGAACAGGGAGGTTTTAGGAAGGGAAGAGGTTGTGTAGATCACATATTCATTCTCAGATCCTTAGTGGACAGTTTTTGGAGAAGGGAAAGAAGGTGTATGCTGCCTTCATAGATTTGGAGAGAGCATATGACAGGGTGGATAGACAAGGATTGTGAAAAGTATTAAGAATATATGGAGTACATGGGAAGTTGTTGAATGCTGTGAAGACTATGTATGAGGGGGCTAAGGCTGCAGTGCGTGTAGATTGTGAACTGAGTGAATTTTCTTATTTGAAGGTTGGGTTGAAACAGGAATGTGTCATGTCTCCATGGTTGTTCAATCTGCGTATGGATGGGGTTATAAAAGAGATACAAGGTAGGGCAATGGATGTTGGAATGATCCTAATGAGAGAAATCAGTATTTGGAAACTCCCTGTACTGTTGTTTGCAGATGATACTGTGTTGTTAAATGAAGTCAAAGGGGAGCTGCAAGGCTTGGTGGATGAGTCTGGGAGAGTGTGTACGAAACGGAATCTAAAGCTGAATGTAAGGAAGAGTAAAGTTATGATCTTCGAGAGAAGTGAAGTCAGTGAATGTACATTGAGGTTGGTTGGGGAGGAAATGGAAAATGTGAGTGCATTTAAGTACATGGGTAGAGTGATGAGTAAGGATGGAAGTTTGGAGGGTGAAGTGCTTGAGAGGGTACAACAAAGAAGAAAGGTTGCTGGTTCCTTGAAAGCAATGATAAGAAACAGGGAAGTGAGCATGGAAGTGAAAAAGTCACTACATGACAATATTGTGATACCAACTCTAACATATGGTGTCAGGACTCCATATTATAATATGGAGTCCTGACATCGCTAGGTCACACGACTGGCGGTCCTCCGACAGCAATCATCATTGACATATTCTGATCTATTAATACACAACATTGATTATAATATTGCATAGATATAATATGTTAATATTGCAATGATTCAGTAATATTATATTTTAAACAAGTTGTGTACATAATTGAACAAATGCAATATAGTTAAATTGGTTATTGTATGACATATTGTAAGGTGTGTACAGTGGAGTCTCTTTTATCCGGAAATAATGGGACTTTCAAACTTTCGTTTATACCGCGGCATCCCGTTGACGTACTTCCACGTCCTCACGTTTTGTCACTGCCAATCCCGTTGACGTTCTTCAACGTCCTGCAATTGCAAGGTTCATAATATCCAAAATTTTCAAAATTCGCGCGAGATTTTCGATTCGCCTACCTACCCAAGCCTCCCCTACCTGCTGCCAGGCGAGCAGCGTCCCAGACCCCGCGTGACCAGCGCTCACCCTTGTCTCGGTCACTCACCTGTTAGCAGTGACCCAGGTCAGACATGGCGCGTAAAGGTCTCTCAGACGACGAAATACAATCTGCCCTGGATGCCTTCACTGGAGATAGTGATTCTCCACTTGATGATGATGTGGTGGATCGAGATTATGTGCAGCCTGAGGAGGAAATAACAAGCAGTGATGAGGAGGTCCCTTCGCCCCGGAAAAAGCGGTATGTCACGTATTGTAAGGCAAGGGAAGGCCAGCCTGCACCCAAAACACCTGCATGGACCTCTCTCCATCCCCTAGAGAGAGATTCTGATGAGGACGAGGATGAGGACGATGACGATGATGGCGGCTTAGGACGTGATGTTGCCTCGTGGTTGGGGAAGGAAAAAATCTCACCCCGAGGATCAGAAGGTGGGGTGAGAAGGCAAATAAAGTATGGCCTAGTGTTTTGTCTGGGGAAGGCGAAAGTGGTGTGGTGGGAGTGCGGGGTGAAAGGGAAAGTGGTGTGAGGGAGGCAGCACGAGCACGTGGTGCACGTAGGCCTAGGGGAGAGGAGGTGGAGCCACTCCCCAGCACGTCTTTGCCACACAATATTCCCAAACTTCCTCCACACAGCCCCAGGATGTGGGGAAAGGAAGGAAAGGGAAGGGAAAGGGTAAAGGAAAAGGGAGAGGGAAGAGAAGTGCGAGTGATGAAAGACGCCGCTCTCCACCTCCCCCACCACCACCAATGTTGCGTTGTGCCTTCAGCCATGTTTCAGAGAGTACCATAACTTCCTACACTACTGAAACTGTGTGGGATGGCAATATGACGCTCAGTATAATGGTAAGGCTAGTCAGTATGTGCTAAGTCTTATATAAACTTGAAACGGGTGTAATGCTTGCAGGAAAGTAATGTATAAGTTGAGAAATAGTGTAATTTGAACGAAGTGATATGAAAACTACACCCACTGTATAAATCTGCGAAAATATGATGCTCAGTATAACACTCTGGTCAGTAAATATGTGATAGCAAGAATATAAAGTGGAAACTGGTGTAATGTTAGCATGAATAAAACGTATAAGTTGAAAAATAGTGTAAGTTGTAACAATTCATGTCACGAGTACACCCACTGCGTAAATCTGCGAAAATATTATGCTCAGTAGAACATTCTGGTCAGTAAGTATGTGATAGGAATTATATAAAGTGGAAAAGGTTGTAATGTTAGTAGTAAGGTAATTTATAAGTTGAATAATAGTGTAAGATGAAACAAATGATATCGCGATAACTCTCACTGTGTAAGTACGCGATAATATGACGCTCAGTAGAATCGTAAGGTCTGAAATTATGTGATATCAATTATATCAAGTGTAAACATGTGCAATGTTAGTGGAGAATTATTATATAAGTACAAAAATAGGTTGTAAGTTGAAATAGTAGTCATAGCGACTTCATCGTGTGTGTTATTATGCGCTATTATTACGCTAAATATTTATGTAAGGCCTGAAACTATCTCAAAACAGTTCTCTAAAGTTGAAAAGTGTATAATGTTATTAGGAAAGTATTATGTAAGTAGAAAAAACACAATACGAGTTGAAACAACAGTCACAGCGAGTTCACTCACTACGTAAATAAGCGCTAACATTACGCTAAATGTTATCGAAAGGCCTGTGAATACGTAAAAACAGTTCAATAAAATGTAAAATGGTATAATGTTATTGTAGAAGTATTATTTAAGTAGAAAAAATGATATGTATCATGATTCTGGAATGTTAGCGATTCATCCTGACCAGTCTGCCCGATTTTGCTCCTTTCGCACGATGGTACAATGCTTATTTCAGCTCTATTTTTGTATAAAATCCAATTTACTCTTTTATCACATGTTTATATGTTTGTAATAAATACATATCTACTTACTTTCATTGGTTTCCCAGACTTATAATACCATAGAAAACGTTAGAGGCTCAGACCACCTACAGAGAACACGGTGGTAGATGTGACCAAGGCATACCTGTTTAGGGCAATTATGGACCCCGGGGAACAATTTCTTCGTGACTGACCATTGTTTCTGACCAAAAGCGAAAGTTTTAGCAAAAAAAATTTGGGTCCAAAAATGGTCGGGATTGGGGGGTACCAGTGGTGAGAAAGTGGTCGGGACGGGGCGGGTTAATCTATTTTTTCGGACAAAAGATACTGTAATAATATAAAGGATACAAAGGAACAGTATTGTACTTACCCATCACCTATTTCTGGTGACGTCTAGCCCACCACCACCACCACCAGCACCCCAAAAGCCACTCAATCATCACCAAAACACTTAATACACTGTAGTAACTACTTATGTAACTGCAGTTTTGTAACTGTAATAGAAACTGTCAACTTAATAAATCTTCACTCAAATAAACTTAAATAAACCATCACCAAAACAATTACGTAAATCACTGTGAGCAATTCGAACAAATAAAGTCTTAATCCTAATTGTTTTTTTTCATATTTTCTGTTTCCTTATTCAATCATTTCCACATCATCCACGTCATCCCCCACATCATCCAAATCTTCCGAGGTGGTGCATGCAGGTGAGGGAGTGGACAACTCGCTCTAGTGACTAGCGAGGCAACCATAAACTAATGCTAGTGGCAGGAAACAAGCCCACCATGTTTGAATTTTCGGATAGATTTCAGAGTTTTGCGGTTAATCGAAATGAGAACGTTTTAGTAAAACTTACGGTTAATGGAATATTAGGGTTAAAAGAATTTCGGATAAAAGAGACTCCACTGTATTACATAAAATTGCATTGTATGAATTGTTACATAATATTATAGTAACATTGTAGTAATACATAATTGTAACATTGTATGAAGTGTTACATAATTGTATTGTAATTGTTACATATCGTTTGTAGTTACATAACTGTAGCAAGTGTAACATAATGCAACCAGCAGGTAGTGGAGAGATCAAATAAGAAGAGGGGTCCAACTAGACTTAGTTAGTATATTAAGTCCCTGTATAATACATACACTGCTCAACTTAGACTTTCTTTGAAGATAATAAGTCATGATCAACTCCCTGTATTCATCTTTAACTCCTCCTGCTCTTCATTTACCAAAATAACTATAACCAAAACTCAAGACTCACCTATTACAAGATTCAAGAGTTACATATATATAAATGGTGGCTACGAAGTTCCGACAATAAATGGTGGCAGCCAAAGTATGAACCTCATCTTCAAATCTACAGTGAATTCCTACAAAATACAAGCTACAAGCCTACGAATCTACAAGTCTACAAGCCTACGAGTCTACGAATGTACAGTTGAATCTAAATATCAAGATAGAAAACAAACAATACCTGTTACAACCAACAACTCACAACCAGGTCCTGACAGTATTCTCTCCAACCCCCCCTCCGTCTCCCCAATCATCACGCTGATGTAGAGGTGAAGAGGTCACACGACGCCTTGCCAGTAGTTTACAAAATATTGATACAAACAATCTTCCAATTTCTACGATGATCCAACGAACTACAGCCATCTACAATCGACTACAAGTAACAACTCTATGAGTCATCTGTATAATCTTCTACACGCACCTACAAGTAGCGACATTCTTCATCGCACAACGAGTAAATCACAAGAAAAAAGGACCGAGAATAAACTGAGAAAGAAAAACAAAACAAGCAAACGAAAAGCAAGAACACAGCAACAACCACCAGACCACCGCCCTTCTCTCCAACCGCCCCCTACCTCCACCAACTTCACCACATTAACGCAAGGAGTGAAGAGGTCAAGACGACGAAGCAAATACCAAGCCCATATTCACAACTCATCATACCCACCTTTCTTCACTCATTTACTCACCACAGCTACCAGAGGGTGAGGAATCGACGTTACTGTGTGTGTTTGCTGAGACAGTGCCACGTCAATCAACTAATGTATGACACCACCACTCACGACCACTCACACCATTCCCACCACGGTAAAAACTAGTGAGTTACATAGTTACTTCATTTATACAATACACAGTGGTAGACAAAAAACACTTCTGCATAAACATATAAAACGTTATGTATAGTTACAACTTATGTACACATACCTACTTCAATTATCTGCATAATTCAATCACTAATTACTTGCACGAACAATAAATATTCTACACTGTATATATTCATTCATTTACTATAGCACTTATTTACTACCAACGAGTGTTACCCTTTTTACCTACATAAAATACCTGGTACACGATTCATACATACAACTATACGTCCACAAAGTAATAAAGAAAATGTACTATCACAGTTACTCAGTGAGCGATTAAAAGAACTGTATTAAACATTTATTAATTAAAGTTACCTAGTGAAAACAGACAAATTATGTTACAAGGAAAACTAGAAAAATATAAAAAATGGCCAGCACAAATGATGTTAGCAAGAATGAACATCTTCCACACAATTGTGAAGACAAAGATTTCCACACAGTGCTGACACATATATTGCCCACGATAGGTACAAGTGAACAACAAGTCAGTGTATCTAGTTAATACTGTATATAGTGTATATATATTTTTTATATAAAATAACAAAACATGGAGCTATATAATATCATTTTCAGTAATATATGTGCAATATAAACAATCTTAAAAAAGGGTCCCAAGGGAATTAGTCAGCAATTATGCAACCTCGGACAACACCAAAAAAGCGTAGACAAACGAAGAAAAACAAACTATAGAAAATCAATACATACAAAAAAAAAAAAAAAAAAATACAGTAAAATCATATAACAAACAAATGAAAGTAGGTGTAAGTGTTACTACAAATGCCAAAATACCACATAAACTACTTCTATAAGTGAAACAATAATCAAATTGTTGTTCTCCACAAGCCAATGGCAAGACACATCATCACTATCATTGACCGCAGCATGACCGGACTAGCAATGTCAGAACTGCAATATTACAATTACCGGTATGTAGCGACAAACGATTCCATTATGTTACACTTGCTACAATTATGTAACTACAAACGATATGTAACAATTACAATACAATTATGTAACAGTTCATACAATGTTTCAAGTATGTATTACTACAATGTTACTACATTATTATGTAACAATGGAAGCGAAGCTTGGACCTTGTTGGAGGGACACAAGTCAAGAGTGAGAGCAGTGGAAATGAGTTATGTGAGAGGAACGTGTGGAGTCACATGGAGAGACAGATTGACAAATGAGGATGTGACGGAGCATTGTGGTGTGGATGTGGATGTGATAGGAAGCGTTAGGAGAAACACATTGAGGTGGTTTGTCCATGTGGAGAGGATGGAGAGTGAGAGTCTGACGAGGAGAGTGTATTGTGAATGAGGTGGAGGGGGAGAGGGGGAGGGGGAGGCTAAGGATGAGATGGAGGGATGGAATGGAGAGGCATATGAGAGAGGGGAATGTGAGCTGGGAGCAGGGCAGTGAAATGGTGGGGGACAGGGCGACATGGAGGCGATTTGTTTGTGGCGACCCCGTATGGGATTAAGGTGTCTGGCAATAGATAGATAGAGAGACAGATAGCTTATTATTATTATTATTATTATTATTATTATTTTTATTATTACTATTTATTATTATTATTATTATTGTTATTATCCCCACCATTAGTGTACGAGTCCTAGTTTATGCCCCTTTATATGAAACTGCCATACTAATTAGTGCATATCTATATATTCTTTACTACGTGATGTGGATAAGTCTTTGATAAAGGGTTGTTTTCATGTACTTTGAAAGTTTTTGTGTTCTTGAAATAAACTCCCCGTAGTCTGTCCTTGGCTAAGGTAGCAGACTGAACTCTTCTAATCGTTCCTCACATGGTTTATTTCTCCATCTAGATATCATTTTTCTCACCCTTCGATGCAAGCTATGAAGTTTCTGAAGAGGATACTGGAGGTCTGTCAGCCCCTTGGTCACCCTAAGTGTGTCTCTTGATGGCAGTAAGAATAAATTCAGTCATTTCACTTTAGCGAAGGGCTTAAAAGCACTTCAGAACTAAAGACATTCATTGGAGCTCTTAATTCATGAGTTCATTTTATTTCAGGTACACCTTACTGTATGTCTCTCTATATGTCTATCCGTCGCTGAATTCTTTTATCTGTCTGCCTTTCTGTTTGTGTCTCAGTCTGTCAGTCTGTCTCTCTAAGTCAGTATGTGTGTGTTTAACGATGTTCATTATATCTCTTTATATACAATATGTAATGTATGTATGTTTTTCTATCTATCTGTACAGCTGTCAATCTAGAGTCGCCTTAAACATGGTTCATTCTGGATGGCTGTAAGAAAAAAAAAAAAAGGCAGCAAAGTATCCTATGCTCCTCCGTCTCAATTCATTTTGATACCTTTTTCCACTGTTGGTCTCCCTTCCTTTACCTATCATCTGGGTCCTTCCATTTCATTCCCAGCCTTCTGTCCTTAACCAACTATCACACTACCCAGTCGCTCATATCCCAGTCTATCCCATCAACCTGTTACTCAGTCCTTCATATTTCCTATCCTCAGGCTCATTGTCCTGTATCTTCCACTCACCCACGCCTACATCACCACATGTACTTGCAACCACACCCAATCCAGCTGCCTTCAACCTATCTACCTCATTGCGTCCCTTGGTCCCGTCTTCTTTCTTCATCATCCACTCAGCTACAGTCAACCACTAGCACTCTCACTCTGCTCCCTACTCACAACCACAACTACACCCACAGCCACAGTCATAGCCACAGCCACACTCACACTATCTATTTACTTTTAAAACCATCCAGCAGCTGCACTTTCATTCATTATAGCTTGTCCCTCATTCACCTACTGTCTCCTCACCTTCCATTCATACCCACGTCCCGCCATATCTTTCCAGTCATCTTATCTGTATGTCGCCTTTTCCCACACTCCTCACCTCCGTCTATTTATGCCAACCTATATTCTATCCGTCTTTATTTCACTCTCTCCTCCACCTTATCCCATCACCTGTTTCTTCATCTTCCACCCACCACACAAACACCCGCATTCCTTCACTCTATATCTCTACCTCTCCATCCGTATCTCACCCATCGTTCACTTACTCAAACCCATATCCACGCCCTGCCTACACGACCAACTTATGTACGAGTATTTCACTTTGACCCCATCCTACTCCACCCCACCTCGTGTCTCTTCATCCACCACTCTGCCAGACACGCTTAATCTTTCCGATCATTATATCGTATCTCACTCTCTCTTCACCCACTTCCACCCCGTGCCTCTTCATTTCGCATCACCCACACCCAAAACTACCAGGAAACAAATATACCCTTGTGACAAAGGTTCCTGCCCACCCCCCACCTCTTCCCACTGTAAGTACATTTTGCGTGCACCGCAGTTAATTAACCTTAATGAGAGAGAGAGAGAGAGAGAGAGAGAGAGAGAGAGAGAGAGAGAGAGAGATGAACGAGGGAAACTTTGTCCATTTCCTTCCCTTCATTTTCTAGAGATGAATAAAACTTCCGGTGTTAAAGGGAATGAAGCACCTGTTTGCGATAACACAGTTGGAATGGCGAACTAGGAAAGCAAAATCACAGAATAATTGGTTTTAGCCGTTAACCCCTACACCGCGGGCTTGTTTACCAATGACTTGCGTGTCCCGCAGGGTTATTTGGGCTCCGACAGACTCTCAAAAAATATTTGCCAAAAATCAGTTATTAGTCCTAGAATAATAAACTTATACATATGCTTATGGCACATACCTTCAGCTTTCTTCTGGAATGATTGTTGAGCCTTCGTCGGTTACCGTAGGACTTGTGGAGACCTCTGAAGTAGGGTAACTAAGTCTCCACTTTACACTTCCCGACAACCCGTAATATGATTACCACAGCCAGATACAAACACTATAAACACTATTCTACCATCTTCAAGTAGTTTGGGATCCATACTAAAAAAAAAAACACTGTGAAAGCAATGGAAATTACGAGCGCGTCTGATCGCCGCACTTGCGCTAGTTCGCTCTAGGCACTCTGTCATTTATTATTCATAAAACCCCTCACACTTTATATTTCTATTACTATATCACACTTATATATATCTGGAGTCTTTCTCCATAAGTTTCCTTCAGTCGTATTAGTTTATTGTCACTGAAGTCATTCAATTTTTCAGTCAGTAAAATACGTAGACAGCCACGGATTCACTCTCACTGTTATAACATAAATTATTTGTACTCATATTCTTATATTACTAATTACTTACATTACTATTTACATTTTCCATTCTATTTTCAATATTTACCCTTCTATTTTACTTACACTATGATATTCACTGTCACTTTCAGTAAGATAAAACTATAATACACTGTTCAGTCATATGAACTGAACATCTATTGCTTTCACCTGCTATTTACACATTATTTACACATTATTTACACATTATTTCCAAATAATTCTGCTTCCACACTTGCACTGTTAGAACTGCTTCTGGCTGTGATAATCGAAGAAGCAGCTTACACAGAGGGGAACCTGGCATTCAGCGCACTGCCAAGAGGTGCGTTTATGCTCAGGTGTGCGGCGTGTGGTATGCGCACATACCTGACACCTGCGAATCGCAGCCTTCCTTTTCCCTGTGGCAGGCATTAGCTCAAGTCTGTGCCGATCCATATACGCCCTCTGCTCAAGTCGGTCGGGAAGTGTAACTGGATGGCGCCTTGGAGTTGCTGCTTGCACCCTACCATATTTTTCCAGCAGCTGCTGGACACAAGTCCTGCCGAACAACCTCAGGGAGAAGGACTTGGGTGGCTTGACCTTCATCTTGTACAGGATGAAGGCGTTCAGCATCGTCATATCTATGAGATGCAGAAAAACTTTCCTGTACCACCTAGTATTCTTCCTGAGGCAGTCGATCTCACCAATCATCATGTCGGACTTGTCCACCAGCCACATGTTGATATTATAGTCCAACACAGCATCAGGTTTCATCACAGGTTCGCCTGTCCTACGGTCGACCTTCCCACTGTCTCTCATCTCCCCCTTATGTACGGTGGTGAGCATGTGCACCACTCTCTTCTCATGCCACCGTATTGCCAGCATCTTCTCACACTTGCGTAGGTGCATGTCTCCTCGCTGCGAGTTTCCCGCCTCTGGGAATTTGGGGAAGTTGGCACGATTACTTTTCACAGTGCCGCAGGAGCCAATGCCGTGCTCAGAAAGGTATTTGGCAAGTTTCGGTGCTGTATAGTAGTTGTCTGTATACAGCACATGATTCCCACCAAAATACTTTTCTAGGAGCACTTTCACTACACAGCCTGAGAAGCCAAGGGGGTGAGTTTTATCGAGATCGACAGTGCTGGCTGAATATATGACGAAGTCAAGGATGTACTCCGTCTTACAGTCGCACAGTACAAAAAACTTAATTCCAAAGCGATGGCGTTTGCTTGGAATGTACTGAACAAACCGAAGACATCCTCTGAACAAAACCAAGGATTCATCAATGACAACCTTCTGAAATGGGTGGAAGAATGACATGAACTTATCCTTCATTCTGTTCAGAATCTCCCGGATCTTCCAGAGTGGGTCGGTTTGGGAAGGTACATCATTATCAGCAAAGTGCAGGTTTCCCATGATGTTCCAGAAGCGATCTCTGGCCATGTACTTATTGAAGGTCGGTGAGGGTAGTAAGGGGTCCATGGACCAGTATTCTTCCAACTCATGCTTCTTGGAGTGTGGCATAAGAAGCATGAGGGCAAAGAACACATACAGCTCCTGCACTCCCAGCATGGTCGACTGTTGCATCTTGGCTGCACCTGTACCACTAGCAGCACGTTGTGATTCGTACCTGTTGGTCTCATCACATATGTGCTGCATGACTTCGTCATCTAGGAAGGCCAAAAGGTAGTCGACACACTCAGCATTTTCGTCCATAGTGAAGGCAGGCTGAACTCCTGACGAGCTCTCGTCGAAAACCAGGTTTTCGGGGACAAAATCTGACCCTTCCGTCCACGCGAAGGCGTCCAGGATTCCCTGGCGTGGCGGTGGAGGGCTGGTGGTGGTGGTGGTGGTGGAGGTTGGCTGAGAGGGAGGCTTATCTCTGTCAAGGTCACTCTCACTGACCCTAGGTTGCTGTACAGCACTAGCAGCCCTTACCCTACTAGCTACACTACTTTTCACTCTCTTAGATCTACCTCTACCTCTACGGCCTGCCTTCACTGTTGATGCTGGTGGTGACTCCGACGACGAAGACTCCGGAGATAACTCAGCCGACGATGATGACGAGATGAGTAAAGCGGGGCTTGGGGAACGGGGAGGTGAATGCACTCGTGACTCATGGCGGGCTGGGTCACGTGGGGGCATTATTCTGGGGCTAACACGCTGCCTTTTCACTCCCTTCCCAAATTCTTGTCCTTCCTGCACTAAAGGCTCCTTTCCCTTGGAGCTAGACACTAATTCACTGGTTGAAGCACTTGTTGTCGCTGTTTGTGGCGCGATAACCTCACCCGGCTCATCACACGATTCACCCGAATCGTCAAAGTCACTGTCCATCATTATCATGGACAATTCTGCAAGTTCTCATGCCACTGCAGAGTCACTGAGGCCTTTCCTGCTTGCCTCAACACTTTTCTTTGGCGTAGAGGTCACGGGGCCCTTTGCAATGGGCGCAGAAGCGGCAAGAATGGCGGGGCGCGAGTGCGACATGTTGTCTCTACAGTGGAGGACAAGGAACTAAATGCTGCGGCTTATCTGAGAAGGGAAGGGTTGACAATGACACTTTCGGCTGACTGCTGCTAACTTACAGGCTAATTTTTTATAGGTAGAAAATCTCGGCAATAAATAAAGAAATAGGTAGTTCCAGGTGAATGTAAATGTCAATTAGGAATCTCCCTTCCTTTCTGATATATATTTTTATTACAGACATTGATTACAAGGCATAAATCAAAGGGGAAATTACCGTGGTAATGTAGCGAATGAATGCACGTGAGGTGTTGTCAGGTGATAATTAGCCAATTTCTGGAGTATAACACTATCACTTACCTTTTTTTTTTTTTGGTATATATTATTGGGTAAAAATATAGGGCATAGGGCTTATTTCATTGGATGAAATCTGTGGAAAAAGAAGGGGGAAATTTCCGTAGCGCAGCACGGCGTGGGAGGTGAGAGGAGAGGGTAATGGAGGGCAGGTAGGGAGGGGAGTCACGAAGGGGGTAAATTATCTGAGAAGGGAAGGATTGACAATGACACTTTAGGCTTACTGCTGCTAACTTACAGGCTAATTTTTTATAGGTAGAAAATCTCGGCAATAAATAAAGAAATAGGTTGTTCCAGGTGAATTTAAATGTCAATTAGGATTCTCCCTTCCTTTCTGATATATATTTTTATTACAGACATCGATTACAAGGCATAAATCAAAGGGGAAATTACCGTGGTAATGTAGCGAATGAATGCACGTGAGATGTTGTCAGGTGATAATTAGCCAATTTCTGGAGTATAACACTATCACTTACCTGTTTTTTTTTTTGGTATATATTATTGGGTAAAAATATAGGGCATAGGGCTTATTTCAATGGATGAAATCTGTGGAAAAAGAAGGGGGAAATTTCCGTAGCGCAGCACGGCGTGGGAGGTGAGAGGAGAGGGTAATGGATGGCAGGTAGGGAGGGGAGTCATGAAGGGGGTAAAATAGCTAAAATGTCAACAATGGATGGGAGTACAGATGAGATTTGGAGTGCTGACTAGTGTTGGACATTGGCAGTACTGATAGATGATACAAGCCACCACTTGAGAGCCCGGGATAATTCAAAATAACACAGAATCATAAAAGTGATGCCCCGCTGTATGATCCATTGTAGCCGAGCGTCACGAAAGTGACGCCCCGCGGTTAAGGGGTTAATAGGAGGTGAAAAACGAGTAGGAGTAGACAACACCCCACAATCAACGTCACCACCATAGTCATCATATTATTAATGGTGATTATGATGATGATGATGATAATGATGATGGCTATTTCTCCCAGTGTTTTAGTGTAGCTGGTTCTATCTATCTATCTACTGCCAGACGCCTTAATCCCGTAAGGGGTGGCCACAAAAAAATCGCCTCCATGTCGCCCCGTCCCCTGCCATTTCACTGCCCCGCTCCCAGCTCACACCCCCCTCTCTCACATACCTCTCCACTCCATCCCTCCATCTCATCCTTGGCCTCACCCTCCCTCTCCCCCCCCTCTCCTCCTCACTCACATACACTCTACTTCTTAGTCTCCCACTCTCCATCCTCTCCACATGGACAAACCACCTCAATGTGTTCCTCCTAACGCTTCCTATCACATCCACATCCACACCACAACAATCCTTCACATCCTCATTTGTCAATCTGACTCTCCATGTGACTCCACATGCTCCTCTCAAATAACTTATTTCCACAGCTCTCACTCTTGTGTCCCTCCAACAAGGTCCAAGCTTCACTTCCATATGTTAGAGTTGGTATCACAATACTGTCATGTAGTAACTTTTTCACTTCCATGTTCACTTCCCTGTTTCTTATCACTGCTTTCAAGGAACCAGCAACCTTCCTTCCTGTTTGTACCCTTTCAAGCACTTCACCCTCCAATCTTTCAAACTTACTCGTCACACTACCCAAGTACTTAAACGCACTCATATTATCCATTTCATCCTCATCCAACCTCACTGCACATTCACTGGCTTGACCTCTCTCGCAGACCATCACTTTACTCTTCCCTAGATTCACCTTTAGATTCCGTTTCTTACATACTCTCCCAAACTCATCCACCAAGCCTTGCAGCTCCCCTTCGTCTTCACTTAACAACACAGTATCATCTGCAAACAACAGTACAGGGAGTTTCCAAACACTGCCCTCTCTCACTAGGGCCGCTCCATCATGCACTGCCCTACCTTGTATCTCTTTTATAACCCCATCTATATACAGATTGAACAAGCATGGAGACATGACACGTCCGTGTTTCAATCCAACCTTCAAATAGAAAAATTCACTCAGTGCACTATCCACAAGCACTGCAGCCTTTGTACCCTCATACATACTCTTCACGGTATTCAACAACTTCCCATCAACTCCATATATTCACAATTCTTTCCACAATCCTTGCCTATCCACCCTGTCATATGCTTTGTACAAATCCATAATGGCTGCATAGAACTTCTTTCTGTTCCCTAGAAACTTTTCCACTAAAGATCTGAGAATGAATATCTGATCTACACAACCTCTTCCCTTCCTAAAACCTTCCTGTTCTTCTACAACTAATTCCTCTGTTATTTCCCGAACTTTGTCAATAAGTATCCTACCATATACTTTTCCTATTACACCAAGAAGACAAATGCCTCTATGATTACCACATACTTCTTTTTGCCCTTTTCCTTTGTACAGGGAAATAATTATACCTGACTTCCAATCCTCCGGGACTCTACCTTCCTCACAGGCCAATCTGCACAGCTTCCACATCCATTCTAGTACTATCTCTCCCCCATGCATCAGCATTTCACCAAACACTCTATCAATTCTTGGGGCTTTCCCCGTTTTAATTTTCTTCATCGCTTCTATCCTACTGATTTCTTCCTCTCTTCTCACCTACATCCTTCTCGCAGCCATTACCCAGCCACTTATAGTCGCAGCTGATTACATCCAGAAATAGGAAACAAAATGCATAATTAGCAATAGCACGGTTAATGAAGTGGGTCGTTCAAAAACTCATTTCTCGTTCCAAGCTTTCATTAATATATACGTAGGCTGCCTTACACAATATTGCCTACTGTGGGCCTTTTATAATATGTGGTTGCTAAAAGTAGCATAGTGCACAGTGTCCTGAGAGATTTTCGACAAACTTCAAGAGGCTATTGTGGCACCAATTATGAGTAAAACATGTTACATCAACATGGGTCCAGTTATTAACCATTTCTGAGCTGCAGTTACTACTGACCTTTAAAGTAATTAAGTTATGAGAACATTTTTACCATTACGTTGTCAGTAATTATTAGTTAAGTACTTGTGAAGTACAGCAGTGTGTGATTGAATGGAAGGAGCTGTCATCGAGACTGATGTGGGTGAAAGCGAAATTTGAACGTGAGTTGTGGGTGTTTGTGAGTGCATATTGGCCTGGTAGTGAAAGGGATGAGGAAGAAAGGGAGTCTTTCTGGAATGATGTTGATGAGTGTCTGCAGAGTTTAGGAGCGAATGCGAATGTGGTAATGATTGGAGATCTGAATGCTAGAGTGGGAAATGTAGCATTTGAAGGTGTAGTTGGTATGCATGGTGTGCCTGGAAGAAATAAAAATGGGGAACGAATGATAAGGATGTGCGTTGAGAGAGATGGTGATTGGAAATACACTGTTCGAGAAGAAAGATATTTATAAGTATACATGGGTGAGACAGGAGGGTGGAAGGGTTGTTGATAGAGCAGTGATGGACAATGTGGATGTGTCCAGAAATGTAATAGGAAGATTGTTGGATGTGAGAGTTCTGAGAGAGAGGGTGGAGGTATGTCTGACCACTACCTGGTGGAGGGAAAGTTAAGAGTACCGGTAGGTAAGAGATAAGAGCTAGGAGGGTTAGGTGTGGCAGGGAGGTTTTGAAAGTGAGTGAGTTGGATAAAAGAGAGAAAATGATAGAGTATCCAGAGAAATTGAAAGATGAGTGGAACGCAGTGAAAGATCAGGAAAATGGCAGTGTGGAGGAGGAATGGCAGTTGTTTAAGAGTGCTGTGGTGGGGCATGCAGAAGAGTTGTGTGGTGTGAGACGTGTGGCTGGTGGTGTAAGAAAAGGAAGTGAATGGTGGTGCGAGGAAGTAAGTATGGCTGTGGCTGAGAAGAGACGTGCATATGAAGTGTGGCTGCAGAGGAAGGATGAGGTGTCATATGAGAGGTATAAGGAAAAGAGGAATAGGGCGAGAAGGGCTGTGCATAATGCAAAAATGGCAGCAGATGAGAGGTGGGGTAGGCGGCTGACTGAGAATTTTCAACAGAATAAGAAAATGATGTGGAAGGAAGTGAAAAGGGTGCAAAAGGGAGAGTCTGGGAAGGAAGAGTGAGTAAAAGCAGAGGATGGAAGCATGTTAATTGAGATGGATGCAGTAAGGAAGAGATGGGCAGAGTATTTTGAAAGACTGTTAAATGTAGAGGAGGAAAGGGTGGCTGAGATTGTGGTGGATGGAAGGGTGCAAGGAATAAATGTGTTGGGAGAGTTGAATGATTCTTTGATCACGAAGGAGGAAGTGAAGAAGGCAGTAAAGGAGATGAAAACAGGGAAAGCCGCAGGTATGGATGGGTGTGCTGTGGAATACCTGAAGGGTGGTGGAGTGACTATTGTTGACTGGTTAGTAAGATTGTTAAATGTGTGCTTTGTGAAAGGTATGGTGCCAATTGACTGGGCAAGTGCTTGTGTGGTCCCGTTGTATAGAGGCAAGGGTGATAAGTATGAATGTACTAGCTTTAAGGGTACAAGTCTCTTGAGTGTTGTAGGTAAGGTGTATGGCAGAGTGTTAATTATGAGCTTTAGAGACGGTACAGAGTAAGTGATTGGTGATGAGCAGTGTGGCTTTAGGAGAGGCAGGGGATGCATGGATCAGGTGTTTGCTGTGAGACAAATGTGTGAAAAGTATTTAGCAAAAAGCAAGGATGTGTTTTGGGCATTCATGGATTTAGAGAAAGCGTGTGACAGAATTGATAGGGAGGCTTTGTGGACTGTTTTATGATTGTATGGACTTGATAGTAGGTTACTAAAAGGGGTGAAGAGTTTTTATGTAAACCCTCTCAGACACGGTCACTCGATTGGAGTGACGTCGCCTCCTTTGCGAAATGGCACAGTCACTCGAATCGCGTGGTTTAAGCACCAAAATAATCGTCAGAAAAAACTTATAGGCCGATTTGCGTGATTTTTGGACGCGTCATAGGGCCGCCAAAGCTCTCTCGAGGTAAGTCATTGGCAACGCTGCTTTGCCTTATCTACCTCAGCCTGCTCCCTCCAACCTCAGTGTTTGTTGAGCAGTCAGGCGGTGGTGTTTGACAGCTCGTGGTTCCCTTTAAATCGTCCATAATTCTCCCCCTCTTGCCCGAGGCAAAGGCCCTATTGACTCAGTGAGATAATACATTGTATGTGAACATATAGTGACGTGATATTGTCGATGGAACATACATATATGTATTGAAAAGCAATTCTGGCCGTTAGCAATCGTTGGGCCTTGGAGCCAGACGCATGGTCAGTGTAGCGGGGTTTCGCCACTCCGCCCCCCCGTAGGCCGTATGGCGTGAGTGGAAATACGTATATAAATGAAGCCAAGGCATAAATATATATTGTGTGAAACATAGTGTGGATGGCTTGGTGAAATTATGGAGCCAGCAAGCGTTACGTACGGCATGAAACAGAGTGTTGTGAAGGGGCAAACCTGAAGTCGGGAGGGGAGAATTACCTGTGTTTTAGGGCTGGAATTATTGTGATTCTGATAGTGTAAATGCGTATGGAATTGTATGAAATATACGTCAAACAAGCTGCGAGTTTCCGTGAACGAGTGTGGTGTGTGCTAAAAATAGCTTTGCCTCATACTCTCAGGGAGAAGCTGACTCACACACACACTACATAACTCTTCATCTTCAAATCCCTGGTCTAACTGGATCAACACCCCTGGAGGAAGTGAGTTCTGCAAATTTTGTTGATATATATAATAATCTATTACCATTACCTCTCCAACTTTCAGACAAATAACCATTTTCTCCTACAGATTACACATATGAAAGAAAGTAAATGTCCACAGCAGTAACTATAGAAGAGTTATGTTTATGTGTAGTAGGTTATAACAATAGGAAAACATCCATGGAAGATGAAACAGTCTGTACAGATAGGGGGAAAAAAAGTTGGTAGCATAGTCTTCAGGCAGGTGTGCAAGGAAAAAACAGTGTGTGTAAAAGTTGGTAGCGATCGGAAGAGTAACCTCACTTTGTCGGCCAATTACTCGAAAACTATTAGACTTATCGATTTCCTGTTACAACCATCATCAATACCACTAAATTCTACGTAAGATCAATACCAGAATGTAAGCCTTTGGTAGCGTTTTGGGGGGTAAAAGGCGAGAGAAATGTTTTTGTTCCTAGCGGTTGTTGTGTGACAAGCGCTCGGAGTAATAACATCATTTTGTCGGCCAGTTACTCGAAAACTATTAGACTTATCGATTTTCTGTTACAACCATCATCAATACCACTAAATTCTACCTATGATCAATACCAAAATGTAAGCCTTTGGTAGCGTTTTGGGGGGTAAAAGGCGAGGGAAATGTTTTTTTCCCTCGCGTTTGTTATCAGTGACATTCGCTTGGAGTAATAACCTCACTTTGTCGGCCAATTACTCGAAAACTATTAGACATCGATTTTCTGTTACAACCATCATCAATACCACTAAATTCTACGTGTAATCAACACCAGAATGTAAGCTTTTGGTAGCGTTTTTGGGGGTAAAAGGCGAGGGTTTTTTTCTTTTTCCTCGCGTTTGTTATCAGTGACAAGCGCTCGGAGTACTAACCTCACTTTGTCAGCCAATTACTCGAAAACTATTAGACATCGATTTTCTGTAACAACCATGATCTATACCACTAAATTCTACGTATGATCAATACCAAAATGTAAGCATTATGTTACGTTTTGTGCGAGAAAAGGCGGTGGAAATGAGTGTCTCTTCGCGGCTGTTACCATTGATTAACGCTCGTAGTAATACTCTCACTTTGTCGGCCAATTACTCGAAAACTATTAGACGTATCGATTTCATGTTTGAACCATGATAAAGAGCAGTAAATTCTACGTATGTACAATACATAACTATGTAATGTTTTTGATAAGAATTCGTTGATACGTAGGCGGGAACATTGCGTACGCCGTGCGCGCATCAGGAAAGTCAATCACGGAAGGAGTGCCTAGTACTTTCTTTCGATTTACTGGAGAACTATGAGGCGTATGGGGTTCATATTTGAGATGGGGAAAGCTGGTGAATTTGGGCATATTACTATGTAATAAAAACATAAGGTGTCTGGGAAAATTTAGCTATCAGAGGCCAGTGAATTTTTTCCGAAAATGGCTTTCAGTTTTTGGCCATTTTCTCGAAAAGTATACATCATATCTCAACCGGATTTGTTTCGTTAGAAAGCTGATGAAATTCTCTATAAAAACTTATTAGATCATTTTCCTGTATGATGGAAAACATTCAAACGGCGATGTTGGGAAGTGAAAACAGTTTACTCGACCATGCTTCCATGGCTATAGTAGCCGCAGCGAGAAATGAACGCTGTGGCGGGGCAGCCGGGATGACCTGGGATTCCCCCACTCTAGCCATATTTACATGTCACCGACCATCTGCCACCGCTGCAGCCCCGCTCCATGATCCTTACCCTGTGTCTCTGGCTTTCTCTTTCTCTCTCGGTTTCTATATAAACTGGTGTATTTCCGAAACTAATTATGAAATTATTATGACTTTTGTTCCACACCACCTTTGAGGTAAAAATCAAGGAGAGTTTTCTGTATAAAGGTTTCCCCCCCCTCCTAAATGTGGCATATGAGCGGGGGAGTGCGGCCTTGCCGATACCTCCGCCTGACCTTTAATTATACACTCGCCAGAACTGACCTGCCCTCAGACAAGGGGGGGGAAACCTTTATACAGAAAACTCTCCTTGATTTTTACCTCAAAGGTGGTGTGGAACAAAAGTCATAATAATTTCATAATTAGTTTCGGAAATACAGCAGTTTATATAGAAACCGAGAGAGAAAGAGAAAGCCAGAGACACAGGGTAAGGATCATGGAGCGGGGCTGCAGCGGTGGCCGATGGTCGGTGACATCCTACCTCTATGGTCGGTGACATGAGGATATGGCTACAGTGGGGGAATCCCCGGATGACCGGCTGCCCCACCACAGCGTTCATTTCTCGCTGCGGCTACTATAATAACTTTTTTTGCTGGTGTTTTCCTGTGTTTTGGTCCTGTTTATCAGATAGAACAAACATCGATGCCTACCTTGAGAAAGGTTTCATGGGAATACATGGATTTTTGGGTGGCGAAAATAAGGCAAGAATGTGTTTCATTCGCTCAAATTTGCAGCGCGCGCACTTCCCGGCTGGGCGGCTTCGTAGTGAAAAATCATGAACCAGAAAACTTACTGAAACTTATCATGCACGAGAGGGTAAATAGTAGAGTTTGTGTAAGAATGGGAAATGCTGTGAGTGATTGGTTTCCTGTGAGAGCGGGGCTGCGACATGGATGTGTGATGTCACCTTGGTTGTTTAATTTGTAAGGGAGGTGAATGCAAGAATTTTAGGTGGAGGTCGGAGTCTTATGAATGTTGATGGTGGAGAGTGGAATCTGAAGCAGCTGCTGTTTGCAGATGATACTGCACTGGTGGCTGATTCAGAGGAGAGATTGAGACAGTTGGTAGAGGAGTTTGGAAGGGTGAGTGAAAGGAGGAAATTGAAAGTAAACGAGAATAAGAGTAAAGTGATGAAGTGTACGAGGTTGGTAGATGGTAGGGGGATGAATATAGTTTTGAATGGTGAGTTGCTTGAGCTAGGTAAAGTGTTTTAAATATTTAGGGTCACATGTTGCTGTGGATGTAAGAATAGGTGCAGAAGTAAAGTTTAGAATGAATGAATTAGGAAAGGTGCTGGGAGGATTGAAAAAGGTGTTTAGATGTCGTTCGCTTAGAATGGATGTAAAGAGAAGGCTGTATGAGGGTGTCGTGGTACCGACTGCGTTATATGGGGCTTAAACCTGGAATACGGGTGTAGCAGAGAGGAAAAGTTTGAATGTAATGGAGATGAGGTGTCTGAGGAGTATGTGTGGAGTAACGCATATGGATCAAGTGCAAAATGATGAAGTGCAAAGGAGAACTGGAGTTGTTCGGAAGATGACTGATAGAGTTGAGCAGAGGGTGTTGCGATGGTTTGGGCATATGGAGAGAATGGATAATGAGCAATTGGTGAAAAAGATAACTAGATCTGATGTGAGAGGTGTAAGGCTGAGAGGGAGACCACGAATAAGATGGATTGACAGTGTAATAAACTCGCTGGATGTGAGAGGGATGTCTGTTGAGCAAGGAGGAGTGGCTGTGCATGACAGAAATAAATGGAGAGAAACTGTGAATGAATATATGATGACGCAGCCCTGAGGAGATATTCTCCTGCATTTGGTCTGATCAGCTAATCAGGTCAGGTGCGGATAAGGGGATGGGTCTATTATGATGTGGCAGGAGTAAACCAGCTCTGCTGTCGGGCCCTGCTGCGGATGTCACTGATTGCACTGCACAGTTGACCCTTGTGCGGTGTGGTGCGGTGAGGATCTGTCCTTTCTAACTCAAAATGATTCCAAGAATAACTTCCTGAAGCTTTTCAAAACTTGTGTGTAGATATTGAAACGGAACTGCAGTTACTAATAACCTATTCAGTAATTATGAGACCATTTTTACCACTACGTTATCAGTAATGATAAGCTAAGTAGTTGTGAACTGGATCCATGGTGACTTATTCCTTCACTCAGTAATAATGTTTCTTTGAAGAACTTCCTGAAATTTTTAGAAAAAAAAAATTGTGTGTATATATTGAAATTCAGCAGCTATAAAATATAAATGATATACAAATATGCTACTCAGGCCATGCATTACTGCAGTTTGACGTTATATCGTGGACTTGTCAGGAGGCTCTTTGCTAAGGTTCAACAGCTTCACAGACTTGTAAGAGTGTGCCGAAAGTTTTTTTTCACTATGAATAGATTCCTCACGGAGAAAGTTTTCGTGTTAGTAACTTACGTCGCTGCCTCACGGGTGGCCTTGGGAAAAACATATATGGGTTCTGTTCGCACGATTCGAAGTAAATAAAAAGTAATGGAAAATAATTAAACATATGTATAACTGGCCTTCACTACTACTGGTTTCAAATCTGCAGAAAAAAAAGAAATGAAAAAAATGAAATGGAAAAGGCATCATGGTCCTATAGGGATTGATGGAGATTGTCTCAATTTCTTCAATGTGAAAAGTCTTTCCTAGGCTGAGAAAAACTGTCAGTAAGAAGAATATGTTACAGTACGAAAACACAAGCATGGCAGAATAAGAATGTGGCAGTCGGTACACAGAGCAACAGAGCAGAAAACAGAAACATAGTAGGAAAATTTTACAGTATGGTCGGAAATGTGGATACATGATAAGGAAGTACAGTTTTTTCATAAGGAAATATAGAAACCCGATGGAGAAGGGGAACAAAGCTAACAAGAAACTAAACAAGCAGATAATAGGAATATACAAAGACATGGTAGGAAGATATTAGCAAGGAAATAGTGTAACATGATAAGAAAACACAGAATCATGGTGGTAAAATGCAAGACCGTGGTAGAAAAGTAAAATACATGGTAAGAAAAGCAAATACATATGGTCGAGCAATACAATAACATGATTGGAAAATATAGGAATACAGGGTATGATACTTAAGGGGAATGGGTAGTTGGAAAGATACTGTCACATGGTAAGTAATATAGTACCTTAACGAATGGAAAGTACAAGCATTGTTAAAAAATAAAGAAAATTGAAAGAATATACAGATTGCCGGTACCCTAGGAAGAGTTTTAGTGGGGAATGACAGAAACATAATCAGAAAGTACGGAATCATGATAAAAACAATACTGAAACGTGCTTGGAAAAGGAATTAATATGACAGGGAAGTATCAGAACATAAGAGAACAATACAAAATCATGGTAGGACTCAAAATCGTTAGGAAGATACAGAACATGTCAGGGAAGCACAACAACATGACATGATGGAACAAGATACAGAAAATATGAAAATGTTGCCATCTCGAGAAAGTTGGTAAGGTCGAACGAGCCATTTTATCAAAGGTGTTCGCAAATATTATCATTGTATTTTGCCACACAATCCCTGTGCTGTCTTTAACATCTTATCTGTTTAATTGTGCCTATCACTAAACGACTTAACCCTTTAACCGTGGGTGTCATCCCAGAATGACATTGCAAAAACTGGACCAAACCGCGGGTGTCATTCTCGAATGTTTGTGAATATTTTGAATACCGCGCGTTTTTTCCATGCGCCAATTGTTTCAAGGGAGAGTAGCTATTAAGTTCTTTCACTCCAGCCGACCCTCACCTCCCTCCTCCCACCCCCCGGGCCCCCCACCCCACCCCTGACCAAACACGCATCAGTATCTGTCCAGCTGTGTGAGTGCCAACACCGCTGATGTGGCAGTGAAGTGCGGGCAATTACAGTGTCTTTTACCTGCCTCAGTGAACACAGAGTGGGTGTTCATCGTATGTGCAGTGTTCATATATGTTTATAGTATTATTATTAGAATGAGGTTGGCATTTGGTAATGGTGTGTGAGCGAAAAATAGTGATTACAACACCGCTGATGTGGCAGTGAAGTGCGGGCAATTACAGTGCCTTTTACCTGCCTCAGTGAACACAGAGTGGGTGTTTATCGTATGTGCAGTGTTCATATATGTTTACAGTATTATTATCAGAATGAGGTTGGCATTTGGTAATGGTGTGTGAGCAAAAAATAGTGATTACAACACCGCTGATGTGGCAGTGAAGTGCGGGCAATTACAGTGCCTTTTACCTGCCTCAATGAGCACAGAGTGGGTGTTTATCGTATGTGCAGTGTTCATATATGTTTATAGTATTATTATCAGAATGAGGTTGGCATTTGGTAATGGTGTGTGAGCGAAAAATAGTGATTTTAGATCGCTCACTTCTAATGGCACTGCCCATCCAGTGATAGTCAACGAAATCATGAAACCTACATCATTGCAAAGCCGAAGGTTAGTACTTTCTAATGGTACCTTATTTTTCGCTCTAGATTTATTCTGTGCAGAGTTATAAAGGTTTAAAGTTTGTTTACATTTTGGCTGGAACCCCCGCAGGAGAGGCCAGTCCGGGCAAAACAATGCCCGCGGTTAAAGGGTTAATCTATCACAGGAAAAACCTCAATTATTGCAGGGACAACCAGAGAGTTTCTTTCACAAGTACTGCAGGAACCACCAAACGTTTCTTTCCCAAGTACAGCAGGGACCAACAGGCTGTTTCTTTCACAAAATCTTCAAGGACCATAATACTTTCACAAGTACAACATGGACCAACTGACGATTTCTTTCACAAGTACTGCAGGAACCACCATTCGGTATATTTAATCTTTGAATGGACCTGTCGTACTGTTCTGTATTTTGACCCTCAATACACACACACACACACACACACACACACACACAAACCTCTATCTGTTCAACTATCTGTCAATCTATCTGTTTATCTTTTGCTAGACGCCTAATCTCAAAGTTCTTCCAACTTTATCACCAAAATAATGCCAACAGGCTCCTCTGTCAGTCCGATCATCATCCTCATCATCATCACTGCCTCCATTATCAGCTTGGACATCATTATCATCATCATTATTATCATCATCAAGCCTCTTAGTCAACATTCAAATCAAAAAATTTCTCATCAGTCAAAGCGTGCTCCCTTCATGTGCTGTGCCAGTTTATCTAACATCTCGGCCTTCTCCTGACCCTCCTATAGTATTCCAAACGTACTGTACATATTATGGCATCGTGAACATTTGCCAAAACTTTTAATCCCATTCTAAAAGTGTTTGCAGTTGTTGAAATTTATGCCTGACCTGCATTTTGAACTGACGTAGAGAGGGGGGGGGGAGCTTCAGGGTCTGTAATGAAAGAAAGAAAGGCTCATTGCAGCAGAGACAGACTGACGAGTCTGTATCGGAAGAGAGAAAGGCTCATTGTGGCGAAGGCAGGCTGGCGAGTCAGTATTAGTAGAGAGAAAGGCTCATTGCGGAGCAGAGAGGCTGACGAGTCAGTATTAAAAGAGAGGAAGGCTCATTGCGGCGAAGACAGGCTGATGAATCAGTAAAGGAAAAGAGAGAGAGAGGCTCATGGCGGCGTAAAGAGTCGACGAGTTAGCACTGGAAGAGTTGATAAGACAGAAAGCCTTTGACACCACCATGTTGCAGGGTTATTACCTCCATCAAGAAAGTTATGTTTTACCCCGTGTTGGTTTGTCTATTTGTTTGTCTGTTAGCAGGATTGCTCAGAAAGTTATGAACAGATTTTGGTGAAATTTTTGTGGAAGGGTAGGCCATCAGCCAAGGAAAAAATGAATAAATTTTGGCACGGATCCGGATCCAGATCAGGAGTATCCCGCACAACATCTCCAAAAATTCTCAATGAATTTGAATGAAAGTTTGTGGAAAGTGGGACACGGACTAAGAAATAATTTAATAAATTTTGGGGCAGATCTGGAACTGGATCCGTATTCTATATCCACTTATCCCGATCCGGGATAACTCAAAAAGTTATGAACGGATTATGATGAAATTTCGTGGAAGCGTGGACCATAGGCCAAGGAAGAAATTATATAATGTTGGGGCGGATCCAGATCCGGATCCAGAGTATCTCGCCCGATATCTCCAAAAGTCTTAATGAATTTCAATGAAATTTTGTGGAAAGGTGGGCCATACTGTAGACCAAGAAAAACCTTATTAAATATTGGGGCGGATCTGTACCTGATTCCTATATCCTAGGAACCGGATGCGGATCCTTTTTAAAGCAGTGGTATTGGCGGATGTCTGCACACTCGGAGTGCTTTCTAGTTGGAAATGTGGAGAGTCGTAACACACACACACACACACACACACGCACACACACACACACACACACACACACACACACAGGAGAGGTGTATTTCACACAAGGGTGAATAAGGTGAAAGATGAGGGCGAAGAGGGCGGAAGAGAATTTAAGAGAACAAAGTAAGGAGAAAAGGAGGGAAGAAATAGTATGGAAGAGGAAAAGTGAGAAGAAACAAAGGGAAATTGTAATAAATGATGAGGTTAGGTCCAAGGTGAATGGAAGGAAGGAGACGTGAATAGGAGAAGGGAGAGAGGGAAAGTTGACGAAGTAGAATAGGAAGGGGAAGGAGAAGAGACAGGGGAAGGAGAAAGACAGAAGGAAGTGAATAAATAGAAAGCAGAGTAGGAGAGAAAGGGAAAAAAGAGAAAAGAGAATGGAGACCAGATACGAATGGGAGCAGTGAGAGAGGCTTGAAGAACGAAAAAAGAGAGGAAGAGATGAAAGAGGAGTAGAAAGAAGAAGAAAAAATGAGGGAGGAAAGAAGAAATGAGGGAATGAACCAAAAGATGATGGAGGTTAGGGAAGAATGACGGTTAGGGAGGAGATGTGTAACAGCAGAAAGGCGAGGGAAAGAGGTCACAGACTGGGAGAGAAGAGCAAAGAAGAGGGAGGGAAAAGACTTAAACATAGGAGAGAGATAAAAAGAGTAAATACGAATATGAGAAGGAAATAATGGCGAGGAGAAAGGCTGGGCTAGAAACCTAGGAGTGGAAGAACTGGGAAAGGAAAACACGAGGAAGGGGACATGAGTAGGAGAGAAGAGAGGGGTGCACCTGATGAACTAAGACAAGTAGAGAGAGAAGGGAAGAAAGTGGAGATGAAAAAATAGGAAAAAAGAATAGAAGGGACATGAACTGAATAATGAAGAGGAACTAAACTGCCATTCTAGGATAAGAAGAAAAGAAAGTAATAATGTGATGAAGGGTGAATGAGATGATGGATGGTAGGGGAAGGGGCAGAAGGGTGAGGCGTGTGTGAGGCCAGGGTGAAAGAGTGAGGAGTGAGGAAAACAGAAGCCAGGAAAGATGACTGAGAGGAAAGGAGGAGTTGGGAAGGTTGATGTTGAGGAGAGGAGTAACCTAGAGATGGAGAGAGTGGAGAGAGGGATGTATGAGGCGGGAGGAAGAAGGAAGAAGGAGGGGTGGGAAGGAGTTGGAGGAGGAGAGAGAAGCAGATAAGGAGAGGACATTGTGAGAAGTATGTGAAGTCAAGGAAGAGGGAAGATGGGAAGAGACGAAGGAGAGTATAAGGAATAACTCTTATCAGGAGGGGCGAAGGAAAGGACCGAGAGGAAGAAGGGTTAGAGAGGAAAGAAAAGATGTAGTGAGGAGTTTTTGTGGTCTAAAAAGAAGTTGGAAAAGAGAGAGAGAGAGAGAGAGAGAGAGAGAGAGAGAGAGAGAGAGAGGAAGACTGGAAAAGTTGGGATGAGGAGCATGTATTATAAGGCCTAAGAGAAACGTGGGGAAAAGGGAGGAAAGGAGGAGGAGGAGGAGGAAAAGGAAGAAAGGGAAAGGATGGGCTGAGGGGTAAGTGAAAAACCTAAGAGAGATGAGGGGGAATGGAGAGAGAAGTTGAGGAAGAGGAATGAGAGCAAAGCTGGGGCTAAGGAGGAGGAGGAAGGAGTTAGGAAAATAAAAATTAGGAGAGGAGTGAATGAGGCTAAATGAAGAAGGGAGGTAAAGGAAAGATGGGGGGAGGAGATGGAGAGGGGATGTAATGTTAAGGAAGAGACATTATGGTGAAAGTAGAACAGGTCACATGTGCCTAAAATATATATCAAAACCATAACCCTCAAAGAGAGCTAATATTCCCTATCAACTTTTACTACACGGAAGGCATGAAGCTGGGACATTACCCTAGTTTGCCGCTTCAGCTGCGGAGACATTGAAGAGGTGTTCACTGACCCCTTAATTACCAGCCGCTGCGTCCAAACAGAAATACAACAGAGTAGATTGCAATAATATAACGACGTTTAAAAGAGATTGCAATAATATTCGACGTTTAAAAGAATTTCTTCGGGTTGTTTCGCTTCCCATTATTTACGACTAATTAAAATATTTCACCCACTGATTTAACAAATTTTAGAATTATCCCCTTTGTAGCTCTAACGGGTTTATATATATTTTGTTTATTTCTGATCCCATTCACAAACGTTTGTAGTATTCTGAGGATTGATCTTTCACACGGATGGGTCAAGTTTAACCTTCAATAACCCGTTTCTGTACGAGAAACCTTTCCGAAGCTGAGGAATATTGTCAGGAGACAGCTAACAAGAGCGAAATAAAAATACTTCATCGTTTTAGGTATCCAGAATTATCAAATAAACATAGAAGTATCTTCGGCCAATTAGCAGAAAACGGTAATTTTCCAGATTGTATGGACGCGTAAAAGAATCCTACAGTCATAGACGAAATTTTGCTTTACATTTCACCTCTTCTCCTTCTCACTCTCATCAGCTGGCAGATATTCTTTACCGGGGACCGATTTGGTATGTGAGTATAGATGATGCTCTTTGATACAGTGGATTGGAAAAAATAACATACTGATATGCCCAAAGTGTGACGTCGACTCAGTGGATCATTAAACGAACCTTTGTCCTACTCTTACTCAAATTCCAAGGCTTGAATGGCGAGTGAATGGGTGTTTGAGCAATTGAACTGAGCCTCCTTTTAATAACATGCCCTATGTTTGTGTTATCCTGTTTGGGAATCCTCCCCATTCCTTTGAAATAGTAAGAAGCTGAGACGATGATGATGATATGTGACCTTTTCGTATATATGGATTGGTACGGGAAAGGAAGTAACTTAAACGGAGAGCGATTGATCAGTACCCAATTTTCTGACGCCAGTGTTATCTCTTTGAGACAGGGGAGGAGTTACAACAACTAGAGGTGATCTGCATACAGAGAGTCAAAAGGCAGGAGTCAAAATGTAATAAATAGGGGACGGATTTTTTTTTTTAACAGATATGTTCATTCTCTTTCACTAAATATAGATGGAGAGCCAAGAAACTGGTGGCGAACAGATAAACCTAAGAGACAATAGGAATAAGTTGAAGGGCTTTTGACAGACAATTATAATAATTACCTGACCCCCCCAAAAAAAAAAAAAATAATAATGTGGCATCAGAAACCGTATGTCATCTCTTATCTCATTCACTGATCGGAAACGTGGAATGTAACAAAATCCGGAGATCGTAAACTTGGCCTCAGAGAGTACTGGAAAAGATAATGTGTCGCATGAAGAAACAGAGAAAGATTCGCGGTTAATGGAGCAGAGGAAAGCAGAAGATATAATAGCTACAATTATTGGGCGTCCTTCCCAAAACAGACATCCAAGGTAACTGAGTGACAACCAGCAGACTGAGTGAAACGAAAAGAAACGGATGGTAGAATAGAGGGATGAGATTCGAATATTTGCTGGGATTGAACTGATATAGCGAATAGTCAGTGGGTCAAAATGGAGAAGGATGGAAAGTTTTGGTGAACTAAAAAAGGTTTTGATGAAAATGGTAATGGTAACGATGAAAATGACTGGTCATCATCATCATCATCACTATAATATGCATCATTATTTGCCTTTACCGGATATTTGTGAGTTACATTTTCAGTGTGGGCCACATTTTGGTTGAGAGGGCTAAGGAGGGGCCATCCCGTTTTTATAGCCTCTCTGCCTTCAGAACATTACCTCCTGTCAGGGTCTATATGTGGTTGGAGAGTAACAGAAATAGAAAGAGGCAGAGGAGCAGAGGCAGGAGGAGGAAGATGAGGCGCAGCACAAGCAGGAAGACGAGAGAACGGAGGGATAAATTAGAATGTAAGAAGGATGTGAGTCAGAAGAGTGAGATGAGTGAGACGGGGCTAGAGAAGGATGTTCTGATAGGTATGAGGTGGATAATGAAACAAGCAGAAAGGAAATATTAACTTTCAGTGGGGAAATGAGCGGCCCAACACGACCAGGCCCGGCCAGAAACGACACGGCCCAACCGCGATGGTTTTCAGAGGTTAATAACTTTCCTACTACGTGAGATGGAGAAGAGATTCTTCCAGCAAGTATTATATACGAGTGCATTCGGTATATTTTGATTTTATCTATATATTTACTCATGAGACCAAAGAAACTCTAGGAATCCAAGCTTTCCGAGGGAATCTACCAAGGGCTTCAACTGACATGCTCCACTATGAAATCGACTTTGAAAAGAATTCCTGTTGTAACACTGTTTTCTTGAATGAATTCTAATAATTAATATCGAATAATAAACTCATATTTTTACTGTATATGAATGTTTTTTTTTTTATGTTTAGGGGGTGAAATCAGCAAGGGTAATCACCCCCATTCTGGGTTTTATCATTTCATCAATATCCAAACGTTTACTGACGTTGTTCGTTGACACGGGAAGTCGGGAGCAGCAAACTAAACATTGTGTGTGTGACAAATGCTATGGCACGTCGCTATATGTACACATCCAGCTCCCGGAATACTTATGTGTTGTCGAAAACACGTGCAAGCTCCTTTTGCTGGAGCATATTGAGCCATTGTATAATGAAAACATTCTTGATGCTTAATCCTGAAAGTTTAATCCAAGGTGAAATTATGATGATAGGCGTATGTACAAATGCTTGCTCGCTCGTCACGTGCTCAAAAAGTGCCCTATACTGGTAGCAATAGTAATAGTAGAAGTTTTAGTAGTAGTAGTAGTAGTAGCAGCAGCAGTAATAAAAATAATAATAATAATGATAATGATGATGATAATAACTGGTGGTAATTGGGGGCACTCACCACTCACTCGATGTAGTGCTGCTCTCGGGTGGCTGCCCTTCCCTCTCTTACTTCCGTCTTCCCTTCATTCTTATGTTGTTCTTTTTTTCATTCGTTCCACTTCCTTCTGTTTACGGGTGACAACACTGAGTGGCAGGTAAATGGTTTCCTGTACGCAGGGAAACCATTTAGTACTCTGGGTGGTAATCATATAAACAGACTATGGAGCCTGGTGATGTAGTGGGTAAATAAGGCGCTCCAACCGAATTGAGCCTGTGTTGGCTCATATCCGAGGGATGGTAGAGGTTTATTGCTCACGTAATGCCACTCAAGGAAGAGTGAGGCTGGTCATTCTCATCTTACGAGTAAATGTCAGAACCAATTTGCCTAGCCCCGGGCTCCTACACTCCTGATGGGGCAATACAGATTTAGATAATGGATGGATGAATAATAATAATAGTAATAATAGTAATAATAATAATAATAATAATAATAATAACAATAACAGTAGTAGTAGTGGTAGTATTGCTTTGTTGATGAATGAGGTGTGGCAGGGTGGAAGGAAGGATTACAAATGTGTGAGCTCGATATGAACGTATGTCAAGTTCAAGGTTAAGAAGGTGAAAGTGGCAGGGACTGTAGCATATGCATCGTGTGATGACAGGAGTGAGAAAGAGAAAGCCGGGTTTTAGGTTGAGCTAGATGAAGCAGTGGGAGAAATGCCCAAGAGCTATAAAGTGATCGTAATGAGTGATATAAATGGAATAGTAGGAAACAGTCCTGAGGATGACATAATGGGTTATAATGGAGTACCAGGAGAAAATGATAATAGGAAAAGACAGATGTCTGTCTGTCAGAAAAGAAGGTTGCGAATTTGTAATTTGTATTTCAAACACAAAAATGCACATAAATATACATAGTATAGATGGAACAGGGATCGTGTTGAAAGGAGCCTTATTGATATGTGCTCACAGAGAGGTCAATGCTGGGAATGGTTGAATGGTTGCTGATACAAGGGCCATGAGAGGACGATGTGGAGGTCTGTCAGATCATATGATTGTGGTATGCAAGATCAATCTGAGAGGAGTGAGGTGGACCAGGAGTGAGAGGAGCAGTCATGGAGAAAGACTGAAAGGTGTGAAGCTGCGGACCAAAGAAATGGCAGATGAATACAGGACCAGAGTAGGGGGGAGCTGGAATCAATGAATTGGAATGAAATGGAGCTGGACAGCCTGTTGAATGCATACAGAGATTGCTTATTTAGGAATGCTAAAGTGGTGTGTGGTGTGGCAAGAGTAACAACAAAGAAGAAAGGTATGGTATGGTGAGATGAAGAGGTTAAGAGAGCGGTGGAGGAAAAGAGAAAGAAGTGGCTAGAGTGGTTCCAGAACAGTGGATCAAATGAAATAAGAACTGAATATACTGAGAGCAAGAAGCACGTAATGAGGCTAGTGAAAGGAAAAAGAAGGAACTAAATGATGATCTAGGAAGAAAGATGAATGGAAATTACTCTGAAAATAGGAAGTCATTCTTGAATAAAGTGCGGAAATGTAGAAGTGACAGCAGAAAGAAATTGGAAAGTGTGAAAGATGTAAGTTGTAGATTATCAAAATATGAGGATGATGTAAGGACCAGAGGGAAAGAATATTTTGAAAGCCTGGTGAATAGGAACAGAGACAGCAGAGCTGCTTTAAACGTGATTGGTTTGAGGGGTGTGCAGAGAAGGAATGCAGTGCCAGGAAACCTGACACTCGCACAGGCAAAGAACTCCATGAAACGGCTGAAAAATGAGAAAGCAGCCGAAGCTGATGAGGTGTATGCAGAGATGATTACACGTAGTGGAGACAACGGAATGAAGCGCTTGTTGGAGATATGTAACAAGGCATGGATTAATGAAACTGAGCCAGGAGAATGGAAAAAGGTTGTGATTGTACTCCTGTACAAAAATAAAGGTGGGCAAAGTGAGTGCAAGAATTATCATGGCATGAGTTTGTTGAGTGTTGCAGGGAAGGAATATCGAAGAATTATTACAGAGAAAGTAGGAGAGATATCAGAATTCCAAGTGAGTGGTGAACAGAGTGGCATTAGGAGTTGAAGAGGATGTGTGGACCTAATATTTGCAGGGCGATATAGTGAAGAAGGCTAGTGAGATAAACTATAAGGTGTTTTTGACATTTATGGATCTGAAAGAAGATTACGGCAAAGTAGACAGAGAAGGATTGTGGAAGGTTTTGGGTATGTACAGTGTAGATGGTAAGCTGCTAGGTACCATTAGGAGTTTTTATGATTGTTGTGAGGCATGTGTAATGGTAAATGGACCTTTAAGTGAATGGTTCACGATCAGTGTGGGAGTGCAGCAAGGTTGTGTGATGTCCCCATGGTTATTCTATATCTATCCATCTATCTGTCTATCTACTCGTATATACATACATACATACACACACACACACATATATACATACACACACACACACAAACATATATACATACACACACACACACACATATATATATATATATATATATATATATATATGGGGTGATGGGGAGAAGTAAAAACACGAGTAATAGAGAGGGGGACGGCACTGGTAATGAATGGTGATGGATGGAATATCTCAAAGTTGCTATATGCTGATGATGCAATGCTGCTTGCAAATACTGGGCAACTACTTTGTGAACTAGTGCAGGTTTTATTGATGTGTGTAATCGTCGTGCCATGAGAGTAAATGAAGAAAAAAGGAAAGTGATATTTACTGAGACAGAAGGTGACTCCCAGTTTGATGTTACATTGAATGGAGAGTGACTGGAATTGGTGAGAGACTTGAAATACCTGGGTACAGTTTTAGAAAAGAGAGGAAAATGTGCAAAAGAAGTGGAAATTAGAGTGGCCCAAAGAAGCAAAGTAACTGGTGCTATGAAGGCCTTAATAAGAAACAGAGGCTTGAGTGTTGTAGCTGCACGAGGCTTACATGAAGAAGCTTTTGTGCCAACTTTAACATATGGATGTGAGACTATTGTGTGGCATGAATATGAAAAGTCGACAGTGAGAGTAATGGAGATGGGACTACTGAGGAATGTATGTGGAGTGCAGAGAGTGGATAGGATACGAAATAATGAGATTCGTGAAAGATGCGAAGTGAGGAAGTCTGTGGACACCAGAATCGAAGAGAGTGTACTGAGATGGTATGGTCATGTGGAGAGAATGGATGACAATAAAGTGGTGAAAATGGTATATCAGAGCGGATTTGAAGGAGGGAGGAGGCGAGATAGGCCAAGGAGATGGTGGAGGGATATGATGGATGAGTGTGTGAGGAAGAAAGGTATGGAAGTCGGTGGGAAATGGCATGAGATCGAGCTAGCTGGATGGATGTTGTGAGAAGAAGAGCATGATCAGGGTTATATTACCAATTTTTAACACGACAGCGTTCGGATTTACTCTACCGGATACGTTTATGTGCAGTTACAGGAAGTGGTGAAAGTTCTTGGCATATCAGATAGAGCCAGGATTCTGGGGGCTTGAATGGTGAGTGAATGTAAGCGTGGCCCATTGCAATGGGCAAACTTGAGCTGTCTGGACATTGCTACTTCTCACCCTGCCCTATGGTATGAAAGGAGATCTACATGTTGATGATGATGATGATGATGATGATCATGATCATGATCATGATGATTAATAATAATAATAATAATAATATTATTATTATTATTATTATACTATCATCATCTTCACCATCATCACTTTACCCATCACCCTACTCCATGCTAAAGTGGAAGAAAAATTTTTACTGCTACTTCTACTACTACTACAATTTCTACTACTACTACAGTACTACCACTACTACTTCTGCCACCACTACCACTGTACTACTGCTACAACTACTATGACTACTACTACAACTACTACTGCTATAAGTACTACTGTGGTGATGATAAAGAAATTATTTTTAAGGGAAAATGATGATGATAATTATGGTAACTGTGGAAGCGTGACATGAAAACCTGAGGTAATGATGAGTGGCAATATCGTGGTGCGAGTTGATGGGGTGGATCCGCTGCTCTGTCAGCGTTTGTTTTTGTCCTACTTTATTGCTATAGGCCTCAAAACTTGTTCATGTTCTTGTAGTTGTCAGAATTTGCTATTGTCGATTGTAAAGTATCTGGGATATTTTGTGTGTATGGGTGTGTGGAGGCAATGTTTGGGCGGAGGTAATGAATGGAAGAAGGTGATTGGTAGGTGTGGTAAGGAGGGAGAGGAGGTAATGAATGGGAGGAGGTAATGAGTAGGTGGAGGTAAAGTGTGAGAGGTAATGAGTGTGACGTATTGAGTGGGAGGAAGTAATGAGTGGGAGGAGGTAATGGGTAGCGGAGTTAATGAGTGGGGGAGGTAATGAGCGAGAGTTAATCAGTGGGGCAAGTAATCAGTGGGAGGTAAAGCGTGGGCAAGTTAATGAATAGGAGGTAAAGAGTGAGGGACATAATGAGTGGAAGGAGGTAATGAGTGGGGTAGTTAACAAGTGGGGGAATGAATGAGTCGGGGAGTTAATGAGTGAAGGAGGTAATGAGTTGGGGAGGTAATGACTTGGGGAAATTGATGAGTGGAAGGCAGTGAGTTTGGGTAGGTAATGAGTGGGGAAGGCAACTAATCGGTGAGGTAATGAGTGGGAGAGGCAGTGAGTGGGAGGTGCTAAAAAGTGGGAGGAGGTAATGAGTGAGAGGAGATAATGAGTGAGAAGGGGTAATGAGTGGGAGAAAATAATGAGTGGGGAAGGCAATAAGTAAGAGAATGTAATGCAAGGCAGAGATAATGAGTCAGAAAAGGTAATGAGTGGGAGAGGTAATGAGTGGGGAGGTAATGAGTGGAAGGAATCAACGAGCAGAAGGGGGAAATGAGTCTGAGGGAGGTAGTGCGTTGAGAATTTAGTGAATGGGCGGTGATGAGTGGAGGTAATGAGTGCGGGAAGTAATGTGTGACACGAGGAAATGAATGGGAAGAGGTATTGGGTGGGAGGAGGTGATACTTAGCCAAATCGAGTGGTAATTATGTGGGGCGACGTAATTACACAGAAAGAAAAGGTTGAAGCGTCTGTGCTTGAAACAGACTCAGGAGACGAAATGTGCAGAACACTGAGACTGAATGGTAGGGAAATGTTAGAAGTGAGGGCGTTCCAGTATTTAGAGTGTTGTGATGGCAGAAGGAAAGAGAGCAGCTAGAAGAGAGGATGGAAAGAAAGGAAGAAAGGTGGCGGGGACGTTAAAAAGCAGTGGTGAGAAATATGTATGTACAGTAACTGTGAATTTTACCATACAGCAGTGAAACAGGGATCATTTTGGTGGAATACCGGCAAAAGTGGCAGCAGTTACAACAATATTCATTTTAATAAGGCTCAGATTCTTATCCATTTCCAATTTAATTCCATTAACTCAGTAGCAGAAAAAGACAATACTATGTCTCAACATCTTTTCTGTAGCGTTTTTCCTTGACTAGCTCACCTTTCATCTTTGAAAGATGAAGATTTTAAGCTTAGTTAAAATGAACAAAGTATAGTTACCTCAGAAATGATTGAAGTGACATGGAGAGATAAACGAAGAAATAACAGAAACAGGGAAGAATGAGGAGTAAAGGTTGGTGTGGGAGAGAAAAAAAAAAGGCAACACTCTAAGGTTCCCTGGCCAGGTTACTCGTACATAAATGGAGAGCGGTTGATTAGGAGAGTATGTACCGTCAGTAAGGTACAGTATGTTGTGGTAGGAAAGAGGGACCGAGAACGAGGTGGCTGGCCTTCAAGTGACTCCATTCTTTATCAGCCGTGATTTCGAAGCTGATATTGTTTATATTTTGTCTGTTTGTCTGTCTGTTTGCACGATAACTTAGCATCCACTCAAGATATCATCACAAAATTTTACAGGTGTTTAGTAGGAATGAAAATATACGAGTTCGATGTTGGTGAATGTAAGTCAAGGTCAAGGTCACATTCCAAGCCGCGCTGGATATGTATTGGCTGGCGGCTTGTGTGCTTCCCCCCTTGGGGGCCCTCTAGTTATTATTATTATTATTATTATTATTATTATTATAATTATTATTACTACTACTACTACTACTATTATTTTTATTCACATCCTCCTCCTCCTTCTCCTCTTCTTCTCCAACAGTCATCCTCTTCCTTTTCCATATTTTTTTCCTGACTATCATTCGAAATCTCCATCAGAGCTCACCTGCACTACCTTTTTCTCCACATTCTCTCTCTCTCTCTCTCTCTCTCTCTCTCTCTCTCTCTCTCTCTCACACACACACACACACACACACACACACACACACACACACACACACACACACACACACACACACACACACACACAGGAGAGGTATATTTCACACAAGGGTGAATAAGGTGAAAGATGAGGGCGAAGAGGACGGAAGAGAATTTAAGAGAACAAAGTAAGGAGAAAAGGAGGGAAGAAATAGTATGGAAGAGGAAAAGTGAGAAGAAACAAAGGGAAATTGTAATAAATGATGAGGTTAGGTCCAAGGTGAATGGAAGGAAGGAGACGTGAATAGGAGAAGGGAGAGAGGGAAAGTTGACGAAGTAGAATAGGAAGGGGAAGGAGAAGAGACAGGGGAAGGAGAAAGACAGAAGGAAGTGAATAAATAGAAAGCAGAGTAGGAGAGAAAGGGAAAAAAGAGAAAAGAGAATGGAGACTAGACACGAATGGGAGCAGTGAGAGAGGCTTGAGGAACGAAAAAAGAGAGGAAGAGATGAAAGAAGAGCAGAAAGAAGAAGAAGAAAAAGGAGGGAGGAAAGAAGAAATGAGGGAATGAACCAAAAGATGATGGAGGTTAGGGAAGCATGACGGTTAGGGAGGAGATGAGTAACAGCAGAAAGGCGAGGGAAAGAGGTCACAGATTGGGAGAGAAGAGCAGAGAAGAGGGAGGGAAAAGACTTAAACATAGGAGAGAGATAAAAAGAGTAAATACGAATATGAGAAGGAAATAATGGCGAGGAGAAAGGTTGGGCTGGAAACCTAGGAGTGGAAGAACTGGGAAAGGAAAACACGAGGAAGGGGACATGAGTAGGAGAGAAGAGAGGGGTGCACCTGATGAACTAAGACAAGTAGAGAGAGAAGGGAAGAAAGTGGAGATGAAAAAATAGGAAAAAAGAATAGAAGGGACATGAACTGAATAATGAAGAGGAACTAAACTGCCATTCTAGGATAAGAAGAAAAGAAAGTAATAATGTGATGAAGAGTGAATGAGATGATGGATGGTAGGGGAAGGGGCAGAAGGGTGAGGCGTGTGTGAGGCCAGGGTGAAAGAGTGAGGAGTGAGGAAAACAGAAGCCAGGAAAGATGACTGAGAGGAAAGGAGGAGTTGGGAAGGTTGATGTTGAGGAGAGGAGTAACCTAGAGATGGAGAGAGTGGAGAGAGGGATGTATGAGATGGGAGGAAGAAGGAAGAAGGAGGGGTGGGAAGGAGTTGGAGGAGGAGAGAGAAGCAGATAAGGAGAGGACATTGTTAGAAGTATGTGAAGTCAAGGAAGAGGGAAGATGGGAAGAGACGAAGGAGAGTATAAGGAATAACTCTTATCAGGAGGGGCGAAGGAAAGGACCGAGAGGAAGAAGGGTTAGAGAGGAAAGAAAAGATGTAGTGAGGAGTTTTTGTGGTCTAAAAAGAAGTTGGAAAAGAGAGAGAGAGAGAGAGAGAGAGAGAGAGAGGAAGACTGGAAAAGTTGGGATGAGGAGCATGTATTATAAGGCCTAAGAGAGACGTGGGGAAAAGGGAGGAAAGGAGGAGGAGGAGGAGGAAAAGGAAGAAAGGGAAAGGATGGGCTGAGGGGAAAGTGTAAAACCTAGGAGAGATGAGGGGGAATGGAGAGAGAAGTTGAGGAAGAGGAATGAGAGCAAAGCTGGGGCTAAGGAGGAGGAGGAAGGAGTTAGGAAAATAAAAATTAGGAGAGGAGTGAATGAGGCTAAATGAAGAAGGGAGGTAAAGGAAAGATGGGGGGAGGAGATGGAGAGGGGATGTAATGTTAAGGAAGAGACATTATGGTGAAAGTAGAACAGGTCACATGTGCCTAAAATATATATCAAAACTATAACCCTCAAAGAGAGCTAATATTCCCTATCAACTTTTACTACACGGAAGGCATGAAGCTGGGACATTACCCTAGTTTGCCGCTTCAGCTGCGGAGACATTGAAGAGGTGTTCACTGACCCCTTAATTACCAGCCGCTGCGTCCAAACAGAAATACAACAGAGTAGACTGCAATAATATAACGACGTTTAAAAGAGATTGCAATAATATAACGACGTTTAAAAGAATTTATTCGGGTTGTTTCGCTTCCCATTATTTATGACGAATTAAAATATTTCACCCACTGATTTAAAAAATTTTAGAATAATCCCCTTTGTAGCTCTAACGGGATTATATATATTTTGTTTATTTCTGATCCCATTCACAAACGTACGAGAAACGTACGAGAAACCTTTCCGAAGCTGAGGAATATTGTCAGGAGACAGCTAACAAGAGCGAAATAAAAATACTTCATCGTTTTAGGTATCCAGAATTATCAAATAAACATAGAAGTATCCTCGGCCAATTAGCAGAAAACGTTAAATTTTCAGATTGTATTGACGTGTAAAAGAATCCTACAGTCATAGACGAAATTTTGCTTTACATTTCACCTCTTCTCCTTCTCACTCTCATCAGCTGGCAGATATTCTTTACCCGGAACCGATTTGGTATGTGAGTATAGATGATGCTCTTTGATACAGTGGATTGGAAAAAATAACATACTGATATGCCCAAAGTGTGACGTCGACTCAGTGGATCATTAAACGAACCTTTGTCCTAATCTTACTCAATTTCCAAGGCTTGAATGGTGAGTGAATGGGTGTTTGAGCAATTGAACTGAGCCTCCTTTTAATAACATGTCTGTGTTATCCTGTTTGGGAATCCTCCCCATTCCTCTGAAATAGTAAGAAGTTGAAACGATGATGATGATATGTGACCTTTTCGTATATATGGATTGGTACGGGAAAGGAAGTAACTTAAACGGAGAGCGATTGAACAGTACCCGATTTTCTGACGCCAGTGTTATTTCTGTCTTATAGGGGAGGAGTTACAGTTAGAGGTGATCTGCATACAGAGAGTCAAAAGGCAGGAGTCAAAATGTAATAAATAGCAGACGGATTTTTTTTTTAACAGATATGTTCATTCTCTTCCACTAAATATAGATGGAGAGCCAAGAAACTGTTGGCAAACAGATAAACCTAAGACAATCAGTTCACAGTTCCATTACATGACGAGGAAATCGACCAGACAATAGGAATAAGTTGAAGGGCTTTTGACAGACAATTATAATAATTAATTACCTGACCCCCGTCCCCCCAAAAAAAAGTAATGTGGCATCAGAAACCGTGTGTCATCCCTTATCTCATTCACTGATCGGAAACGTGGAATGTAACAAATTCCGGAGATCGTTAACTTGGCCTCAGAGAGTACTGGAAAAGATAATGTGTCACATGAAGAAACAGAGAAAGATTCGCGGTTAATGGAGCAGAGGAAAGAAGAAGATATAATAGCTACAATTATTGGGCGTCCTTCCCAAAACAGATAACAGATAGACATCCAAGGTAACTGAGTGACAACCAGCAGAATGAGTGAAAGGAAAAGAAACGGATGGTAGAATAGAGGGATGAGATTCGAGTATTTGCTGGGATTGAACTGAAATGGCGAATAGTCAGTGGGTCAAAATGGAGAAGGATGGAAAGTTTTGGTGAACTAAATAAGGTTTTGATGAAAATGGTAATGGTAATGATGAAAATAACTGGTCATCATCATCATCATCATCATCACTATAATATGCATCATTACTTGCCTTTACCGGATATTTGTGAGTTACATTTTCAGTGTGGGCCACATTATGGTTGAGAGGGCTAAGGAGGGGCCATCCCGTTTTTATAGCCTCTCTGCCTTCAGAACATTACCTCCTGTCAGGGTCTATATGTGGTTGGAGAGTAACAGAAATAGAAAGAGGCAGAGGAGCGGAGACAGGAGGAGGAAGATGAGGCGCAGCACAAGCAGGAAGACGAGAGAACGGAGGGATAAATTAGAATGTAAGAAGGATGTGAGTCAGAAGAGTGAGATGAGTGAGACGGGGCTAGAGAAGGATGTTCTTGTGATAGGGGTGAGGTGGATAATGAAACAGGAAGATAGGAAATATTAACGTTCAGCGGGGAAATGAGCGGCCCAACCCGATCAGGCCCGGCCAGACACGACACGGCCCAACCGCGATGGTTTTCAGAGGTTAATAACTTTCCTACTATGTGAGATGGAGAAGAGATTCTTCCAACAAGTATTATATACGAGTGCATTCGGTATATTTTGATTTTATCTATATATTTACTCATGAGACCAAAGAAACTCTAGGAATCCAAGCTTTCCGAGGGAATCTACCAAGGGCTTCAACTGACATGCTCCACTATGAAATCGACTTTCAAAAGAATTTCTGTTGTAACACTGTTTTCTTGAATGAATTCTAATAATTAATATCGCATGATAAACTCATATTTTTACTGTATATGAATGTTTTTTTTTTATGTTTAGGGAGTGAAATCAGGAAGGGTAATCACCCCCATTCTGGGTTTTATCATTTGATCAATATCCAAACGTTTACTGACGTTGTTCGTTGACACGGGAAGTCGGGACCAGCGAACTAAACATTGTGTGTGTGACAAATGCTATGGCACGTCGCTATATGTACACATCCAGCTTCCGGAATACTTATGTGTTGTCGAAAACACGTGCAAGCTCCTTTTGCTGGAGCATGTTGACCCACTGTATAATGAAACGTTCTTGATCCTTAATCCTGAGAGTTTACTCCAAGGTGAAATTATGATGATAGGCGTATGTACAAACGCATGCTTGCTCGTCACGTGCTCAAAAAGTGCCCTATACTGGTAGCAGTAGTAATAGTAGAAGTTTTAGTATAATAATAATAATAATAATAATATTAATAATGATAATAATGATGATGATGATGATTAATAACTGGTGGTAATTAGGGGCACTCACCATCCACTCACTCGATGTTGTGCTGCTCTCGGTCGGCTGCCCTTCCCTCTCTTACTTCCATCTTCCCTTCATTCGTATTTTGTTTTGCTTTTTCATTCGTTCCACTTCCTTCTGTTTACGGGTGACAACACTGAGTGGCAGGTCAAATGGTTTCCTGTACACAGGGAAACCATTTAGTATTCTGGGTGGTAATCACATAAACAGACTATAGAGCCTGGTGTGCCTGGTGATGTAGTGGGTAAATAAGGCGCTCCAACCGGATTGAGCCTGTGTTGGCTCATATCCGAGGGGTGGTAGAGGTTTATTGCTCACGTAATGACACTCAGGGAAGAGTGAGGCTAGTCACTCTCATCTTCAATGTCAGAAGCAACATGCCTAGCCCCGGGCTCCTACACTCCTGATGGGGCAATACAGATTTAGATAATGGATGGATGAATAATAATAATATTAATAATAGTAATAATAATAATAATAATAATAATAATAATAATAATAATAATAATAATAATAACAGTAGTAGTAGTGGTAGTATTGCTTTGTTGATGAATGAGGTGTGGCAGGGTGGAAAGAAGGATTACAAATGTGTGAGCTCGATATGAACGTATGTCAAGTTCAAGGTTAAGAAGGTGAAAGTGGCAGGGACTGTAGCATATGCATCGTGTGATGACAGGAGTGAGAAAGAGAAAGTCGGGTTTTAGGTTGAGCTAGATGAAGCAGTGGGAGAAATGCCCAAGAGCTATAAAGTGATCGTAATGAGTGATATAAATGGAATAGTAGGAAACAGTCCTGAGGATGACATAATGGGTTATAATGGAGTACCAGGAGAAAATGATAATAGGAAAAGACAGAAGGATGTCTGTCAGGAAAGGAGGTTGCACATTTGTAATTTGTATTTCAAACACAAAAATGCATATAAATATACATAGTATAGATGGAACAGGGATCGTGTTGAAAGAAGCCTTATTGATATGTGCTCATAGAGAGGTCGATGCTGGGAATGGCTGCTGATACAAGGGCCATGAGAGGACGATGTGGAGGTCTGTCAGATCATATGATTGTGGTATGCAAGATCAAGCTGAGAGGAGTGAGGTGGACCAGGAGTGAGAGGAGCAGTCATGGAGAAAGACTGAAAGGTGTGAAGCTGCGGACCAAAGAAATGGCAGATGAATACAGGACCAGAGTAGGGGGGAGCTGGAATCAATGACCTGGAATGAAATGGAGCTGGATAGCCTGATGAATGCATACAGAGATTGCTTATTTAGGAATGCTAAAGTGGTGTGTGGTGTGGCAAGAGTAACAACAAAGAAGAAACGTATGGTATGGTGAGATGAAGAGGTTAAGAGAGCAGTGGAGGAAAAGAGAAAGAAGTGGCTAGAGTGGTTCCAGAACAGTGGATCAAATGAAATAAGAGCTGAATATACTGAGAGCAAGAAGCACGTAATGAGGCTAGTGAAAGGAAAAAAAAGGAAGTAAATGATGATCTAGGAAGAAAGATGAATGCAAATTACTCTGAAAATAGGAAGTCATTCTGGAATGAGGTGCGGAAATGTACAAGTGACAGAGGAAAGAAATGTGAAAGTGTGAAAGATGCAAGTTGTAGATTATCAAAATATGGGGATGATGTAAGGACCAGAGGGAAAGAATATTTTGAAAGCCTGGTGAATAGGAATAGAGACAGCAGAGCTGCTTTAAGCATGATTGGTTTGGGTGGTGTGCAGAGAAGGAATGCAGTGCCAGGAAACGTGACACTCGCACAGGCAAAGAACTCCATGAAACGGCTGAAAAATGGGTAAGCAGCTGGGGCTGATGAGGTGTATGCAGAGATGATTACATGTAGTGGAGACAACGGAATTAAGTGCTTGTTGGAGATATGTAACAAGGCATGGATGAATGAAACTGTGCCAGCAAAGTGGAAAAAGGTTGTGATTGTACTCCTGTACAAAAATAAAGGCGGGCAAAGTGAGTGCAAGAATTATCATGGGATGAGTTTGTTGAGTGTTGTAGGGAAGGAATATCGAAGAATTATTACAGAGAAAGTAGGAGTGATATCAGAATTCCAATTGAGTGGTGAACAGAGTGGCATTAGGAGTTGCAGAGGATGTGTGGACCTAATATTTGCAGGGCGATATAGTGAAGAAGGCTTGGGAGATGAATTATAAGGTGTTTTTGGCATTTATGGATCTGAAAGAAGCATACGTCAAAGCAGACAGAGAAGGATTGTGGAAGGTTTTGCGTATGTACAGTGTAGATGGTAAGTTGCTAGGTACCATCCGGATTTTTTATGATTGTAGTGAGGCATGTGTAATGGTAAATGGACCTCTAAGTGAATGGCTCACGATCAGTATGGGAGTGCAGCACGGTTGTGTGATGTCCCCATGGTTATTCTATATCTATCTATCCGTCTATCTATATCCATATATATATATATATATATATATATATATATATATATATATATATATATATATATATATATATATATATATATATATATATATATATATATGAATGGGGTGATGGGGAGAAGTAAAAACACGAGTAATAGAGAGGGGGATGGCACTGGTAATGAATAGTGATGGATGGAATATCTCGAAGTTGCTATACGCTGATGATGCATTGCTGCTTGCAAATACTGGGCAACTACTTTGTGAACTAGTGCAGAGTTTTATTGATGTCTGTAATCATCGTGCCATGAAAGTAAATGAAGAAAAAACGAAAGTGATGTTTACCGAGAGAGAAGGTGACTCCCAGTTTGATGTTACATTGAATGGAGAGTGACTGGAATTGGTGAGAGAGTTGAAATACCTGGGTACAGTTTTAGAAAAGAGAGGAAAATGTGCAAAAGAAGTGGAAAGTACAGTGGCCCAAAGAAGCAAAGTAACTGGTGCTATGAAGGTCTTGTTAAGAAACAGAGGCTTGAGTGTTGCAGCTGCACGAGGCTTACATGAAGAAGCTTTTGTGCCAACTTTAACATATGGATGTGAGACTATGGTGTGGCATGAAAATGAAAAGTCAAGAGTGAGAGTAATGGAGATGGGACTACTGAGGAATGTATGTGGAGTGCAGAGAGTGGATAGGATACGAAATAATGAGACTCGTGAAAGATGCGAAGTGAGGAAGTCTGTGGACACCAGAATCGAAGAGAGTGTACTGAGATGGTATGGTCATGTGGATAGAATGGTTGACAATAGAGTGGTGAAAAGGGTATATCTGAGCGGATTTGAATTAGGGAGGAGGCGTGGTTGGCCAAGGAGATGGTGAAGGGATATGATGGATGAGTGTGTGAGGAAGAGAGGTATGGAAGTCGGTGGGAAATGACATGAGATCGAGCTGGCTGGATGAATGTTGTGAGAAGAAGAGCATGATCAGGGTTTTATTACCCATATTTAACACGACAGCATTCGGATTTACTCTACCGGATACGTTTATGTGCAGTTACAGGAAATGGTGAAAGTTCTTGGCATATCAGATAGAGCCAGGATTCTGGGGGCTTGAATGGTGAGTGAATGTAAGCGTGGCCCATTGCAATGGGCAAACTTGGGCTGTCTGGACATTGCTACTTCTCACCCTGCCCTATGGTAAGAAAGGAGATCTGCATGTTGATGCTGCTGCTGCTGCTGCTGCTGATGATGATGATGATAATGATGATGCTGATTAATAATATAATAATAATAATAATAATAATAATAATTATTATTATTATTATTATTATCATCATCATCATCATCATCATCTTCACCATCATCACTTTACCCATCACCCTACTCCATGCTAAAGTGGAAGAAAAAATTTTACTGCTACTTCTATTACTACTACAATTTCTACTACTACTACAGTACTACCACTACTACTTCTGCCACCACTACCACTGTACTACTGCTACAACTACTATGACTACTACTACAACTACTACTGCTATAAGTACTACTGTGGTGATGATAAAGAAATTATTTTTAAGGGAAAATGATGATGATAATTATTGTAACTGTGGAAGCGTGACATGAAAACCTGAGGTAATGATGAGTGGCAATATCGTGGTGCGAGTTGATGGGGTGGATCCGCTGCTCTGTCAGCGTTTGTTTTTGTCCTACTTTATTGCTATAGGTCTCAAAACTTGCTCATGTTCTTGTAGTTGTCAGAATTTGCTATTGTCGATAGTAAATTATCTGGGATATTTTGTGTGTATGGGTGTGTGGAGGCAATGTTTGGGCGGAGGTAATGAATGGAAGAAGGTGATTGGTAGGTGTGGTAAGGAGGGAGAGGAGGTAATGAATGGGAGGAGGTAATGAGTAGGTGGAGGTAAAGTGTGAGAGGTAATGAGTGTGACGTATTGAGTGGGAGGAAGTAATGAGTGGGAGGAGGTAATGGGTAGCGGAGTTAATGAGTGGGGGAGGTAATGAGCGGGGGTTAATCAGTCGGGCAAGTAATCAGTGGGAGGTAAAGCGTGGGCAAGTTAATGAATAGGAGGTAAAGAGTGAGGGACATAATGAGTGGAAGGAGGTAATGAGTGGGGTAGTTAACAAGTGGGGGAATGAATGAGTCGGGGAGTTAATGAGTGAAGGAGGTAATGAGTTGGGGAGGTAATGACTTGGGGAAATTGATGAGTGGAAGGCAGTGAGTTAGGGTAGGTAATGAGTGGGGAAGGCAACTAATCGGTGAGGTAATGAGTGGGAGAGGCAGTGAGTGGGAGGTGCTAAAAAGTGGGAGGAGGTAATGAGTGAGAGGAGATAATGAGTGGGAAGGGGTAATGAGTGGGAGAAAATAATGAGTGGGGAAGGCAATAAGTAAGAGAATGTAATGCAAGGCAGAGATAATGAGTCAGAAAAGGTAATGAGTGGGAGAGGTAATGAATGGAAGATGTAATGAGTGGGGAGGTAATGAGTGGAAGGAACCAAGGAGCAGAAGGGGGAAATGAGTCAGGGGGAGGTAGTGCGTGGAGAATTTAGTGAATGGGCGGTGATGAGTGGAGGTAATGAGTGCGGGAAGTAATGTGTGACACGAGGAAATGAATGGGAAGAGGTATTGGGTGGGAGGAGGTGATACTTAGCCAAATCGAGTGGAAATTATGTGGGGCGACGTAATTACACAGAAAGAAAAGGTTGAAGCGTCTGTGCTTGAAACAGACTCAGGAGACGAAATGTGCAGAACACTGAGACTGAATGGTAGGGAAATGTTAGAAGTGAGGGCGTTCCAGTATTTAGAGTATTGTGATGGCAGAAGGAAAGAGAGCAGCAAGTAGAGAGGATGGAAGGAAAGGAAGAAAGTGGCGGGGACGTTAAAAAGCAGTGATGAGAAATATGTATGTACAGTAACTGTGAATTTACCATACAGCAGTGAAACAGGGACCATTTTGGTGGGATACCGGCAAAAGTGGCAGCAGTTACAACAATATTCATTTTAATAAGGCTCAGATTCTTATCCATTTCCAATTTAATTCCATTAACTCAGTAGCAGAAAAAGACAATACTACGTCTCAACATCTTTTCTGTAGCGTTTTTCCTTGACTAGCTCACCTTTCATCTTTGAAAGATGAAGATTTTTAGCTTAGTTAAAATGAACAAATTATAGTTACCTCATAAGTGATTGAAATGACATGGAGAGATAAACGAAGAAATAACAGAAACAGGGAAGAATGAGGAGCAAAGGTTGGTGTGAGAGAGAGAGAAAAAATGGCAACACTCTAAGGTTCCCTGGCCAGGTTACTCGTACATAAATGGAGAGCGGTTGATTAGGAGAGTATGTACCGTAAGTAAGGTACCGTATGTTGTGGTAGGAGAGAGGGACCGAGAACGATGTGGCTGGCCTTCAAGTGACCCTCCATGATTTCGAAGCTGATATTGTTTATATTTTGACTGTCTGTCTGTCTATGTATCTATTTGCACGATAACTTAGCATCCACTCAAGACATCATCACAAAATTTTACAGGTGTATAGTGTCACGGGGTTTTTATGAATATTCAATATTAAAGAATATTTATTCAATAATCTTGAAAGCAGGACAATGAACTGTCTTGTCAAAATCAAGCAATTATTACTTTATTCCGGCTTACATCGCCGACTCTCTAAGGACGAGAATTTATAAACTTTCTCAACAGTACACAGCAGAGACTAATTATTCACACGTGCTGTTTACTAGTACTGTTGACCTCTGGAGAAAGTGACTCCACCCCTGACAATCAATAACTAATGCTATTAATGATAACAGGTTCTTGCTGATGCATTAACTCCTAGATGGCATAATGGATTTAAGTTAATACAAAAGGACTGGCCTAATTACCAGTTATGAATAGCAAATTGTTTATGCAAACTAGGAGCTATAAGTGAAATAAGCTTAATGGAGAAATTAAATGCGAGTTTACATTACATTAAGCTCAAGAAAAAGAACTGTTAAATTCATTGATTACAAAGAAATAAATTTGTTATATTTCAAAATGAATTCAAAATAAGGAGATCGCACTCACTCGCTCACTCAAAAGCAAACTCTTAAACCTAGGAAAAAAAACGAAAAGAAATACTGGTCAGAAAAGTGGACAAAGCGGATGACTGGGCGTCGTTACTGAGGAAGGACACTGCACACGCTGAGCCTCTGGAATTCAATGGTGGCGGTGGGAACTGGGCATTGTTGCTGAAGAAGGACAGTGCCACACACACTATCTGCTTCCATGGCGCACAAATCTTGACTGACTTCAAATTGTGAGAGAGATGCAAGTGTCGAGCCACACCCGCTAACGGCCAGAATGAGCGAAACAGGCCCATAACAAAGTACTCAGCAGAAGTGCTAAAGTCGCGCACAAAGACGATCATATATGACACAGTGAAAAATTGTTCTGAAAACACTCCCGATCGGGTGATACGTGGCGGTTAAACTGAGTGATAAATACTGGGATTCCACTAGAATTCGCGGTTTCCCACCAAAGTTAATGTCACGAGTTTATTCAAATACTTAATCGCACCGACTCGTGACATTGCGCCCCACCAAAAATGAATTTTTATTTTCAGGAAAAACAAATTTCATTATACATACATATAAATCCTAACTCAGTCACACAAGATTCACACTGTGGTGTGTGTGTGCTATCCTGCTACAGGAGAAAGTCACAGTTGCCAGTGAGTGAAAAAACCTCGTATTTATGTTAATAGAAGCAACCTTGAGGGAAAAACTCCGTGACGATGGTGAAAAATCCTGTACTCAGGTCAAACTGAGTGAAAAGTTCACTACATTTACGTTAACAACTAATTGTTATATAGCATAATGTATGTACTACACACTGTAGGTGTGACAGTTGTGGTGTAACTGTACCTACGTGTAAAGTTACATAATGCAAATCAATAATAAATGATGACGACGAGGCAGAAGAGAAGAGGTGGCAGCATGCGTCAGGGATGATCAGCTGTTCTGCATGGCAATGCTGCACCCGCCAGCTGCACCTGCGAAAGGAATCAAGATCGAGCATCAAAAGTGTCATTTCTCTCTCTCTGCCTAGCAATCAGTACTTATGTCATTATTAACCAGGAAACATAGTCTTAGGATTCACAAATCTCTCAGGACCCTTATAGTTTACTGGTTAATGCTTATTAACTAGGAAACGTGCCAGTTCTTGAATTGCTCAAATCTCTTAGAATGGGCAGTTTGCTGGTTAACCTAACTCTACACTTAAGGTTAATGACAAGAAGCTGAGAATCGCTACGCAATCTTGGGCAGGTCACATTTTAACACCCACCGTGGGTGTGAACACTCGTGTGGATATTGTGCATTCCCTGGGAATCCTCAGAGAGGCCCACAGCTCGAGATGTTCCACAAGGTAATTCATACACAGCCTCGGACTGTCTCTGCAGGGTTCTCAAACTTCACTCTTAACTTACGGTACATGTATGTACAGGCCCTGGACATAATGTGTCCTGTGGGACCAACGGGCAAGACGTCAGCAATTACTGGTACACTTTTAACTGGGAACCAGGCTGGTCCTTGGATTACTCAAATCTCTGAGGACGCCTATCTTACGGAACCCAGCATACAACAGTTGCCCGTGTTAGTCAGCAGTTAGCAGGCGAGACATCAAGTCTGCACCTATGTTATCACTTCCCTTGATGTATCTCACAACAAGGTTAAACTGCTGTAAATACAGTGTCCAGAATGTCAATTTTGCATTAGACGTCTTGGTCGTGCTGAAACTAGTGAGTGGCATATGATCAGTTTCCAGAGTGAATGGTGCCCCATGTAAATAATAATAGTGTTTCTTAACACCATCAACCACGGCCAAGAGTTCCTTTTCAACAGTACTGTAATTCCTCTCGGTGGGTTTTAGCTTACAACTCTGGTATGCCACTGGGAAGATTCCACCTTTCGATTCCTGCATCAATGCGGAACCTACTCCATCTTGTGAAGCATCAGTGCGCAGTATGAAAGGTTTGTTGGAATCAGGCAACTGCAAGATAGGCTCCTTGCACAACATGTTCTTAAGGGTGGTAAAAGATCTCTCTTGCGCTTCTCCCCATTCAATGGTGTTTGGAGCATATTTCCGTAGCACCTCGTACAACGGTTGGGCAATGAGAGCAAATTTGGGGATAAAACTCCTATAATACCCCACTAGGCCAAGGAATGCCCTAACCTGTTTCTTGGTCACGGGTCTCAGGGCTTCTCTAACCTTCCTGATCTTGTCACCCTGACACCTGCAGCGATTGTTGCCAACAATAAGTCCGAGGAACTCCACCTCACTGTGAGCAATCTTACATTTGCTAGGCTTCACAGTCATGCTGAAACTCTGGAGTCTACTGAAGACAATTTCCAAGAGTCTGAGGTGCTCCTCCAACGTGGCGGAATGAACAAGGACATCATCAACGAACGTATCTACTCCTACAATACCATGGAGCACTTGTCTCATGGCACAATTGAATACTGCTGGGGAATTGGTAAGTCCAAATGGGAGGACTTTATACTGATACAACCCCCTAGGAGTAGCAAAGGCAGTGAACTGACGGCTCTCGAGGTGAAGGGGAATCTGGAAGAATCCCTTTGCGAAACTGAGCTTCGTGAAATATCGTGACCCTGCCAGCTTGGAGAAGATGGCAATGTGGTCACCCATCGGCTCAGCATCCACTTTGGTGATTGCATTGACCCTCCTATAGTTGCCACAAATCCTGACTCCACCATCCTTCTTGTGGACTACTACCATTGGACTGCAGTAAGGAGATGAGGACTTTTCAATAATACCTGCAATCTCCATGTCAGCAATTTTGTTGTCTACTGCGCCCAGTAGTCGCATGGGAATTGGATATGGCTTAACCTTTACAGAAGTATTGCTGGTCAACTCAATTTTGTGACAATCAACCTTTACAAGTCTAGGCTGGTCAGAGAAGACATCAGCATACCGACAGAGCAGTGACCTTATGGCATTCTGATCACCCAATGCTAAGTCAGTATTAAGTAAAACATCTCCGACAGTCTCTTCCTGACGGGACTGAGCAGTTAAGGGCTCGTCATCATGGTCATCAGCTGGGATCACCACGGCTGCCCCGGTTTCTTCCATTGGCTGGTCACTATCATCAGGTACTCGTAGGCCAGTCTCCTCGGGGTTTGACTCATGATAAGCCTTCAACATATTAATGTGGAACCTTTTGCGAAGATTCCCCCTCTGAATTATGTAGTTGAGGTCTGAAATGCGCTCTACTACATCAAATGGACCCTTCCACTGCGCCATCAACTTGTTCTGGGCAGTGGGGAGTAACACCAAGCACTTATCGCCTGGACTAAATTTCCAAAGTTTTGCCTTCTTATCATAATAGGCTTTCTGAACTTCATGCGCCTTGATCAATTCTTCCTTAGCTAACTCGCATGTTGACTGGAGGCGGTCAGCTAGATCAAAGATGTAGGTGTAGGTGGTCTTGACTTCAGGGTCGGGTTCTTCATCGTCCCATAACTCACGAAGGACTTGAAGTGGTCCACGGACCGACCTTCCATACACCAGTTCAAAGGGTGAGAACTTCAAGGAGTGCTGTGGGGCTTCTTGATAAGCAAACAGAAGAGAAGCAATGAACCGCGGCCATTCCTTTGGCTGTTCGGCAGCCATGCGCTTTAACATCTTCTTGAGAATCCCATTGAACCTCTCACACAGCCCATTACACATGGGATGATATGGCGTAGTTCGCAGGCCTCGGATGGACAACAACCTAAATGCTTCATTCATCATTGCAGAGGTGAACTGCAAACCCCGGTTGCTTAAGACCTCTTTGGGGATACCTACGCGACAGAACACTTCGATCAATGCCTCAGCAACAGTGACGGCCTCTATATTCTTAATGGCCACTGCTTCAGGCCACCGTGTGCTAAAATCAACAATAGTGAGGATATACCTTGATCCATCACTTGCCCTAGGAGAGACTGGCCCAACAATGTCAACTGCTACTCTCTCGAACGGTTCAGAGATTACAGGCATTGTTTTCAATGGCGCAGGAAGGACACGTCCCCGGTCAGTGGTACGCTGACACACATCACAGGAACGCACATGCCTTTTTATTTCCTGTCCTATTCCTGGCCAGAAAAAGTCAGCATGGATGCGGTCACAGGTTTCCTTTTGGCCCATGTGACCTCCCATGACTGAACAATGACCTAATTCGAACACTGTCCGGCAATACTTCGTGGGAACGACGAACTGTGGTCGAACCTCGCCCTGGGGTGTTCGTGACTCACGGTACACCCGTCCTTGCTTGCGAAGGAACCTGGCTTGACCTCCCCGTGAATACTTAATCACCTTACCCTCCAGCTTCTTACGCACTGAGGCAAGTGTCGGGCCAGACTGTTGTTCTTGGACAACGTCTTGACTACGAATCAAATCTTGCGGCGTTGCGACGGTCAACGGGGTGACACGATTCGGAGCCTTGGCCATGGCTCGTGTTACTGCAACAGCCGAAGTCTGAGTAGCAACATCTATGTCGCAACTGTTTTTGACACCCGTATGTTGCCGATAATGAGGTCAAACAAGAGTTCTGGCATGACAACAACAGCTGTCAAGCCAGTGTAGAAAGGAGATGCCACCTGGATACGTGCCTCAGGGAACAATCTCACTGACCCATCAATAAGTCTAGCTTGGATCTGCTTACCCGTGTACTCGTCGGGCTGAACTAAACTTTGCATGACAGAGCAACCTGAGGAACCATTATCTCTCAGGACATTTACAGAAACACCTCCCACAAACCCTGGCTGAACAAGAAAGGCAGTGTTACTGGTGGAAAGGTCAGAGACGGTAGCAGCCAGTCATTGGTGAGCCTGTGGAACAAACGATGCAGCAAATGTGGCGCCCTGAGAACTTGATACCTGAGGGGTTGTGCTCACCATCTGAGGAGCTGGAGCATTGACCACCTGTGGAGGAGGGTTCACTGTCGCTGGGGAACTAGTGAAAAGCGGGGAAATACCTGTACTGGTGGAGTTGGCACCACTGTATGCTTGTTGTGGCATAAGGGCTGCATTTACATCCTGCCTCCGATACACTAAAGTCGATTGTCCTGACTGAGGGTTACGTGGTTTGTCCTTGCCCTGCTGCTGCTTGAAATACTGGTACTGCTGCTGGTTAGGGTTCTGCTTATCGTACCGCTTCCATTCAGGTTTCTGAGTGTGTTGCCCCTGGTCCTTCTTTTGTGGTTTTGGACCTTGGCCATTATTCTGAAAACGGCCTTGTTGCTGGGGTTCAGTCTGAGACGGTTTCCCAGATTTATCAGGTTTCCTGTTCCAGGTATGCTGCTTACGAGTTTGATACCCGTATGCAGTGAGAGTGCATCAGCCTTCACCATTTGGCTGGCATCTCTTTCCTGGCAGATCTTAAGCTGAGCCATAAGTTCAGTAGGCCACGACTTTTCTAGCTGCATGTGCAGCAAAAGGTCAATAATCCCCTCAAGCGTGGAAGGAGTTTCATCTTTCTCCATCCATTCATCTAATTAAGCAGTAAGCCGGTCAAGAAACTGAACGGAAGTCTCTTTTTCCTGTAAACCGCCCTCATGAACTGACTCTTGGCGTTGTCAACTTTGAGACCATACGCTTTGACAAGTGTGGCCTTCATCATCTCATACGTGAGATTGTCTCCACGAATTTTGTGAAGAATATTGAGGGCAGGGCCCTCAAACAGGCTAAGAAACTGAAGCCGCTTAGCTGCATCATCCAGCTGGTACAGTTGAGCCATGTCTTCAAAATGAGCTATGTATGGCTCGATTCGCTCGCCTTCCTTGTATGGGGGAAGCTTGATGTGTGGGGTCGCCATAATATGTGCAGGGATAGCGCTTGTGGAGCTTTCACCAGCTGCACCAGATGTGTCTGAAGCCAAGGAATCTCGCTTGAGCTTCAACATTTCAAATTCATGTTTTTCGCGTGCTTCTCGCTGCGCACATTCGTGTTCTCGTTCTCTCTCTCATTCCTCACGCTGTTCTCACTCATGTTCTAACTCGAGTTCGCATTGTTTTCGCTCGTGTTCGCGCTCCTTTTAGCGTTCCTCACGCTGAATTCGACGCTCTTCACGAGCATCATTCTCGCGTTGCTGTTCATAATTAAACCGAGAAAGGACAAAGTCCTTTATTTTCTCTGGATCTGTAAGCCTCATATCTTTGGCTTCCTGTTCATAGACGCTGGTAGACTTGATGCTAACTCAATCTAAGTAAACAAGCGACTCAGTACTGACTGCAATTTGCAAAGAAAGATGCCAATAATCAAGAATAAAGAATATAGGCACATGTTAGTGGTGACCAGTTTTTATCTAATTAAACTGGTAAAGAAAGAAAATTAAACAAACAACTGACTGTGAAAACTATTACGTAAATTAATAAAACTGAATCAATAATCACCAGTAAGATAGTGCCTATAGACTTTAATGATAAATACTTAAGTATGAACGAGTGAGTATTATCTCGTGAATAACTTTAGAGGTAGGAGTTAATATCCTGCAATGAGTTCGCCAATTGTCACAGGGTTTATAATAATATGCAATATTAAAGGATAATTATTCAATAATACTGAGAGCAGGACCATGAATTGTCTTGTTAAAATCAAGCAATGATTACTTTATTCCGGCTTACTTCGCCGATTCTCTAAGGACGAGAATTTATAAACATTCTCAACAGTACATAGCAGAGACTAAATATTCACACGTGCTGTTTATTAGTACTGTTGGCCTCTGGAGAAAGTGACTCCACCCCTGACAATCAATAACTAATGGTATTAATGATAACAGGTTCTTGCTGATGCATTAACTCCTAAATGGCACAACGGATTTAAGTTAATACAAAAGGACTGGCCTAAGTACCAGTTATGAATAGCAAAGCATTTATGCAAACTAGGAGCTATAAGTGAAATAAGCTTAATGGAGAAATTAAACACGAGTTTACATTACATTAAGCTCAAGAAAAAGAACTGTTAAATTTATTGATTACAAAGAAATAAACTTACGTTACATTTCAAAATGAATTCAAAATAAGGAGATTGCACTCACTCGCTCACTCAAAAGCTAAATCTTAAACCTAGGAAGAAAAACAAAAAGAAATACTGGTCAGAAAAGTGGACAAAGAGGATGACTGGGCGTCGTTACTGAGGAAGGACACTGCACACGCTGAGCCTCTGGAATTCAACAGCGGCGGTGGGAACTGGGCGTCGTTGCTGAGGAAGTACACTGCCACACACACTACCTGCTTCCATGGTGCCCAAATCTTGACTGACTTCAAATTGTGAGAGAGAGGCAAGTGTCGAGCCGCACCCGCTAACGGCCAGAATGAGTGAAACACGCCCATTACAAAGTACTCAGCAGAGGTGCTAAAGTTGCGCACAAAGATGATCATTTATGACACAATGAAAAATTGTTCTGAAAACACTCCCGACCGGGTGAATACGTGGTGGTTAAACTGAGTGATAAATACTGGGATTCCACTAGAATTCGCAGTTTCCCACCAAAGTTATTGTCACGAGTTTATTCAAATACTTAATCACGCCGACTCGTGACATGTAGTAGGAATGAAAATCTATGAGTTCGAATTTGGTGAATGTAAGTCAAGGTCTAAGTCACATTCCAAGCCGCCCTAGATATGTATTGGCTTGCTGCTTGTGTGATTCCCCCCTTGGGGGCCCTGTAGTTATTACTATTATTATTATTATTATTATTATTATTGCTCTTATTGCTGTTATTATTATTATTATTATTATTAGTAGTAGTAGTAGTAGTACTACTACTACTACTACTACTACTATTATTTTTATTCACCTTCTCCTCCTCCTCCTCCTTTTCTACTCCAACAGTCATCCTCTTCCTTTTCCATATTCGAAATCTCCATCAGAGCTCACCTCCACTACCTTTTTCTCCACATTCTCTCTCTCTCTCTCTCTCTCTCTCTCTCTCTCTCACTCACACACACACACACACACACACACACACACACACACACACACACACACACACACACACACACACACACACACACACACACACAAAAGCACACACACAAACAAACACATACTGTGCACACACGAAGCCACTACATTTCCATTTTCACGAGCATCATTCATTTCACACAAACACGTCTCTTAGTACTTCGCCGACATGGGAAAAATTAATTTTGGCTTTGTTTATCCCTCAATGGAATACATATGAAAAACTGTACTTTCTCAGCTTTTCTTCTGAGTGTCTCTTCCTAGATTTTTTATATCTTTCCTCTTCCTCCTCTTTTTCCTTTTTCTTTTCCCATTTCCTCTCTCCTCTTTGTTTTTCTGTTCTTCTTCTCTTCTTCCTGTCTTTCTACATGACCCTTTTCTCTTCTTTCTTGTCCTCTTCCTTGTGATCATTGTCTTTTTCCTTCTCCTCCTCCTTATCCTTTTCCTTCTCTTCCTTGTCCTTATTCCTTCTCCTCTTCATTTCCTTTTAACCTTTTCTCCCCTTTCTCCATCTTCTGTTGTAAATATTCCTCCCAGTACACGCTTCCAGGCATCTTCATATCCATCAGGCTTACTCCTTCCTCCTCCTTATCTTCATCCTAATCCACTTTACTTCTTCTTCTTCTTCTTCCTTTTCTTACTATACCTACCAATTTCCTATCTGCACCTTCTCCCTTTCTGCTACATAATGCATTCAGCATTAGTATAGGATTTGTGTTAATACATCCACAAGATAATCACCATGTAAATCCGAACGAGAGACGTGCCTTATCCGACAAACAAGGGGGAAGCCAAAAGGACGAAAAAAGGCGAAAAATCGGAAAAACTTGTTGCCGTTAATTTTTCCGGCCAAATGAGATGTGATCCTCTTTTCTATCATCCGGAAATGACTCATGAATAATTTTGTGGCCTGTATGGGAAAAGTTGTCTTTCTTTTTTATTTCTCGGTAACAGGACGAGTACGAGTATATACATGGTTAGGTGGATATGTTGATAGGCAGGGAGGCAGGCAGTATATATGTATGTAGGTAGGTAGGTTGGTAGGTAGGTAGGTTGGTAGGTAGGTAAATGATTGATTGATTGATTGACAGAATGCATGACACTGCAACAACAAGGTCATATGGTGCCGTATAAGCAAAAATATAAGCTGCAGAAATATAAAAACATTAAAAAGGAAAACTCCATATTAAAAACTAGACATCAAAGTAAAAACAGGGCAATCATAAAAGGTGAAGGAGGCAGCCTCCTTCAAAAATAAAAACACATCGTCCCCAGGGATACCAGGCTCTCCCCCAAACATCGAAGAAAGACAGTAAACACCACCCTCCCCTCGGTGCCTCAATAGCAGCCTCCAACATAAGTTGCCCAAACTGGGACAACCAACCAGCAAATGCCTGACAGTAAGGGGAACCAAACAGTCATCACAGAATGGCTGCACGCCTCCACACATAAGGAACTCATGTGTGAGCTTGGTATGTCCAATGCGTAGGCGAGTCAGAACAGATTTTAACTTACGAGGCATTGTAAAACAGACTCTTTGAGAGACAAACTTGGTGACTTCCCTTAGTTTGCTGACAGGAACGCTATCCCACTGCAACTGCCAACAAGCACGAACAGCAGACAATACTGAAGCACTAAATTAGTAGCAGGTAGAGGGCAAGGAGCACGTACAGGTTGCAAAGCCGCAGCCTTAGTTAGTGCATCTACCCTTTCATTACCTTTGACACCAACACGTGCGGGAACCCAGCAGAATTCCACTCTCTTCCCCCGACGACGAATGAGGAACAGCCACTCCAAAATAGCTAAAACTATAGGATGGGAAGAGTTATAAGAGTCCAGGGCCAAAAGTGCCCTTGAGAGTCGCTAAAAATAGTAAAATGGTTGACATGGTGAATAAACACCAACTTCAGGGCTAAAACGATAACTAATAACTCTGCAGTTAAAAGTTAGGCAGCCAAAGGAAGACTACCTCTGCAGCTAAAATTGGGAAATACCACTCCAAAACCAACACCAGAGGCGGATTTAGAGCCATCAGTATACACAGGCACAGATCCACCATGACTAGAAGAATGTTCCAAAAATAACTGTGAAAGACACTGAGGAGCAACAGAATCCTTTGGGTCTGCAAAAAACCTACAGAAGGTTACCTTGGGCAAGAGCCATGGAGCAACCCTCGGGATCCGAACAGGACTGACAGGTATTGTCGACAAACCAAACTCCTCCATGATATCCCAAACCCTATAGCCAAACGGAGGAGGCATGTGAGGATGTCAACTATAATACAAAAACAAGACTGTTGCATCACATACTCACAGACAAGTGAGTCTAGAAGGCGACGAATCTGGAGCCAGCACCATGCTGCAACAGACTGACGCAGTAGATCTAAGGGAAGCACACCAGCTTCCACCAACAAGCTGGGAATTGGAGATGACCAAAAAGCCCCAGTTGCAAGGCAAAGACCAGCATGATAGACAGTATCTAGAGTTTTTAGTCTGGCCTCTGTGGCAGAGTAGACCTCACAGCCATATGACAGCTCGGAGGCTACAAAAACCTGAAACTAATGCAAGAGCGTCCTCTGATCAGCACACCAAGAGGAATGGGACAGAACCCTCAAGGGACTGAGAGCCTTCATACATGATGCTTTAAGACTTGCCAAGTGTGAAACCCAAGTCAAACGGCAGTCAAACGTCAGGCCCAAGAAATTCGTCTCTTCCACACAACGGAGTCTCCTGCCACAATGTTGGAGATCAGGGTCTGGTTGTACCCCTCTCATGCTACAAAAGTGCATAGCCACAGTCTTAGATGGGGAAAACCGAAAACCCTTGGAAGTGGCCCAGGCAGAAATCTTGTCCAAGGCAAGTTGCATAAGCCGCTCAATAGCAGACATGCGGGAGCCAGAAAACCATATAGCTAAGTCATCCACATAAAGGGATGAGGATACCCAAGTAGGCACAGTGTTGAGAATACCATTGATGGCCACCGGAAATAGGGAAACACTTAAGACACTCCCTGTGGAACACCTTCCTCCTGGCACAGTGGCACAGAGAGGGTAGAACCCACATGGACCCGAAACACACGATCAGTGAAGAAGTCTAAGCAACACAGGCAGACGACCATGCAAACCAAAGGCATGAAGTTGTTGGAGGATGCCATAGCACCAGGCAGGGTCATAAGCCGTCTCAAGGTCAAAGAACACAGCCACCAGATGTTGCTTAGAGGCAAAAGCTTCATAGATTGATGCCTCGAGCCTGAGAAGGTTGTTGGTAGTGCACCGTAAGTTCCGGAAGCCACTCTGCGAAGGAGAGACAAAACAACCCTTCTCCAGAAACCACATAAGCCTGACATTGACCATCTTGTCAAACAGTTTACACACGCATGATGTCAAACTAATAGGGCAATAGTTGGAGATATGAGAATGGTCCTTACCAGGCTTTGGAATGGGAAGGACAACATCCAACTTCCAACTCTTGGGATTAGAGCCCTCACTCCAAACCCTGTTAAAAAGGTCCAATAAGAACTGGATTGAATCAGTCGGCAGATGACGTAGCATAGCGTATGGAATGTCGTCAGGCCCAGGAGCATTGTCACCACACTCTGAGAGGGCAGCACGAAGCTCAAGGAGGCTAAAATCTAAATTATATGGCTCTCCGCCACGAGAGCTAAAGTCAAGACCCAGCCTCTCCTGATTCCTACAAAAGCTAGCATACAGCCTACAAGGATCCTTTTTTGAGACAGCGCAAAACTGATCTGCAAAAGCAGAGGCTACTGCATCAGGTGCAGACACTAGATCTCCGTGAAGTCGCAACACCGATGGGGAGTGGGGCATGAACCTACCAGAAATCTTGCGTACTGTTTTCCGCACACTAGGCATTGGAGTAGAGGACGCAACTGTAGAAACATACGACCTCCATGAGTTTCGGCGAGCATTCTTCATGACCCATCTGTAGTGAGCCCTTACACTGCGAAACTGGATTTTTAGAAAAACAACATCATGATTGACAAAATACTGACGGGCAGCCACTTTGTTAGCTCCCTTTGCTATAGAGCAGTCGTCATTCCACCATGGCACAGGTCTCTGGGGAAAAACACCAGAAGTCTGTGGGATGGAATGAACCCCTGCCGAGAAAATGGTCTTAGTAAAATAACATTCAGCATTGTCGATAGTTGAAAAATCAGTAACCCTGTAGGCAAATACATATAGTTCCTCAAAGAGAGACCAATCAGCCCAATCCAGACACCAAGGTGGCATACGAGCTGCAGGAATAGAGTGAGTAGGCTGGACCAACACAGGATAATGGTCACTACCATGCAGATCATCCAAAACCTTCCAAGAAAAATCAAGGGCACAATCAGAGGACGAGATGGTGAGGTCAATGACAGAGTACGTGCCAGTCTGAATATCGAAATGGGTCGGTCTCCCATTGCTTAGGACAACCAAATCTAAATCCCCAACCAAAGAGGCAAGATCACCCCAGGGATTTGAAAGTGAGTCACCCCACAAAGGATGGGGGCCATTAAGGTCACCAAGGAGCAGGAAAGGGGGTGAAAGTTGGCTAATAAGGGTTTCCAGATCAGCACGCATAACATGGATAGAAGGTGGAAGGTACAGACAACAGATGGTATAATGCCTCCCAACGTGCATCTGTACTGCTAGAACTTGAAGGGGAGACTGTATTGCAAAGAAAATAAAGGGGACATCAGAACAGCACAAAATTGCACATTCACCTCTGTGACTGTCAGGAGGAGATGCATGGAACACCTCATAACCCCTAATAGAAGGTAACTGTCTATCCCCCACCATTGTCTCCTGAAGACAGGCACAGCGAGGGCTCAGAACAGAGTAATAAGTGCAATTCCTCCCAATTCACCGTGGCACCTCTACAATTCCATTGAAGATAAATTGGTACGGATTGAGCCATAGTGAGTAGTGATAAATAATATGAAATGAAAAACATCAAGGCTATGTAGCAACCTCACTGGGAAGGGTGTGAAAGCCCTTTTTCCTAGGCGTGGAGCTCTGCCTTAACAAACGAGAAGACAATGAAGATTTAGAGTTTCCATGGATGGAAGGGCCTTTACCCTGGGACCGGTCCCACCCATCGCCAGAATGAGCCAGAGGCACAGAGACTGTCCTGGAAGACCCACTCGTTCTGGCCACACCCCCGTGTGGGGGTCTGGCTGGCACCTTGGGTCCAACCAGACCCTCCCCAACCGAATCTACCAAGGCCTGGCTGCCGAGTGACTGATCAGAGGGAGCAGGCGACTGAGCCCTTTGAGTATCCAAAAGCCCAAGCCCCGCCACACCTGAGCAAGAAGCAGGGACTGTGATCTTAGAAAGACCGTCAAGAACACCCACCGACTTAGACGCCACCATTGCCTGAGTTGCCGAGTGAGGAGCCCCCTCAGAGTCCTCATGCAGCACAGCAGTTTGAACCTTAGGTGGTGGGGAATCACCCAAAGACTCCTCACTCCTCACCCGTTTGAGGTTGGCAGACACAATCTCTATCTCTATGCCAGAACTTGAGGACACACTAGAAACTGTAGAGGAACACTGTGGAGTAGACTGAATACTAGCAGCAGAGTGAGCAGATGGTACAGAAGCAGCAGCCGGTATGGGAGGAGCAGCTGATACGGGAGTAGTAGTCAGAACAGGAGTATCAGTTGGTAGAGGAGTAGCAGCTGGTACAGGGGTAGCAGCTAGTACAGGAGTAACAGCCGGTACGGGAGTAACAGCCGGTACAGGAATAACAGCCAATACAGGAGCAGCAGCCAGATGAGATGCAGACTGCAAAGGTACTAGAGTCTTAGAGTGACCACGAGGAGGAGTAGTAGGATGTCTGGTATCAGATATGGGAGGAGGAGGAGGGTCAGAATGAGGAGCAGGGGCTCCATGACGGGGCACAACAGGCTTTGGCTGAGAAAGAATAAAAGCAAAGGACACACCAGGGTGGACATACAGTACATAGACAGGACACGGTTCTTAGCTTCGGTAAAACTCAACCTCTCTGTGGCTCTGAGAGACAAAATTTCATGTTCCATTTTCTAACGATCACAAGATTTAGAAGAAGCAGCATGCTTACCACCACAATTGACACAAGATACTGGGCCGGGGCATTCCATACCCTCATGAACATCTAAACTACATGATGCACAGATTGCTGGAAGACCTAGGGCAAGGCGCCTACAAGTCTGGCCAATATGACCGAAACGCTGACAGTGGAAACATCTACGAGGCATAGGGACATATGGCTTAACTTTGTACCGGTACCCTGCAGCATTAAGAACAGCAGGGAGGCTCAAGGAATCAAAAGTCACAATCAAGAATGGAGTTGGCACAAGGTCACCATCTATTTTCTTCTTAATCCTCTCAACTTTTATTACATTTTGGGCAGACAACTCTCCAACAAGGCGCGCCTCATCATAAGTCAGAAGTTCCTTAACACAGACAACACCACGAGAATGATTCAATGAAGCATGGGGGGAGCATGTAACTGACTGACCAGAAAGCTCTGATAAAGACAGAATATTCGCACTCTGGGAAGGGTCAGATACCTTTACCAACAAACTGCCATCAGCTTGTGGAACCACTTTAGGGGTTGCACCACAAGCAGTGACCAGTTCTTGATGGGTTCGGAAAATGTTACACTTCCGGAGGTCTACCCCAGCAGGACCATGTACAACTAGGAACTTGTCAAAATGTACAGGAGGTGGAGCAAGTAAAGAATCCATAATACATAACAAAAACCTTCATTCCCCCACCCCCCCACCCACCACAGAGCTCAACAGGGGGTGGTCATATGTTAGGGACAGTACCACTGACAATCCCAGGGATAGCGGTGGAGTATACACAGGTAACCACTGGGGGACCTAGGCAAGGGTGACTCCAGGACGATAGGAGCCACCAGGCCTCCCAGTGCCCACTTGACCCTAGCGAATGCATGACCAGCCAATTGACCTAGTCGGGCTCAACCAGGCCACTCATCTAGCCAGAATAAGGGACCAAAGAGGTGTATTGCTAGCTGCAGGGTGCGGCGTGCAGCATCGCTCAACCCCCAGGATTCCCGTCTCCCAGCATCACGGGATGCCACGCATGGCAAACACGTGGGGAGGCAGCAGTCCCGCCCTAGATGGCAAATGGACAGGGACTAACATCACCAGAAGGCCTCCTCCACCAGTGCTGTCTACCTTAACATTACCTGACACGAATAAATTAATTTCTTACTTCCTTAACCTTTGGGCGATGGGGATTTTCTTGTGGCCTGTATGATCATCTGGATCAAATTCAAACCTTTGTTTATGGGTTCCTAGACTTTATCAAACCTTTAGCCTTTGGACATCACTGGTGCTTCTATCACACAAGAAAAACTGTCTAGGATCAGTCAGAGAAAAAGCCATTTTCTAAGGGTTATAGCTGGATCTTGTCCTTCTTTCTTATACTTATATATAGTAATAGTAATAGTAATAATAATAATAATAATAATAATAATAATCGTACTACTACTACTACTACTAACAATAATAATAATAATAATAATAATAATAATAATAATCGTACTACTACTACTACTACTACTACTACTACTAATAATAATAATAATAATAATAATAATCGTACAACTGTTACTACTACTACTACTACTACTACTAATAATAATAATAATAATAATAATAATATACCATACACAAATACTGTCATCTCTCCCCCCTCGCCCACCTCAGACCAGCTTCCAGAAGCATATCCATATTCAGATCACTCGCCACTCAATTCAGTCACTTAAAGACGACACACAGCTGCATACACGGCCTCCTGATATCCACCCTTCTGAATCCTATCTCCCTCGTGAGGACAGGGTCCACCCGGCCAGGCTGATATGTGGGCACCATCCAGCCCTCTTAACCTACCAGAAGAGGCTGGATGACTCCGTCGCTGATGCCTGTCCAGGATGCAACACAGCACCCCATACTATTAAGCACATTATGAAGACTGCATTGCACACAATCACCTACGCCAACAACACAACATACACTCTTTGAGAGCTCTGTGGGAAAGCCCGGTCTCGGTCACGGCCTTCCTAAGGGACTCGGGGCTGTTCGGCCAGACTGCCTAGGGAACAACTACTACTACTTCTACAATAATAATAACAATAATAATAATAGTAATTATTATTATTATTATTATTGGTGGTGGTAGGTGGTGGCGACTATCATACACTCACTTGATGGACTGCTGCCTACTTCGTCCTCCATCTTTATCACTTTTTTTTTTTTGTCTGTCCCCTCTCTTTCTATTTCTCACCATCATCCACTCACTGGATGTTGTGCTCCTTACTTTTGCCTTCACCATTTTCACTCTTTTTCTGTGTCTGCCCTCTTCTCTTCCTATTTCTCCCATCATTCCCATCACATTTTATTACTTCTCTTTCCATTTCAGGTGACTTTACATTGAGTGACAAGCCTAGTGGTTTCCTGTAAGCCAGGAAATAATTTACAACGCTGGGTGGTAACCATATGACCAACCCATACGTGTTCCCTACGTGTCAGCAAGTGGGTTGGCAGAGGGTTAATGCCCCTCCCCGTAAAACAACTAACTCAAAGACTAACGGCCAGCCCTTCCGGGATTATGGCGTCTGGCAATAGGCAGATAGATAGATTATTATTATTATTATTATTATTATAAAACACCCGATATGTGTCATCTGCCATTGCCACAGGCTCTCTTCCTCACCTATCTTGTTGCCTCCCTCTCGCTCCTGTCTCGTTGCCTTCCTCCCCATCCCGCCTCTCCGTCTCCTCCCTTCTCCCTTACTCTGGTGGACGAACGCTGCGCCCTCTATGGGCTATGTTTGAAAACATATGCCTGGTAGGGACTGTCGGCGAAATTTTGCTCGTGGGTGTACATATGTATGTATTCATGTTAACTAAATATCCGATGAATGGCTGTTCCAATTTGGATCAATATTGGTAATGACATTATGTGTGGGACTTAAAGTGATTCTGTTTCAGTGTAAATTGATCGAGTCTAGGTAAAACAAGCACAGTGTACAGTTGGCCAAGAAGAAAGTGCAACCAAATATGCTGGTGTGTGGCGATATCTGGCAGCTGCTCCTTAGTAAACACTCGTATTTTTTCAATGGATCACTCAGAATCTACAGCCTTTGTAAGGATGCACGTGATTGGCTGAAGCGTTCAGTATCGGAACAAATGTTTTGTCCCTTATTTATTACTGTATATTAACTATGTGGCAAGAAGTAATGTGTATAGATGTCTATGTACTAAATAAGCAAGTTGTAATTACATTTATAGTAAGAATAACACGTAGCAATGAGTACCGATTAACTTATGGTATTGTGTTAGCATTGAGAAAGGTGTTTCAGGGGTTAGTTTCGAATGATTTTGACCTTTGAAGCAGCGGAACCTGGCCGAGGCACATTGTCTAATTGGTGTCGGTATCTATCGAGATGCAGTTTCCTTACGAAGTGGGCTAATATGAGATGTTAGGTAATTACACACGCTCTGAAACTTGTTATAAACAAGTGATATAAGATTGGCCATTCCAGTTCAACGTCACTAGCAATGCATATTTTGTAAATTGTTTATGCAAGTCCTATAATATTCCCTCAGTACGATGCCATTTATAATTACTTCATTTTGGTTGCAGGAAGTTAAATTTAAATAAGAGAGAATAATTGACTGCTCAGCTAAAGGACCTACCTTAACTATTCCCCCTAGTAAAATGATTCATAACCGAATAATTGATGCGGTTTAACTACTTCATTGCAAAGTGATACTGACAGCAGCGAGTGTCTACACTATGAATCTGGTAGCACGCTACTTGTAGTGCTCCACCCGTGAGTAGGGGTCTGAACCCAGGGTAAATTACCCCCAGCGCAGTCATTGCAGTCATTCTGCATTTAAACACTTTTATCGTTATATTTACGCTAGGTCCATTGTCTACATAAACGGATGTATCGTTTGTGTATATTGTGGCCAACGATCCAAACATATTTGGAATATATAAAACAGCTTAGGTAGGCTGCAATGCTCTAGTAGGTCAACCATGGATCAAACTCGCTACCCTTAACCCGCAGCCATTCACCCTTCCTCCATTTCCCCATGTCAGTGCACCTCGCCGCATCACCTTCAGTTCGACAACAGATATAACCTGACCACCTTGCATATTGTGATGTTCGTTTAGAAACTATAAACACCTATTAAATGTTTGGATTTCTGATATGATTCAGGATTGTTTGCTTTAATTTCATAGGATGTCTACTATGAGGAGATTGCTCCAGTCGAATTGGAGGGGCCTAAAAGCCATGTTCGGCATACCTGTTCACACCACACGTTGTTCCCTTGAATCCTTCCTCCCTTCTTATCTCACTATGGTGTGGAAAGGAGGGATATATATACCTTTAACAATTATATATCGTCATGCCTGTCATTTCACCCATATGTATTGCTGCCGGGCATCAGTGTTGTTTTATTTTATTTTATTTTTGTCAATCATCACTTATTTCTATGTAGTTCACGATACAGTAACGATTTTATGAAAAGGAGGGTGGGAAGATCTAGGTAAGAAAACTGTGAAAGACGAAATAGAGACGACGGAAATTTTTAGCATTTAACCTTATATTATACCGACACATATTTGCTGCGTACTGTTAAACGAGGCTAGCTCAACCGATATCGTCAGATAGGAGTTTGTGCATAGTAATACTGTGACCGAGAATGTCTGAGAGCTACATCAGACACTAACACTTTCACCAATATGTATAAATGTTGCTAATGAGTAATATACCTACATGTTCATTAGGAACAGTGAAGGTTAATGCTGTATTTTCCTTTGTTAAGTGATACTCTAAGATATTATTAATCACAGGAAAGTGTGCATCGGAGCTCCAACACGTTCTCGTAATTCACTGTGTAGCCATGCGCTCAAAAATCAAACCACTGCTTTACATTTATTTTTATTTATACACATTCTCTTCATACCTTTAAATGCACAAGTTTTATATATCCACCCTCTACATAATATCCCATTGTAAATAAATACATTTAAGTTTTACTTACTAACATTAGTAGGGAAACAGAAATATCAACATGCATGAGAGTTATTATAAGGCATGACAAGGAAGTGTTGCAAGAGACAATATTACTGGAAAGTTCAGTACTTTGTCCAACCACCAGTCTTCACAATTACACTGTGGAGACACTCTGGGACGGAACCCACGTGGTTGTGAATGAGAGTCTGTTTCCCTCTCAAAACTAGCCACTCCGATGTCGTGTGTTGCATGAGTTGCTCAGGCGTTCTTTCCTGTGCTGGCTCCCACGTATTCTCAATGTTAGCCCGCACGTTTTCTATAGGGTTCAGGTCAGGGCTGTTGCAGAGTAGATCAACGTGGCGCTGTTCGTCAAACCACCGTTTCACTACCGTAGCTGTGTGAACAGGGCTGTTATCCTGTATGAAGATAATGGTCTCTGGATATGGGAGGGCGTAGGAGCGGACAGGGGGCATCATCACTTCCTCAAGGATCTCCGAATACTTTCCTGGAGTGAACCTATCCTCTGCCTGTGTGATCTGTCCAATCCCCTACAGGAAAATCCATCCCCACACGTTGCAAGTCACATGACCGCTGCGAGCTACCTGGTAGATGTTCTCATCATACCTAGAAGACATGTTATATAATGCATAAAGACATGTTTTGGTTTTTATTTTGTATGTTCACACCTCTAATATATATATATATATATATATATATATATATATATATATATATATATATATATATATATATATATATATATATATATATAGATATAGATATAGATATATATAGATATATAGATATATATATATATATATATATATATATATATATATATATATATATATATATATATATATATATATATATATATATAATTTCCTCGTATTGTCTCTCCTTCAGCAATGAAGTTTTCCATGAGATGTGGAGATGAATGTTTTCTCATCAGAGAAAACTACTCTCCCCCAGTGGTCCAAGCCTTCCACGACATAATGCTGTGCAATTGGAGCCGAAATTCCCGATGATGGTCGTTAACCTGGGATTGGTAGCTAGTGTTCGGTGGCTATAGCCCATTTCCTTCATCCTCTGCCGTATAGTCTCCGCAGACACATCCAGCTGCAACTGTTATCTAGCTGCCACACCGTTGCTGAATGGATGGGTTTCAAAATACTCTCATACGCTGCTCCTCTTCAGCCGTGGTTTTTCTCACCCGTCCAGGTTTAGGGTGATCTCTCAGGTTGCCTTCCGCCTCCCACCTCTTGAGCCAGCGATATGCAGTGGTGCGGTGAATGCCAAGTTCTTCTGCTACATTGCAAGTTGATAGGCCACTCTCTCTCATTTCCACTATCCTCCCTCGCATGTGATGTTTGTCACCTTGACGTTGTTCTCTATATGTTGCCACTACGCTCTATGACGGTTTGGGTGAGAGCTATGGATCCCTGATCACATAATTTTATGATGTGAGGCAATGAATTACACGTCATGGCACCACGCTCTTATTAATTCATCTATTGATTCAACCTCCCTATCTATTCAAAACCAACATATTTATGATAATTTAATTAATTACTTTCATTAATCAGTATTACTGACTCACACAGTACAGATTGGATTTTATTCAATGGTTTTGATGCATGGTAAAATACTTGCCTCTCACTGTTTAGACCATTATACGAAACCATTCTGCTACTCTAGACTCTTCCTGTGTGCTATGATGCCAACTACTGTGATTATGAACTTGTATTAAAGCACTTTTAGTTTCCGTAGTTTATCATCTCACATATTTGAATATAGTCCAGTTGTTACTGGTGAACGTGTTAGTGTCTGATGTAGCTCTCAGACATTCTCGGTCACAGTATTACTATGCACAAACTCCTATCTGACGATATCGGTTGAGCTAGCCTCGTTTAACAGTACGCAGCAAATATGTGTCGGTATAATATAAGGTTAAATGCTAAAAATTTCCGTCGTCTCTATTTCGTCTTTCACAGTTTTCTTACCTAGATCTTCCCACCCTCCTTTTCATAAAATCGTTACTGTATCGTGAACTACATAGAAATAAGTGATGATTGACAAAAATAAAATAAAATAAAACAACACTGATGCCCGGCAGCAATACATATGGGTGAAATGACAGGCATGAGGATATATAATTGTTAAAGGTATATATATCCCTCCTTTCCACACCATAGTGAGATAAGAAGGGAGGAAGGATTCAAGGGAACAACGTGTGGTGTGAACAGGTATGCCGAACATGGCTTTTAGGCCCCTCCAATTCGACTGGAGCAATCTCCTCATAGTAGACATCCTATGAAATTAAAGCAAACAATCCTGAATCATATCGAAATCCAAACATTTAATAGGTGTTTATAGTTTCTAAACGAACATCACAATATGCAAGGTGGTCAGGTTATATCTGTTGTCGAACTGAAGGTGATGCGGCGAGGTGCACTGACATGGGGAAATGGAGGAAGGGTGAATGGCTGCGGGTTAAGGGTAGCGAGTTTGATCCATGGTTGACCTACTAGAGCATTGCAGCCTACCTAAGCTGTTTTATATATTCCAAATATGTTTGGATAGTTGGCCACAATATACACAAACGATACATCCGTTTATGTAGACAATGGACCTAGCGTAAATATAACGATAAAAGTGTTTAAATGCAGAATGACTGCAATGACTGCGCTGGGGGTAATTTACCCTGGGTTCAGACCCCTACTCACGGGTGGAGCACTACAAGTAGCGTGCTACCAGATTCATAGTGTAGACACTCGCTGCTGTCAGTATCACTTTGCAATGAAGTAGTTAAACCGCATCAATTATTCGGTTATGAATCATTTTACTAGGGGGAATAGTTAAGGTAGGTCCTTTAGCTGAGCAGTCAATTATTCTCTCTTATTTAAATTTAACTTCCTGCAACCAAAATGAAGTAATTATAAATGGCATCGTACTGAGGGAATATTATAGGACTTGCATAAACAATTTACAAAATATGCATTGCTAGTGACGTTGAACTGGAATGGCCAATCTTATATCACTTGTTTATAACAAGTTTCAGAGCGTGTGTAATTACCTAACTTCTCATATTAGCCCACTTCGTAAGGAAACTGCATCTCGATAGATACCGACACCAATTAGACAATGTGCCTCGGCCAGGTTCCGCTGCTTCAAAGGTCAAAATCATTCGAAACTAACCCCTGAAACACCTTTCTCAATGCTAACACAATACCATAAGTTAATCGGTACTCATTGCTACGTGTTATTCTTACTATAAATGTAATTACAGCTTGCTTATTTCGTACATAGACATCATCTACTGTATATACATTACTTCTTGCCACGTAGTTAATATTCAGTAATAAATAAGAGACAAAACATTTGTTCCGATACTGAACGCTTCAGCCAATCACGTGCATCCTTACAAAGGCTGTAGATTCTGAGTGATCCATTGAAAAAATACGAGTGTTTACTACGGAGCAGCTACCAGATATCGCCACACACCAGCATATTTGGTTGCACTTTCTTCTTGGCCAACTGTACATACAGCGTGTTTTCATGATTGTTTGAGCCGATGTGGATCAAATTTGGCACATACACTGTGGGTGAAGACGGAAAAAATTGAATAGATTTTGATGTTTTTCGATCAAAGGTCAAAGTCACATATCAAATTCGAAGTTTGGATGAAGCGTTGCTGTGTGTTCTTAGCACAATTAATGTGGCTTGAAGAAGTTAGTCGTCTTAGGAAAAAAAAACACACACACACACATTGGGGTGAAGGGGCTGTAGAAAAGGATGAAAAGAGAAAGAGAAAATGAATGTATGGAGAAGATGAAGAAGAGGACGCAGAAAGAAGAGAAAGTGAAGGGCAATGAAAAAGAAGCATGGAAATAAAGCAAATGCTTGTAAAGGATGATGAAGGGATGAGGAGGATGTTGACGACAAAACTATATAAACTAAGGGGTGGAGGTGTCAGGACTCCATATTAAAATTACAAATCATAACAGATAGATAGATAGATAGATGTCTGTTATACATACACATCTTACAAAATGTCATACAACAACCATTGCATTTGTTCAATTATGTATACAACTTGTTTAAAATGTAATATTGCTGGATCAGTACAATATTATCATGAATATTATGTCTATACAATGTTATAATCAATATTATGTACTAATAGATTAGCATATGTCAATGATGATTGCAGTCGGAGAACCTCCAGTGCATGACCGAGCAGTGTCAGGACTCCATATTATAATTACAAATCAAAATATATAGATAGATAGATAGATAGACAGACAGATAGAAGCAGCAAGTCAGAGGTATTGTGTCTGCGAGAATCGAGCAACGCTAAACATGCTTACACACTCTAATGCTTGATAGGCACACGACAGCGCCTCGTGACTATACACACACATACACACATACTCACACACAGGCTTCTAGAACATTTCAACAGCAGTGTAACACACGTGACACGTCCCTTGCTACACCAGAATTTAGGAAGCAGAGCTCAGAAGGAGGTTAGCTATGGAACCGACAGGTAGTAGGGAGAAGGAAACTAGCAACATGGGCGAGAGGGTGGAAGAGAGAGAGAGAGAGAGAGAGAGCGAGACAGGGAGGTTAGCTCACAGGACTCTATACTTCACTCGTGTGTGAGAGACTTTGTTAATATTTCCAATACAAATAAAACTAGTCCCATACTCATCTTTACCTCTCCTGTCATTGCATGACAAAAAGGGAACGAAGATTATCTACTTACAAAACTACTCACGTATAACAACCGCTCGTCCACGAGTCTAATATATGTATAATCGATTTACAAAACTTCACTACAAGCACCTACAAAGTTATTGTAAGCTATGGCGGCAGCGAACGTACGAACCTCGTCTATGAATCTACAGTGAATTTTTACAAAAGCAGGCAAGACTCTAACTAAGATTAGCTTCAATTCTACAGTGAATTTCTACAAAATACAAGCTACAACCCTACGAGTCTACGAGACTACGAGTCCACGAATGTACAGTTGATTCTGCATTATCAAGATTGAAAACAAAAAATACCTCTTACAACCAACAACTCACAACCAGCTCCTGACAGTATTGTCGCCAACCCCCCCCCGCCCCTGCGTCTCCACGATCATCAAGCTGATTTAGAAGTGGTCACACGACGCCTTGCTAGTAGTTTAACAAAATATTGATACAAACAGTCTTCCAATTTCTACGACGAACCAACGAACTACAACCATCTACAATCAACCACAAGTAACAACTCTACGAGTCGTCTGTATAATCTTCTACATGCACCTACAAGTAGCGACAGTCTTCATCCCACAACGAGTAAATCACAAGAGAAAAGGACCGAGAATACATTGAGGAAGAAAAACAAAACAAACAAACGAAGAGTGAGACATGACTCACAACTCACAGCCACCAGACCTCACCCTCCTCTCTCTGCTACCTCCACCAACCTCCACCGCTGACGCAGGAGTGCGAGGTCAAAACGACGAAGCAAATACCAAGTCCATATTCACAACTCATCTTACTCACTCATCTTCACTCAAGTTACTCATCCCTACTCATTTACTCACCACAGCTACCACTGTGGGAAGTCGACGTCACCATACGTGTTTGCTGACACGACGCCACGCCCATCAAAGTGTGTCTGACACCCCACAACATGTCAATCAACCCGTGAAGAATAACGCTATCACCACGTGCAACACCACTCACACCATTCCCACCACGGTAAAAATTAGTGAGTTACATAGTTACTTCATTTATACAATACACAGTACTAGACACAGTGATAGACAAAAAAAAACTTCTGCACAAACATATAAAACGTGCTGTATAGTTACAACTTACATACACATACTTCAATTATTTTCATAAATCAATCATTAAATACTTGCACCAACAATAAATATTCTACACCATTTATACCTACATAAAATACGTGTTTCATACATATAGCTATACATTATTACATCTACGAAGTAATAAAGAAAATATACCATCACAGTTACTCAGTGAGAGTTTAAAAGAACTGTATTAAACATTTATTAATTAAAGCTACCTAGTGGAAACAGATAAATTAAGTTACAAGGAAAACCAGGAAAAAAAAATGGCCAACACAAATGACGTTAGCAAGAATGAACATCTTCAACACAATCGTGAAGACAAAGATTTCCACACAGTCAATCAATCAATCAATCAATCATTTCCTGTGGCACCCTCGGGGATGCATAGGGCCTCGATGAACTCACACCACCACATCCTATCTTGTGCTAACTCCTCAAGATCTCCCCAACACTCATCTCCAGCTTCCCGTCTCATTGTCCTCACCCACGTCTCTTTTGGCCTTCCTCTACCTCTCCTACCAAGTGCCACCCACCCTGGTGGACCTCGTACTATTCCCTGTCTCCTATACACATGTCCTAGCCACTTCCATCGTGAGAATCTAACATATTCATCGATCGGCTGCACTCCCGTTATTTCTCTAATTCTACTATTTGGTATCCTTTCCCACCACTTAACTCCTAATATTCTTCTAAGTGCTTTATTTTCAAACACCAAGAATTTATTTTCCATAGTCACTGTGCTGTACCAAGACTCGTGTCCATAAATTAAGATACTCCTAACTATTACCTTATAAAGTTTGATTTTTGTATGTACAGAGAAATTGTTATTATTCCAAATATTTTTAAGCATTCCCATTGCCTGATTAGCCTTCTTTAACCTTTCCTCGAATTCAAAGTTCAAAGAACCATCCTTGGCTAAATAAGTACCTAAATATTTAAACCAATCAACTTGCTTTACAACCATACCTCCAATTACACATTCCTGCGCATTTTCCATATTCATATTGATTATTTCAGTTTTTCCACAATTAATAACCAAACCCACCTTGCGACCTTCACTCACCAAACAGTCCAACACTCTCTGTATCTCTTCTGGCCCATCACAAATCAAAACTATATCATCTGCATAATCTAAATCCAAAAGTTTCCTGTTCTCTCCCCAAAGTATACCTGCACCGGTTTCTGTTCCAACACGTTTCATAATGTAATCAATGACCAATATAAATAGTAAAGGCGATAGAACACCACCTTGAATTACTCCGGACTTGACTTCAAACGAATCACTCAGACAACCATCAACCATCACTTTACAAAATGTGTCCTCATGCATGTTCATAATGACCCTCACAAACTCCTCTGGTATTCCATAATGTCTCATGATCTTCCCCATAGACTCTCTGACACATATATTGCCCACGATAGGTACAAGTGAACAACAAGTCAGTGTATATAGTTAATACTGTATATAGTGTATATATATTTTTTAAATAAAATAAAATATGGGGCTATATAATATCATTTTCAGTAATATCTGTGCAGTATAAACTAAATCTTTAAAAAGGGTCCCAAGGGAATTAGCCAGGAATATGCAACCTCGAACAACACCGAAAAAGCGTAGACAAACGAAGAAAAACAAACTATAGAAAATCAATACATACAAAAAAAAAAATAAAAAAGAAAGAAATATAGTAAGATCACATAACAAACAAATGAAAATAAGTGTAAGTGTTACTACAAATGCCAAAATACCACATGAACTAGAACAAAAAAGCAAATTAGTGTTCTCCACAAGCAAGTGACATGGCACTTCATCACATAAACTCCTTCTATAAGTGAAACAAAAAGCAAATTGTTACGAGTCAGTGGCATGGCACATCATCACTATCATCGACCGCAGCATGACCGGATTCAGTGTCAGGACTGCAATTATTACAATTATGTAACTACAAACAATATGTAACTACAAACAATATGTAACAATTATGTAGCAGTTGCATTAACAAGATGTAACTTTTATGTAACTTTAACTACAATTATAAGGCCAACACAATTATGTAACAGTTCCATTAACAATGTGTAACTACAATAACTGTTATAAGGCCAACACAATTATGCATTACCACAATGTTATGTAACAATTCATACAATGTTACAATTATGTATTATTACAATGTTTCTACAATATTATGTAACAATTCATACAATGTTACAATTACGTGTTACTACAATGTTACTACAATGTACCAATTACAATACAATTATGTAATAATTCATACAATGTTACAATTATGTATTAATACAATGTTACTACAATATTATGTAAATTCATACAATGTTACCACAATTCTGTATTACGAGAATCATCACACAAGTTAGGTGAAATATTAGACATTACTAAAGGGATAACTCAATATGTAATGTAATAACCTAGCAGTATTACCATTGCACAATTATATGCGTATGTCTGTTATACATATGCATCTTACAAAATGTCATACAACAACCATTGCATTTGTTCAATTATGTATACAACTTGTTTAAAATGTAATATTACTGGATCAGTACAATATTATCATGAAAATTATGTCTATACAATATTATAATCAATATTATGTACTAATAGATTAGCATATGTCAATGATGATTGCTGTTGGAGGACCTCCAGTGCGTGACCGAGCAGTGTCAGGACTCCACTTTACAATTACAAATCTTAATAGATAAATAGATAGATAGATAGATAGATAGACAGATAGAAGCAGCAAGTCAGAGGTATTGTGTCTGTGAGAATCGAGCAATGCTAAACATGCTTACACACTCTAATGCTTGATAGGCACACGACAGCGCCTCATGACTATACACACACATACACATATATTCACACACAGGCTTCTAGAACATTTCAACAACGACCCCTACTACACCAGAATTTAGGAAGCAGAGCTCAGAAGGAGGTTAGCTATGGAACCGACAGGTAGTAGGGAGAAGGAGTCTAGCAACATGGGCGAGAGAGAGAGAGAGAGAGAGAGAGAGAGAGAGAGAGCGAGACAGGGAGGTTAGCTCGCGGGACTCTATACTTCACTCGTGTGTGAGAGACTTTGTTAATATTTCCAAGACAAATAAAAATATTCCTATACTCATCTTTACCTCTCCTGTCATTGCATGACAAAAAGGGAACGAAGATTATCTACTTACAAAATTACAAACGTATAACAACCGCTCGTCCACAAGTATAATCATTCTACGAAACTTCATTACAAGCACCTGCAAAGTTATTGTAAGAGAGGAAGAAGGTGCTGAATGGAGGGAGAGGAGGACGAGAATATGGTGGAGGGAGGTGGAGGAGAGTGGGGGAGAAGTGTAGTGCAGGGAAGGATTAGGGAGATAAAATGAGAAGGGAAGGGGTAGAGGATAGGTGTGTGAGGAGAAAGATGGAAAAGAGACAACAGGGGAAGGAAAAGATTGACATGTGAAGTATAGGATGTAGGAGAAGAGAAGAGATAGAAGGAGAATTGAAAGAGGGAAGTAGAAGGTTGAGATGGTGAACGGAAGAGGGAGAATTATGTGGGGAAGGAAGAGAAGAAATTGATGCAGAATGCAAGAAGAATGAAGGAGAGATAGAGGAGAAGGAAAGAATGAGAGAGATAGCTACATGGAGAATGGGTGGGTTAGGGAGGTGAAAGGTAGAGAAGGGAAAGTGGAAGGATGGGAGACAGGAGAACAGGAAGCAGGGAAATGAGGAACAATGGGGAAAGGGGAGGGGGGCGGCGGTGGTGAAGGGAGGGGCAGTAAAGAGAAATAGATGAGAATAGAAGGTGAGGAGAGGAGTATGAGAAGATAGAAGAGTTAGATGGGTAAAGTGGAGGAAGTGTGGTGGATAGGACGTAAGAAGTGGGACAAGGGGAGTGAAGAGAAGAGTAATGAAAATACAGACGAAAAAAAACAAAAGAGCAAGAAGGAAGCGGGGTGATACATGAGAAGGGAAGGTGAAGAGGGGGGAAGGAAGGAGGGAGGGAGAAACGCGGTGAAGGGGAGGAAGATATGGGAAAAGGGGAGGAGGAGGAGAGAGGAAGAGATAAAAGGGAAAATGAAGATGAGTCAGAGCTAGTGACTGGGAGAGGGAGAGAGGAAGAGATAAAAGGGAAAATGAAGATGAGTCAGAGCTAATGACTGGGAGAGGGAGAGAGGAGAATGGGAGGAGGAATGGGAATGAAAGAAGAATAAAGATATGGAAGAATGGAGGCCATGGAGGGAATATAAACTGCGGGGACCAACTGGAAGGAAGAAGAGGGAAACAAACAGAGAAGGAGAGGTGGAAGGAGGAGAAGAAGTGGGGGGGAGATAAAGTTGAGGGAGAGTTGAGGGAAGGATTCGGACCGTCGAACTGCAGTGCAAGATTAACTGTTTACTAAAGTGACCCCTACATCCAAGCAACTATATTTAGCACTTCCCCCCTCCCACCTCTCTCTCTCTCTCTCTCTCTCTCTCTCTCTCTCTCTCTCTCATCCCTTTCTTCTGTACTTAAAAATTTACTACATTCCTCGGCCCATCCCGTACTACTTCGCGTTCTCTTCATATTGCTTTCTCCTCTGACGCTACCTCTTAACATTGCTTCGCCGCACTTGCTTGCTTAGCTTGCTGCGCTCACTCGCTTGTAACTAGTACTACTACAATAACTATTATTGTTATTATTAGTGGTGCTTTTAAAGAAAAAAGCTACAATCTCATATTGTTCTTTGAAATGTGTAGGCATCAAACGCCCTGAACTCTCTTTGGAACCAGGCAATTAACACTTGATAATAGGCAGATTTTTAGCGACTCAAAACAGGGGATAAGAAGTGGATAGAAAATGTATTATTGTTTCACTGTACTTACATAGAATTCTACATTTCTGTCTATCAGAGCCAGTACCTTAACCATGGAAGAAGTGGTCGAAAACAAATCACCTCCATGTCACCCTTTCCTCTGCCTGCAGTCTGCACTCTTTCCAATTTACATCCTCCTCAGTCCTTTCCTTTCGACCCCATTACTCCATCTTGTCCTCGGTCTTCTCCTTTCCCTCCGCAGGTGTACTTCTAAAAATTATTAACTTCAGTGAAGGGGATATTCATCAGATAAGTGGGAATACTTATTTTTTTTTTTTTACTATTACTGCAACTGAAAATTGAATAAGTTTATTACGGTATACCGCATTATTAGACCACTGACATTAGGTGATGGCCGAGTAGTTGAAGGGGACGTCCGTTGTCTGAAGCGGCACAAATTCAGTCACGAGTTACAGTAGATCCCTGGCTAGAGAGGGAACAGTTTGATGAAATGTATTTCGTTCCAGCAGACTTTACTGATCTATAAGACCCATTGTAGCATCATTAAAACACACCCACTAATACCGATGTACCAGTCTTGAATGAGATAGCCTTATCATGTATTTAGAATGGATGGTGGGTAGTAACGCCAATGTAACGACAGCTGAAAGTGTTTAGTACAAGTGGTTCCACACAAAATTGAATCAGCAGTGCTGAAGGGTGGTGAGGCCATCCCTAAGTTACTGGACTGCGAGTTGCTGTCTAGATGGCCCCCAGCACTTAAACTAGCACCGACTTAGTTTACACTAGTCTCAAGTTGTATATCAATTTTAACACTGCAGAGATACATAACAGAATATATCAGTAATACTATTAGGGCATGGGTCTGGTGAAGTAGACTTTAATGAAAAATAATACAACACTTTCACTGCATAATGTCACTTTCAGGTGATTCAGAACAGTCCGACGTTTTATTCCTGATGCCCACACACGACTGAATATGTAAATAAACAGCTTTTGGGAAAGAGTAAGTCATTGGAAGAATCATATCGTTGAATTATTGAAAGTCTTGTGCAATAGGGACAATACGGCATGAAAATTAAGACACCTTAGGTGAATAATCACTGTATCATCATGTATTATAGTGAGTCCACCAACACACAAATGCATCATATCCAAATAAGACTATATTAAGCCTGAATGAACTATTACTTTCCTAGGATACTAACAGAACTTTCTAACACTTTGGACAGAAAAAATTGCAATCATACAGCTATTTTGTAGACGTAGTTCAACACACGACGACAAGCTCTCTCCTATCCTCCTTCTATAGACATACGGATGCATGTGAATAATTTTCATTTTGAACAGTCCTGAATACCTAGTTCAGTCACGTTAGTGCTCAGTCTTTAAAGTACGAGCATAGCACAGTTTTGACTAGTTACATTGAATAATGTAGTTCCAGTTATTTATGCATCAGTTGGGAACTTGTCTATTTTCTATTGTGACAACGTACAGAGTATTTGAGTGGAAGAACACAATGGGAAACACAGCATATGTTTCGTAGTACACATTTGTAAATTGATTCAGAGTATTAGCTCAAAACAAGGATTAATATAAAGGAAGAAGATTACTAACGAAATAAAAAGCAACAGTTGTGAGATCTAGAATATGTGCAGTCGGCCTAAGCACATCAACTAACACTAATTTCGAGGATGTGTTCATTTCTGATTGCACCCAGAACGGGTGTCCCGAGAAGGACTACTCCGGTTGAAGAAGTCGAGATCATTGCTGTAGTAGAGGCAAACCCTAACCAATTCTGTGGCCATCTGCGAAGGTCTGCATTTAAATGTATCCACAGTGACTTACAGACTTTGACTGCATGAAGGGGGGGATGCATCACAGAACTCCAGCGACGAAAGAGTGCTTCATCGATGACCACTAGACAGGGAAGTTTGAGTTTGCTCAACGTCATGCTGAGCATGGGACTGAGTTCTGGGCACGAGTTGTGTTCTAGCATGAGAAATCGTTCTCCTCGAATACTCATGGCAGAATGCATTGTTGGAGGAGATACAACACAAAGCATGGTGTTTTTATATATAATTGTTCACACACACACACACACACACACACACACACACACACACATGCATCCGTATGTTCATAGAAAGAGAGGAGGAGGAGTGGTTGACCGTTTACTTAAGTATGTATACAAAAACAGCTGTATGACTGCAAGTTTTTCCTGGCCAAAGTGTTACAAAGTTTTATTAGTATCGTAAGATAATATTAGTCCATCCTCGTGCAATGTAGGTTTATCTGGATAAGACGCAGTTGTGTGTTGGTTGAATCACTTTAATGCATGGTGATACAGTGAATATTCACCTAATGTGTTGCCCTATTGCCCCACTGCACAAGGATTTCAGTAAAGCAGCGAAATACGATTCATTCAGTGATTTGCTTTTTCACAACAGCAGAGTATTTGCACATTCAGTAGCGTCTCAGCGTCAGGAATAAAACGTCGGACTGCTCTGAACTGCCTGAAAGAGACATTAATGTAAGTGTTGTATTATTTTTCGTTATAACCTACATCAACAGACCAATGCCCTAATAATAATAATACTGTCATAGTCTCTTAAGGATCTCAACAGTGTTAAATTTGATATACAACTTGTGACTACTGTAAACTATGTCGGTGATAGTTTAAGTGTTGTGGGCCGTCTAGACAGTAACTCGCAGAGAAGTACGTCAGGGACGGCCTCCATACCCTCCACCACTAATGGCACACTTTTTTATGGAGCCAATTGTACATAGGAGGACTTCTGTGCTCGGGCCAGCAATCCATGCCACTAGCTACGTGAGATATTGCAACCCTAACGAATTATTGTAAAGTGCATTAAGACAGTGATCACTTAACGTAAATGTGGAAGCAGTGTGGATTAACTCCTTCAGTAGGACAGCATCTTCTTATAGATGCTGTCGTTAGGTGATTTTATGCACATCAGAAGGGGAAACATTTTGATATGGAGGGGATGAGTGTAGCCTTCATTAACATATTCAATCCAAGGATGTATTTTCGTTGTTTTTTAACACTTGCTCTTCCGAAGCAAGAGGGCTATGTTTTGCTTCCCGTTTGACTGTGTGTGTGTGTGTGTGTGTGTGTGTGTGTGTGTGTGTGTGTGTGTGTGTGGGCGGGAATAATATTATAATCAGCAGGAATAAAGTTTAAAAATTTATCACATTGAAAGGGTTAGGCTCTTCAGTACGATGACATGTTATTTTGTTATGCTCTTGTGATCATCAAACAGTTTTATTCATCTCTGGGGACCTGTGTCTTAAAATGTTATAGATATCCGTCGTTTGGCCCATTAACACCTACCATCTCGCCCACCTGAATTAAATCCCTTGGGGCTTATCCAGATGTGGGACATGTCTCGCACCGAAAGGGTTGTGGAGAGAGAGAGAGAGAGAGAGAGAGATCGGGGGGGAGGGGGGGAGGGGGGGAAGATAAGGGGAAAGGATCATTAGGGAAGGGACACACTGAGAGATAGGGTATAAAAGAAGAAAAATGATCTCAGGGATGGGAGGAAATTTTGAGAAGCAAAAGGGGAGAAAAATATTAGTTGAGAGATGTAAAGAAAAGAAAGGAGGTAGAAATATTATGAGAAAGACACTCAGTACTGTTCATAACTAAATTTGTTCCAACATAAACGTACAACGGTGACCCACTGATGGTACTTGGGAGACAAGAATAAAGATTGAGAATATTTCAATTATATTCTATTCACCTTAACTTGACCGAAAATTTTTATATTTTCCTGTCAAGTACCGGGTTGTAACTAATAAGTAACAGCGGCAAATGATCCTAGTCACAAGAACTACTATGGAAAGGATGTGGAGCTGCAGAGTTGTTTGTTTCTGCGATAGACTTAGGTGAATATAGTGGAAAAGAAAAAAAGCCTGGATCAGGTTATGATGAAATGTAATAGCTGCGGATGAAGTGCCTGTGGAGCACATATGACGTGAAGGGATAGCTGGACAAACAAAAAGATGTATGATTTATATACCGTAGTGTAGAAACTAATGCGGTGAAAAAATAATGATTCTGGGGAATATAATATATGTGAGGAGAACAGAAAATTACTTGATATTACAAAAAGTGTTGGCCATACGAGAGTGAGGTGGGTGGGAGAAGTTGCGTGAGACATGATAGAGAAATAAAGTGCGAGAGTATAACAGAGGAGCTAGTTGGAGAAGAACAATGGGGATTTAGGAAGGGAAAAAGGTGTACAGATCAGATATTTGTTCTAAGATGTTTAGTGGAGAAGTATCTAGAGAAGGGAAAGAAAGTGTATGCTGCCTTCATGGACTTGGAGATGGCATATGACAGAGTAGATAGGCAAGGCATGTGGAAGGTTTTAAAAATATATGGAGTGGATGGGAAATTGTTGAGTGCTGTGAAGAGTATGTATAAGGGAGTTAGGGCTACGGTGTGAGTGGATGGTGAGCTGAGTGAGTTCTTTTATCTAAATGCGGGACTGAAACATGAATGTGTGATATCTCCATGGCTGTTTAATAAATTCATGGATGGGGTTGTAAGGGGGGTGCAAGGTAGGGCAATGGCCCCAGTGAATGAGGGTGAGATGTGGAAGATTCCGGTGTTAATGTTTGCTGACGATACAGTACTGTTTAGTGAAGATGAATAGGAGTTGCAAGGTTCGATGAATGAATTTGGAACAGTGTTTACGTAAGAAGAGGATTCTGAAAGTTAATGTAACAAGAGAAAAATTATGGTGTTTGAAAGGAATGAAGTCATAGAATGTACAGTGAGGTTGGATGGTGAGGATATGGAGAATGTGAGTGCATTCAAGTACATGGGTAGTGTGATGAGTAAGGATGGAAGCTTTGGGGATGAAGTACTTGAAAGGGTACAGCAGGGAAGGAAGTTTGTTTGTTCACTGAAAGCGGTGATGAGAAATAGGGAGTTGATTATGGAAGTTAAAAAGTCACTGCATGATAGTATTGTGATCCTTACCCTGACGAATGGAAGCGAGGCGTGGACCTTGCTAAAGGGGAACAAGTCGAGAGTGAGAGCAGTGGAAATGAGTTACCTGAGATGAGCATATGGAGTGACATGGAGAGACAGGTTGACGAATGAAGAAGTGAAAGAACATTGTAAGGTGGATATGGATGTGATTCAGAGTATTAGGAGAAATACACTGCGATGGTTTGGACATGTGGAGAGAATGGAGAATGAAAGACTGACTAAGAGGGTGTATGTAGCTGAAGTGGAGGGAGGAAGAGGGAGGGTGAGACCAAGGATGAGGTGGAGGGATGGAGCTGAGAGATATATGATGGAGGGGGAAGAGAGTTGGGGGTAGGGCAGTCAAATGGTGGGTGACAAAGCAACTTGAAGGCGTTTTGTCTGCGGCCACCCTTTGCGGGATTAGAGCGTCGGGCTATAGATAGAGAGATAGATAGATTATTATTATTATTATTATTATTATTATTAGTAGTAGTAGTAGTAGTAGTAGTAGCAGTAGCAGTAGTAGTAATAATACTAAATTCATTTCAGCTCAATTTAGTTAACTATACTTCTCATTTATACAAATACGTACACTGTATATAATATTTATTATTCTCTATCCACTGGGTAGGCTATTCAAAATTATATTCATTATATGAACAAAGTTATAATTGGCCAATTAAAATGCATTACTAACACTGTTACAAAACACAAATTAAAAATGAAAAACACACACACTCAGAAAAAAAAAAAAAACATACATTTACCTATAAATATATTAATATATAAAATTACATTAGAATTACCATCAAAAATTTTCTGTCATCTTATGGTCAGTAAAACAAAGGATAACTATTCAAAAATATATCATCCACACCGTCATCAACCATGGCCTTTTCTGAGATAAATAAACCTCTTTATTCTTCATAATTTTGGATCCACCATAATCTTGATTTTAATACAACTATATCACTTTCATATAAGCTAGTACTATAAATGTTTTAAATCAGTTGTTTAGTTAAGGTGAATAGTGGCCAGGCCAGGAGTTACTGTAGTGTTAAGAAGCGGGATTTGCCAGTTAGGTGCTCGAGAAGTTTCTCGGCGTTTCCCGCACGGTAGTTACGGTACTGATATGAGTCAGATATGCCAGTTTGCCTGCTGTTTGTGGGCGTACACTAATCGTATATTAATTTTTGTGCTCGTTTTCTGATAATGTTTTATTTGCTGGTATGTGACTGTTTGTTTAATTATGTAATTGAAATTAAGTTTGTATGGTAAATAATTTACAGTGATGTGTAATGCAAGAAAACTCTTGCATGTTTTAGTTGTACCCGAGTTGGTAACTGTGCTCTTTCCCTGGAATGCACCAAAACTGTGGGGAAGTAGATCATTCTAGTAATGCAAGCTTATATAAGGATGGGGAAGAGACTAGTTCAAGTTCAGTCGGTTTTTCAGTTCAGTTTGAGTGTAATGCAGTGTCAAGGCAGTGAAGTTTGTATATTTTCGGTACTTGTGGAAACTGTGAAGTGTTGTTGGCAAAATATTGAAGTGTTTTCAAGCATTAACCTGTGGAGAACGACCTTGGTTCCGTTGGTACCTGACACCAAGTGACAACCTGGCCGAAATTTTAAGTCTTGCAGAACTGAATGAAACACATATCACTGTCTTGGAAATGTTTGTGCGCATTCAGCACAATATATATATATATATATATATATATATATATATATATATATATATATATATATATATATATATATATATACAGTGCTCATCAGAAGTATCGAGCGCCCTGAGTCCATCCTACGAAACAAACCTTTCAACATTGAAAAATCATGTAAATAATGCATTATATTTACCTTTAATGCTTGGTAGGGTATCCTTTGTGCTTCTTCACGGATCTGAGACGTCATGGAAGCGAAAGAGCGAGGTTCCTCAGGTGCTGGGGTGGTATTTTTGCCCAGGAGTCACGAATGGCTGCTTCCAGCTTAGGCAGAGAGCTCACGTCCTTCCCTTGGAGATTCTTCTTTACGAGGTACCAGAGGTTTTCTATCTGGCTGAGGTCTGGGCTATTGCCTGGCCAGTCTTTCATGAAGGAGACCTCGCAGTCACGAAGCCAGTTGATGACCGATTTGGCTTTATAAGCAGGTCCACCGTCCTGCTGAAACACTCATGCACCTGTGAGCTCGAGGGACTCAGGTAAATGATCACCAAGAAGATCCAGGTAAACGTCCAGATTCACTCTGCAGTTCTTGGGAAGCACAACAAGCTTTCCCAAACCTTTCCCAGAGAGACAACTCTATACCATAAGTGAATCAGGGTGTTTAACTGTGTTCTCCAGGTAAAAGGAGTCAAGCAGGTCACTACCTTTGTGCCGGTACACACGAGCTCTTCGATTACAGGTAACACTAAACGCTGCCTCATCAGACCACAACACTGACAACCATAGGTCCTCACTCAAGTTAAGGTACTTGTTAACAAGGGCAAGCCTTTGAAGTTGTTGGTAACGTGTAAGAAGAGGCTTTCTCACAGGCCTGTGACTTGTGTAACCAAGTTCATGGACTCTTCGAGACACCGTGCACACTGAAACCTCACCAAACACTTCCGGGTTGCTCTCCTTAATTTTCCTTGCACTCACACAAGGATTAGACTCCACTGCACGTTTAAAAACATTAACAGACCTCGGGGAAGTTTTCCTGGGCCTACCAGACCACGGTTTCTTTGCAGGAACGTCACCACTATTTTCCACTCAAAAACGGGCACACCACCTCCGCACTGTCGATCGAGCCACACCAACCAAATCACTAATTTCCTTCGTGCGGTGGCCTGCTTCCTTTAGAGCAATGATCTGTGATATGATTTCACTCGAAAGTTCACGGGTAGGGGCAATAACAAAGTGGCGAAAGCCAAAACACTGCAGGACACTAAGTAAAAAATGGCGCAAGGAGAGGAAGAAGCGGCAGAGTTCCTCTCTCTCACACAGCCCATAGGCAACTGAGGCGGCAGCCAACTAGTGCACATTAAGGCCTCAAGCTGCCGTGACGTCATGTTAGCAGCCCAAACATCTGGCTCAATTTTTAGTACCAAATAATGGTGATTCGTTTTTTGCCGAAAGTATTGCGCGCCCTGACATAGGCGCTTGATACTTCTGATGAGCAATATATATATATATATATATATATATATATATATATATATATATATATATAGATATAGATAGAGATATATATATAGATATATATATATATATAGAGACATATATATATATATATATATATATATATATATATATATATATATATATATATATATATATATATATATGACCACATAAAATCACGTGGTGGTGAGATAAAATGACCAGAAGAAGAACAGCTGGTGGTACGAGCAACCCACCACCTGTGGTGAGGTGATGGAGTGCATTGTCTTGCAGCCTATATTAATTACCATGGCCTTGAGCAAGGATCACATAATTACTGAATCAACCCTCTCTCTCTCTCTCTCTCTTTCAAACTACGGTAAATTACCTTACACACGCTGACAAAGCATACATTATTATACAATTTACCCATGTGTTTCTTTCTCTCTCTCTCTCTCAAACAACAATAAATTACCTTATGCACAGCTGACAAAGCATATATTATTATACAATTTACCCGTAACTTTCTGTCTGTCTGTCCCTCTCTCTCTCCAAGAGAAGAGGGAGGGACTGGAGAATGAGAGAAAGAAGAGGGACCAATGTTATGACTTATCTTGTCATTCGAATGGACGCTGCTTGTGCCATTCCTATATTTATTCTCTTTCTACCTTATGCACTGCCGACAAAGCATACATTATTATACAATTTACCCGTAACTCTCTCTCTCTCTCTCTCTCTCTGTCATGTGTGTGTGTGTGTGTAGATCCTCTAGCACCTGGTGTGGGGTTGGTGGCGTCACTGGAGCAAAATTTGCATACGTGCTCCATGGTGTCCGCATGTGCATATTCTGAGCGGATATGGGTCAGTGCGTGGGTGGTATCGAGAGTTGCCACCTGCCCCTATTTCCCATATAAATTTCAGCCACCTACTCCTTGTGGCGCAGTTTTGTACGCCTTTGAAAATTGTGCTGATTTGAGGCCTATTGCTTTCGACTCTGATAAGTCCCAAATGAGGCCTATCACTCTCAATGGGTTAAATGTAATTGCAATTAGTAAAGTTTTTATAGCTCCAGTGCTTGTGAGAATAATGAAGTGAAGTTGGAAAGCATTAAGTGGAATTATCTGGAAAATAAAGACAGTGAACTTATAGTAAGAAGCCAGTGTTTATTTTCAAAACCTCAGCTGATCTTGTGTACTGTACACTTAAAGGCTGACCATAGGAAGAACAACTCAGTGGACCATTTCCTTCCTATACCGAACTACTGCCGTTGGAGCCTGTGGCAGTGTGGGGACTGGGGGCATAACACTGATGACAGGAGTGTGGATAATTTAAATGATACAGTGAGTCTAACCTTCGACATGGAGGCAGAAGGTGCACAGACACGAGGCCACGCAAGGCAAGAGGAGGCATCATTGGCTGCAATTATGAAACTATTACAGGCACAAAGTGTACAACTGAAGGCACAATATGAAAAACAAAAAGAACAATTACAGGCACAAAGTAAAGAACTGAAAGAATAATTACATGTACAAAGCGTCCAACTACATACACAGAATGAAGGACAGAAAGAACTTTAAGAACGACTACAAGCACAGAATGAAGGACAGAAAGAACTTAAAGAACAATTACTGGCACAGAATGAAGAACAGAAAGAACGATATGAACAGCTTCAGGAGGCATTACAGGAGCAACAGAGGAAATTACAACTGAGGATGCAAGGACAGCTAGATCCTTTCATGGGCGAAATGAAGGAAGAAGAGGAACAACTGAAGGAGGTATATGCTAAGCTATGGCAGCAGAGGTATAAGATAAGCAATAATGTGGCCGAGTGCAAACAGCCTGTACTCGACCATTCGAAGTCAATTATCGAGGAAATAGTGATGGAGTGAAAACAGCATGTGGACAAACAGCTCAGGATTAGTGAGGGAATAGTGATGGAGTGCAGACAGCATGTAGATAACCAGTTGAAGCATGTAGTTGACCATGTGAAGATAATTAGTGAGAAAATTTAGGCTGTAGAGATATATTGCACGCTGAGCCTCAGGATAATGTACAGGAAGCTTATGAAAAGAATGGACAATGTATGGTGAATCTTGACAGATCCCAGGCAACTAAAGGTAGCATTACAGGGCTGAATAATCAGAATGCAAAAGTTTTAAGTCCTGGCCTTAATTATGATGCCCCACTTTTAGGCCCCAAACCAGTGAAGTGTGTGGCTATAATGCAGGTCCAGTTAAAAAGAAACCTCAGGAATTTGATGGTAGAGTATCTTGAGAAACTTACTGTGCACAGTTTGAGTTACCTGCAGATCAGAATGGTTGGGATGATAGGCAGAGGGCAGTGCAGCTTGCTACTAGCCTTAAGGGTGCCACAATGGAAATTTTGGGCCAGATGTCAGTGTTGGAGAGGAAGTTATCAGTCCCTAGTAGATGTGCTGGAGTGCAGATATGGAATCAGGTACCAGACTGAGGTTTGCAGAGCAAGATTCTGGAGCCATGTATGGGCTTGAGGTGAATTCCTACAGCAGCTTGCTCTTGACCTGGAGAGTATGGCATATAAGGCTTACCCTGGAGCAGCACCTAACCTGCTGGCTATTCTTCTGAGGGACCAGTTCATCGATGCTCTTGACAGTACAGAGCTGAAAGTGCAAGTGAAGCAGGCACAACCCAGAAGCATGCAACAAGCACTAGCCAGGGGTCTAGAGTTAGAGTCCTATGTCAGGTCCAGTACATCCACTTTTCAGACAGGTCATAGTGCAGGATTCAAGACAAGAAAGGCACAGGTATGGGAAGTGGAAAATTTTGAAGGAAGGTGCTAGTACTGTGAAAACCCAGGACATCAGAAAGTGGATTGCAAGAAGTGGAAGAGAGAACAGGAGAAGATCAGAGGAGGTTGCTCGTTCTGTGGGAATCTTGGACACAAAAAGGTGGATTGTTACAAATGGAAGAAGGAGCAAGAATGGAACAGTGCAAGGAAATCTCAGATTGCAACAAACAGGTGTTGGACATGTGGTGAGGTGGGACGCTTCAGCTATGAGTTTCCAATTCAGAAGGATGAGGGTAAATTAGTGAAGGCTGCTGATGAGAGGCGACAACCAGCCAATTATCCCCTAGGAAGCCCCACCACTGAAGAAATGCAGGAGAACCTTGATGAATAGTGTGCGAGAAGATGGAAGAACAGACGGCAAGGAGTGCAGTAGGAATGGGAATCTTGGCAAGAATTGCCACTGTACGGTTGTGGCAGGACCAGTGTCAGATGAAGAAGACGTGAAGAGGATGCAGATGGAAGATGCAGATTTACAACCAGTGCTTGAGTGGCTGCAGCAGAGAACAGTGCAACCATCTTGGGAAGAAGTTTCCAGGTTAAGCCCTGCGACCAGGAGTTACTGGAGCCAGTGGGACTTTCTTCGTTTGAGCAACAAACTACTGGAGCATCAATGGTAGACAGCCGCTGGCCTCAGCAAGTACTGGCAATGGATGGTTCTGAAGAAAATGAGGTCTAAGATCTTGGATGAGTCTCATAACCAGATCACTAGTTGGCCCCTGGAAGTGAAGAAAACCCTCATCCGGCTGCGACAGAGGCTCTACTGGATTGGCATGTATCAGGATGTTGAAGAGTGGTGTCAGGCCTGTGATGTATGCTGTGCCAACAAGGGACCCAAGAAACATGTTTTTTGCTCCTCCTCACCTGTATCAATGGGTACACCAAGAGTCATGGTGGACATTGTTGGACCTCTGCCACAGACTGAAAGAGGAACCGGTGTATATGTGTCGCCATGGACTACTTCACAAAGTGGCCAGAAGCCTATGATATTCACGTTCAAGAGGCTGTGACTGTTGCTTAGGTGTTGGTAGATCAGTTTTTCTGTCATTTTGGGATGCCACAAGAGCTACATTTAGACAAGAGTAGAAACTTTGAGTCTTCTGTGTTCCATGAGTGCTGCAAGTTACCGAGGATCAAGAAGACCAGGACGACTCCACTAAGGCCACAGTCAGATGGGATGGTGGAGATTTTCAACTGGACCCTGGGACAAGAACTGGCTAAGTACTGCATAGAAGGACAAGCAGAATGGGACCAGAAATTACCTGCGTTGCTGATGGCGTATCGGTCTGCATCCCATGAGTCTACCGGCTACACTCCTGCAAACCTGATGTTGGGCCATGAGTTATGCTTACCCTTTGACTTGTTGATGGAAAGACCACCTGGTGAAGAGCTGCCTACAGACACCACCGGCTATGTGAAGCACCTTCAGGAAAGGCTGCCTGAGGTACATCATCAAGCACAAGGAGCCCTTAAGTCAGCGTTTCTTAACCTGGGATGCTAGCACCCCCAGGGGGTGCTGAAATCAATTTTAGGGGGTGCTGGAAAATGCTGCATTATATTTTTTCTTACTGGATTTGCTTAGTATTGGCATCCTTGATTTTTTTTTTTTTTTTGAGACAGTATAAAATAAACTGTCAGGCAGTACTTCACTTTACTTTAACCCTGCAGTAGTGTAGCAACTGCAGTCCCAGTAACCAGATGTAGAGGGGTGCTGGACTGAGACCTTATTACAAGGGGGGTGCTGAGGTCAGAAAAGGTTAAGAAACGCTGCCTTAAGTTTTCAGAAGTGATGAAATGCAAGTATGATGCCAAGGCAAATGAGGTGAACTTCAAAGATGGTGATCAAGTTTGGTTATACAATCCCCAGCAAAAGAAGGGACAGTCACTGAAGCTGTAGAGCCCATGGGACGGGTCTTACACTGTGTTGGACCGCCTATAAAATGTGCCATATTGGATTCGGGGAGGCAGGAAGTCTTGCCCAAAGGTGATACAGGTGAAATGTCTGTGGCAGCACCATGGGCCAGGACAGGACAGCTGAGACGTCTCCAAGGAATCGTACTCTCCTGCAGCCGAGGCTGTCAAGGAGGACCACGGAGCTGAAGTGCAAGAGGATGGTGACAGTTTCCCGAGGAAAGAAGTGAATCAGGAAGAGGACCAAGACCTTCCAGGAGGAGTGGACTGTGTGGAGGAACAAGGACATTGTCGGATATGGCATAGAAGAAGACATGATAAGTTGAAGGGCTATTTTGTGTATAGGTAGATGCTTTATTTGGATTAATTATGCCTGTATATACTGTGTAGTTTTGTCAGGACGACCAAGAACTAGGGAGGAGGTTGTGTTAAGAAGCGGGATTTACCAGTTAGGTGCTCGGGAAGCTTTTTGGCATTTCCCGTATGGTAGTTCTGGTACTGGTATCAATCAGAGTTGCCAGTTTGCCTGCTGTTTGTGGGTGTCGTTATTTCGTAAGTTGTACATTAACTATTGTGCTCATTTTCCTTATAATGTTTCATTTGCTGGTAGGTGATTGTTAAATTATGTATTTGAAATTAAGTTTGTATGGTAAATAACTTACAGTGTTATGTAATGTAAGAAAACTCTTGCACGTTTTGGTTGTCTCGGAGTTGGTAACTGTTCTCTCTCTCTGGAATACACCAGATCTATGGAGAAGTAGATCATTCTATTAATGCAAGCTTATACAAGGATGGGAAAGAGACTAGTTCAAGTTCAGTCGGTTTTCAGTTCATGTTGAGTGTGGTGCAGTGTCTGGGCAGTGAGGTTTGTATATTTTTGGAACTTGTGCAACAGTGCAGTTTCGTTGGCAAAATAGTGAAGTGTTGTCAAGCATAAAGTGTAATTGCAGTTAGTAAAGTTTGTATAGCTCCAGTGCTTGTGAGAATAGTGAAGTAAATTTTGGAAGCATTAAGTGGAATTATTTGGAAAATAAAGACAGTGAACTTAAGAAGCCAGTGTTCATTTTCAGTGCCTCAGCTGATCTTGTGTACTGTACACCTAAAGGCTGACCATAGGAAGAACAACACACTGGGCCACGTCCTTCCTATACTGAACTACTGCTGTTGGAGCCTGTGGCAGTGTGGGGACTGGGGATGTAACAGTAGTAAAAACCTTGACTGATCATAATACTATTTTTCTTTTTTAGAGCTCTTTTAAAATCTTGCTTGAATAAACAGAACGTGATGTTTTATAAGTAGCTGAGCTGACAGCAATGTAATATCATGGCTACCCACACAGCATGGAAGACCAAATATCCTTTTTAATGGGTTGCAATATGCTAACTCAAATGTCTGAAATATCTGAGAACTAATGGTTTCTCTTGTGTCTACTCAGAAAATCCATAATCTGACTCACATTATTGCCTAAACAAAAACAGTAATATTTCGTTCTTACTCTCCTTAATTTTTCAGAAAATAAAGTTAAATGTTGGAATGAAACAATGTAATCTAAATTCAGGGTCTCTTTCTCTGACAAATTAAAAATAATAAAAGTGGCCTAAATTTTTATAATGTTGGATGACCTCATATTGATTAATAGAAAGCATATCGTGTGTCAGATTCCAAGACATCTCGGACACCATTATTTTTTACTTGTTTTTATTTATTATCAACTCATGAAAATGCACTTGTTCTTCAAATCACAAGTTCATCAGCATATGCTATTACTGTATATCCGGTATCAAAAGGCTAAAAACAATATCCAATGTTCGTCTCTGACACCTATCTGAGGGCATCATCAATATGTAATTTAAAAAGCAGAAGAGAAAGAACTTTCCTTGCATATATATATATATATATATATATATATATATATATATATATATATATATATATATATATATATATATATATATATATATATATATTGTTACGGAACAGAGAAAGATAATGTACACTTTAAGTGAGAATACTAAAAATCACTACTGTCCCGTAAAGTTCCAGGTTCAAAACAAAAGAGTTAGGTAAAATTACAAGTTAAAGTTTAATGCTCAAACTAACAACAAAACATTCAGGACTCATAAGGATAATGTAATGGCAAAAAACAGGTTAAATATATGGTTAACTGCAATAGCCTCTATTAACACGAAATTAGCAAGAGTAAATTTATCTAAGTCAGCCCTGATAAAATGAAAATACCAGATAATACTCAGTGAATGCAAGATATATTATTACGGATACAAACTATTATTAAAAATGACTGACATAAAAACACATGAATCACAAAAACCTTACTAGGCCTAAGAATTAACACCTTATGCTACACAGTACAAGAAAAAATGCAATAACAGTTATACTCAAATTACACAGCTGCTAGATGGTTGGAGACTTCCTAAGCACTCACAATAATAACAACTGTACAGTGAAGGACAGAGATGGGAACAAAATGAGGAGTAGATCTAAGTGGCCATAATGCAGAGACTGAGCTCATTATATAGGGGCCGGCAGAGCTTGATACAACTTGTAAGAAGGACGCGCAAATGAAGCCATGGGGACAAAGAGTTGACAATCCTGCTCTGAACAACAGAAAGAACGACTCACTCTACTATAAGGGAGGACGGGGGGAGTGAGGTAGAACACGCTCGTGATCAAACATGCAGCATACTGTACGTTAGAATTACACAAAAGATGATGAAATCATAGGCTATGTAACACCTCCCCACAAAGAAAAAGAAATTTACAAAGGAAATTTCTTATTACTCTAAAACAATCTGTCTAAAGTCTAGATAAGCAATCTGCAATAACATTTTCTTTCCCCTTGACATGTTCTATGTCTAATGAATACTCCTGAAGAAGTAGACTCCATCTTGTCAATCTCTGATTTTTATCTATAAACTTACTAAGGAATTTCAGTGGGTTATGATTTGTATAAATGACTATGGGGTCAAAACCAGAACACAAATAAAATGAAAAATGCTGTAAACCCAAAATCAAGGCCAAAAGCTCTTTCTCAATAGTTGAGTAGTTCTTTTGAGGTGGAGTGAACTTCTTACTGTAATAAGATACAGGGTGTTCAATACCCTGATCATCCTCTTGCAGCAAAACAGCCCCAGCTCCTGTATCACTTGCATCAACAGCCATCTTAAAAGGCTTAGCAAAATTTGGAGTAGCGAGCACTGGCTGACTTAATAGGATAGCTTTAAGTTTGCAGAAAGAGGATTCACAGTTATCGGTCCAGACAAATTTAACTCCCTTTTTCAGTAGGTCTGTAAGTGGTGATATAAGAATTGAAAAGTTAAAAACAAATCTTCTGTAATAACCTACCATTCCCAAAAATCTTTGTAGCTCTTTCCTACTTTTAGGTCTGGGAATATCACTTATAACCTGAACCTTAGCTCCTGGTGGTGCAACATGTCCATCACCAATTACGTACCCAAGGTACTGAACTTTAGCTTGACCAAACTCACACTTTGATAAATTAGCTACAAGATTAGCCTGAACTAAACGCTCAATAAATTTACTGACATGGCATAGGTGATGTTTCCAGTTGTCACTGAAGATTAATACATCATCAATATAAACAACACACCCTGCCAAACCCTCTGTTACAACATTCATGAGCTTCTGAAATGTGGCTGGTGCATTCTTCATACCATATGGCATTACAGAACATGCAAAAGTCTTTCCTAGTGTTACAAAACATGAGATCTCCCTAGCACGTTCAGTCATAGGTACTTGCCAGTATCCCTTTAACAAATCAAACTTACTTATGTACCTAGCCTTTCCGATCTTGTCTATGCAATCTTCCACACGAGGGAGAGGGTAAGTGTCTGTTTTTTGGTTATCTGATTAACACGTCTGTAGTCAATGCAAAGCCGCTGTGACCCCCCTGGCTTAGGGACCAGAGTGACAGGAGAACTCCACTCACTCTGACATGGCTCAATCATCTTGTGGTCCAACAGGTAGCCAAGCTCCTTCTGGATGAGAGGAACTTTCACTGGGTTCACACGGTAAGGAGGCAGTTTAATTGGCTTTGCGTCTCCAACATCGACATCATGCATCAACACAGTGGTTCTACCTGGAGTGGCACGGAACACTTGTGGGTTCTCCTGCAGTAATGTCGAAAACTCCTGCCTTTCCTCGGGAGGTAGATGAGAAAGCTTAGTCTGGAGATCATTCAGGATATCGGGATTCTTCCCCAAACTATCACTCAGGCTCATGCTGCATGGGAGAACTTCCCTTGCAGACTCGGGTGGAACAGCTACAGTGCAGACTGGATTATTTTCGTCCCGCCTGTGATATAAGTTTAGCATGTTGATGTGACAAGGTTGCTTGTTCTTTCTACTATCTGGTGTGGCGATGACATAGTTGACATCACTGAGTTTCTTCTCCACGAAATAAGGACCACTAAACTTGGCTTGAAGAGGTTGCCCATGCACTGGTAGCAGATTCAAAACCTGATCTCCTGGCTGAAAGTGGCGTAACCTGGACTTCTTATCACACCAAGTCTTCATCTTCTCCTGAGCAGCTCCTAAATTCTCTCTCGCCAGCAGTAAAGCAGTGGACAGCCGTTCTTTGAACTTCATCACATACTCCAGCAGGTTGACGTCATCTTCCTCCGACAGCCAGCATTCCTTTAGTAGCTTAAGGGGTCCCCTTACTTCATGACCAAACAGTAGTTCAAAAGGTGAGAAGCCCAGTGATTCATTTGGAGATTCTCTTGCGGCAAATACAACGAATGGAAGACCTTTATCCCAGTCTTTCTGATGTTCCAAACAGTATTTCTTGAGCATCGATTTGAGTGTTTGATGATATCTCTCCAACGCTCCTTGGGTCTGGGGATGGTAAGCTGAAGACGTGATCTGGGTGATGCCCAACTCTTTCAGAGACTGCTTGAAAACATTTGACATGAAATTACTTCCCCGGTCTGACTGTACCTCCTTGGGCAGACCAAACTTTGTGAAGAACCCTAGCATTTCCTTAACCACGTTCTTTGTTGAGATATTTCTAAGTGGAATGGCTTCAGGATAACGAGTAGCCATATCAATCAGGGTCAACACATAAGAAAATCCTGAAGAAATCTTAGGAAGAGGGCCTACAATATCAACCAACACACAGGTGAATGGCGCCTCAAAAGGAGGAATGGGAACTAGAGGTGCAACCTTTTCGGTCTGATTACACTTCCCCACAACTTGACAGGTGTGACAAGACTTACAATACCAGGAAAAATCCCTGAAGATACCTGGCCAGTAGATGTGTTTCAAAATGCATGCCACAGTCTTCCTCACTCCAAGGTGTCCTGCCAAACTGGAATCATGAGCCACTCTAATGATATCCTGCCTACAAACACGAGGGATGACAACTTCATGTACAACCTCCCATTCACAGTCGGCTGATGCTGTTGGGGGTCTCCACTTTCTCATAAGTACTCCTGACTTTATATAATAACAATTAGAAGCACCAGCTGACTCTTCCTCACTGCAAGCAGAGTTAGCTAGACCTTTCAACTCAGGGTCAGCAACCTGCAACTCAACCAACTCTTCACGAGACAAATTATCAACACTACAGGGTACTGCCTCATCTGGTGAGTGGTCCAAATTAGCAAGAAAAGTGTCAGCTAGGATAATATCATCATCATCATTATCCTCTAAGTCACCAGTAACTTTAGACTTAGCCCTAGTGACAGCACATGCAGAGAACACATCAGGGACATCACAATCCTGGTCCGCAGCCACTGGCTCACTAGACAACTGAGGAGCTGGACACACTTGACTTCCACCAATATCATTTCCAAGTAAGAAAGTTACACCTGACATTGGGAGTGTCTCAACCAACCCAACCATAACGGAACCATTAACAAAACCAGACTCTAAATTCACTCTGCACAGAGGGACAGAGAAGTAATTATTCCCTACTCCTTGTAAGATTACAGTTTCATCAGAGGAATTAACATTAGAGCCTAGAACACTGGTCAGCATAAGGGATTGGCAAGCACCTGTATCACGATATATTTTAACTGATTTCCTGTCATTACTGTCCAGAGGACTGACAAAACCTTCAGACAGGAAATTAGCACATGAACTCTTGAGAGTGTCACCCACGTTACTGCTCAAAAGAGAAGCTCCATCATGAGAATTTAATTTACCCCTCAAAGCAGGTTCAATTAACTCAGTTAAAGAATTCTGGGAACTCTCAAGGGTGGACACTAGACCAATTGACTGAATATTTAAAGACTCCTTTTTGTTCACATCACGCTGTCTCCTGAAACATTTCTCCGTAGTATGACCAAGCTTACTACAATAAGTACATTTACTTTTCTGAAATCTAGAGGTGAAGCTGGTATTTACTTCCTGAGAAACATCATCTTTATTCTCTTTCCTGTTAACTGTACTCTGAGTAGAGGCAACGTACTTACTCTCAGCTTTCCTTTTTTCTCTAGAATATCTCTTGTGAGTGAGAACATATTCATCAGCTAAGACTGCAGCATCAGACAAATTATCTATTCTTTTCTCATCAAGATATAGGCTTACATCTTTATTAACACACCTTTTGAAGTCCTCCAGCAAAATCATCTGCTTAAATTTGTCAAAATCAGAATCCACATTCTTAGAATTTAACCACTGCTCTAACAGATCTTCTTTGATTTTTGCATACTCAACATGGGATTGCTTATCTTGCTTATAAGTTGTCCTAAATTTTACCCTATAGGCTTCAGGAACAAGCTCATAGGCCTTAAGAATCAAGCTCTTAACTACATCATAATTATCACATTGATCCTGAGGCAAAGATGCATAAGTTACTTGAGCTTTACCGGTGAGAACAGTTTGAAGGAGTACTGGCCAATACTTTTTGGGCCAATTAAAACCTGTAGCTACCCTCTCAAACAACTGAAAATACTTTGTTAAATCAGATTCATTAAAAGGAGGGACAAGCTTAACATTTTTAGCCACATCAAAATCATTAGAGCTAGATGATCCAGTTCCACATTGTTTCATGCGATACTCATGGTCTGCCTGAATCCTAGCAATTTCAACTTGTGCCTCAGCCTCCTTAACACGAGCCTCTTGCAGGGCTAGCTGTAACTTAGCTAATTCAATCTGCGTTTGCTCATCTGGAGGAGTTACATTAACCCCTTAACTGCGGGGCGTCACTTTCGTGATGCTTGGGAGCAAGGGATCATACCGCGGGGCGTCGCTTTTGTGATTCTGTGTTATTTGAATTCACCTGGGCTTTCAAGTGGGGGCTTGTATCATCTATCAGTACTGACAATGTCCAACACTAGTCAGCACTCCTAATCTCATCTGTACTCCCATCCATTGTTGACAATTTAGCCATTTCTCCCCGTTCTTGACTCCCCTCCCTACCCCCCCTCCATTACCCTATCCTCTCGCCTGCCCGGCCATGCTACGCTAAGTAAATCTTCCCTGGAATTTTTCACTGTTTTCATCCATTGAAATAAGCCCTATGTCGTATTCTTATACCAAATAATATATACAAGAAAGAAATCAGGTAAATGAGAGTGCCATACACCTGGAATTGGCTAATTATCACCTGACAACACCTCACGTGCACTCGTTCGCTAATTTTCGCTGTTTTTCCCCTTGAAATATGCCGTATAATCTATTTTCGTAATAAATATACATGTAAGGAGAGAAGGGAGAAGCCTAAGTGATATTTACATTCACCTGGAACTACCTAATTTATATTGTATTGTCTAGATTTCCTGCCAATCATATCAGTGCTACACAAAGCTGTTTCAAGATTTAACATTGGTAGCTCTGATTATATATCTCCTAAGTAGGCCTCTAATCTATTTTCGTAATAAATATACATGTAAGGAGGGAAGGGAGAAGCCTAAGTGATATTTACATTCACCTGGAACTACCAAATTTATAATGTATTGTCTAGATTTCCTGCCAATCATATCAGTGCTAGACTTAGCTGTTTCAAGAAGTAATATTGGTAACTCTGAATAACCCCTAAAGCAGGCCTCTAGGCTAGCTGGTCTGGCCCCTGCGTTATCAGTGTGCTCTCATCTTCGAAGTGAGAGGACGTATGTTTCATCTTGCTGACTTCAAGGCCTTTTTTCACCCCCATGCAAATGGCTCTGTGACCTTTACCCCCTACTAAACCTCGTGTGGAAAGAGGTTAAGGGCTGACAATTGATAAAAGAGTGACTACGATCTTTCTATTGAGTAAAACAGTGCAAGTGGAATTGTAAATAATGTGTAAATAATGTGTAAACAGCAAGTGAAAGTAATGAATGTAAATATACGTGAACAATGGAAAATAGTTTTATAAGTTATTTCAAGTGACAGTGCACAACACAGTGTAAATAAAATAGAAATGTAAATAACGTAAATAAAATAGAGAACGTAAATAGAAATGTAAATGAGTAGTATTATAAGAATACGAGTATATACCCTTGGAGTAATGAAAGTGAAAGTTTCACTCTAGCATGTCTGAATGCTATGAGTTATGAAGTGAAAATGAAAGTGACATTCACTCTCAATGCCAGTATACAGGACGAGAAAGTGAATGCTACGTATTTTACTGAAAGAAATTGAATCCCTACAGTGACAATAAACTAATACTACTGAAGGAAACTTATGGATAAAGACTGTAGATATATATAAGTGTTATATAGTAATAGAAATATAAAGTGTGAGGGGTTTTATGAATAATAAATGACAGCCTACCATGAGCGAACTAGTGCCAGTGCGACGATCAGACGCGCTCGTAATTTCCATTGCTTTCACAGTGTTTTTTTTTTTAGTATGGATCCCAAACTACTTGAAAATTGTAGAATAGTGTTTATAGTGTTTGTATCTGGCTGTGGTAATCATATTACGGGTTGTCAGGAAGTGTAAAGTGGAGACTTCGTTACCCTACTTCAGAGGTCTCCACAAGTCCTACGGTAACTGACGAAGGCTCAACAATCATTCCAGGAGAAAGCTGAAGGTATGTGCCATAAGCATATGTAATTTTATTATTCTAGGACTAATAACTGATTTTTGGCAAATATTTTTTGAGAGTCTGTCGGAGCCCAAATAACCCCGCGGCACACGCAAGCCATTGGTAAACAAGCCCGCGGTGTAGGGGTTAAACAAGCTTTTATTAATTATGTCAACAATTTGATCTCTAGAATGATGAGAGTGAACAACAATTCCCAATTGTTGAGCAACAAGCTTGAGTTCATTCATTGTTCTGTTTTCTACATCACACACTGTTTGCACATTTGACAAAAAATCTTTGGCTTCATCAAGAGTAGTAATAGTAGACATCATGAATAAATCACAGTCACAAAATATCAAGCAATATCCTTATGACAATATCCTGAATATCCTGATAAGAGGTCGAAAATTTATGTTATGGAACAGAGAAAGATAATGTACACTTTAAGTGAGAATACTAAAAATCACTACTGTCCCGTAAAGTTCCAGGTTCAAAACAAAAGAGTTAGGTAAAATTACAAGTTAAAGTTTAATGCTCAAACTAACAACAAAACATTCAGGACTCATAAGGATAATGTAATGGCAAAAAACAGGTTAAATATATGGTTAACTGCAATAGCCTCTATTAACACAGAGAATTAGCGAAGAGTAAATTTATCTAAGTCAGCCCTGATAAAATGAAAATACCAGATAATATTCAGTGAATGCAAGATATATTATTACGGATACAAACTATTATTAAAAATGACTGACATAAAAACACATGAATCACAAAAACCTTACTAGGCCTAAGAATTAACACCTTATGCTACACAGTACAAGAAAAAATGCAATAACAGTTATTCTCAAATTACACAGCTGCTAGATGGTTGGAGACTTCCTGAGCACTCACAATAATAACAACTGTACAGTGGAGGACAGAGATGTGAACAAAATGAGGAGTAGATCTAAGTGGCCATAATGCAGAGACTGAGCTCATTATATAGGGGCTGGCAGAGCTTGATACAACTTGTAAAAAGGACGCGCAAATGAAGCCATGGGGACAAAGAGTTGACAATCCTGCTCTGAACAACAGAAAGAACGACTCACTCTACTATAAGGGAGGACGGGGGGAGTGAGGTAGAATACGCTCGTGATCAAACATGCAGCATACTGTACGTTAGAATTACACAAAGGATGATGAAATCATAAGCTATGTAACAATATATATATATATATATATATATATATATATATATATATATATATATATATATATATATATATATATATATATATATATTTCCTGTGACACCCCACGCGATGCATAGGGTCTCAGTGAACTCTCTCCACCAATATTTGTCTCTTGCCATCTCCTTCAGGTCCCACCAACACTCCTCTCCTGCTTCTTCTTTCGTTGTCCTCAACCAGGTTTCCCTCGGCCTACCTCTACCTCTTCTTCCTCTAGCAATGCACTCTGGCACATCCTGTATTAAACAACCTTCTTTTCTGTATATGTGCCCCAGCCACTTCCAGCGAGACAGTCTCACATATTCATTAACTGGTTCCACTCTCGTAATATCCCTTACTCTTTTTGATTTGTAACTCTGTCTTGCCACTTTACCCCAAGAATCCTTCTCAGTATTTTATTCTCAAATCCTAATACTTTCTGATCTGTTGCAATTGTACTGTACCATGACTTATGCCCGTAAATTAAAATGGGTCTAACCATGGACTTGTAAATTTTTACTTTAGTATGTACGAAAAGCATATTATTATTCCAAACAATTTCAACATTCCAACAGCTCATGCCAAGCATGTCTAATCCTCTATCAATTTCATTCGTTTGATGATCCAATCTAGATGATACAATCGTTCCCAGATATTTAAAGTTTTCTACATTCTTTACCACATTATTCCCAATTACACAATCGATTTGGTTCTCCACGTTCATATTAATAATTTCAGTCTTTCCACAATTTTATTACCAATCCCACTTTTTTCTCCTTTATCCACCAGACAATCGAAGGCTACCCTCTGCATCTCGTAAATACTTCCGCAAATCAGTACAATATCATCAGCATAGTCCAAATCCATCAGCTTCTTATTTTTTCTTTCCAGTTAATTCCTGCACCTGATCTCCTTACAACCTTTTTCATAACATACAATCCATTACCAAAACCAACAACTTAATGGCAGAAAGAACTCCTCCTTGAATCACTGCTCCTGACCCTAACTTGAAATGGATCATCAAAGAACCACCCACCATTACCTTACAAAAAGTAACTTCATGCAGGCTTCTAATAATATTACAAACTTTTCTGAGTCATCTGTAGAATCTCATAATTTTCTAATAACATACAGTAGCTGCACGTACTAAAGGCACTATCAAACGCCTTTTCAAAATCCACAAAACACATGTTAAGTGGCATTTTCATCTCATTATGCTTCTTGCATTAGATGCCTTACAATAAAAATCAGTGATCCCATTACAACCTCTGAACGCTTTCTAAATCCCGCTTGTTCTTCTCTTAAAATTTTATCAATTACTGGCTCTATTCTGTTTTACTAACAAGATTTTGGAAAAGACTTTTTTTTGCATAACTACAGGTGTCAAAGTTATCCCCTC
>NC_136960.1:27609479-27731979 GCF_032717465.1 Coenobita brevimanus
AAGTTTGTATAGCTCCAGTGCTTGTGAGAATAGTGAAGTAAATTTTGGAAGCATTAAGTGGAATTATTTGGAAAATAAAGACAGTGAACTTAAGAAGCCAGTGTTCATTTTCAGTGCCTCAGCTGATCTTGTGTACTGTACACCTAAAGGCTGACCATAGGAAGAACAACACACTGGGCCACGTCCTTCCTATACTGAACTACTGCTGTTGGAGCCTGTGGCAGTGTGGGGACTGGGGATGTAACAGTAGTAAAAACCTTGACTGATCATAATACTATTTTTCTTTTTTAGAGCTCTTTTAAAATCTTGCTTGAATAAACAGAACGTGATGTTTTATAAGTAGCTGAGCTGACAGCAATGTAATATCATGGCTACCCACACAGCATGGAAGACCAAATATCCTTTTTAATGGGTTGCAATATGCTAACTCAAATGTCTGAAATATCTGAGAACTAATGGTTTCTCTTGTGTCTACTCAGAAAATCCATAATCTGACTCACATTATTGCCTAAACAAAAACAGTAATATTTCGTTCTTACTCTCCTTAATTTTTCAGAAAATAAAGTTAAATGTTGGAATGAAACAATGTAATCTAAATTCAGGGTCTCTTTCTCTGACAAATTAAAAATAATAAAAGTGGCCTAAATTTTTATAATGTTGGATGACCTCATATTGATTAATAGAAAGCATATCGTGTGTCAGATTCCAAGACATCTCGGACACCATTATTTTTTACTTGTTTTTATTTATTATCAACTCATGAAAATGCACTTGTTCTTCAAATCACAAGTTCATCAGCATATGCTATTACTGTATATCCGGTATCAAAAGGCTAAAAAAACAATATCCAATGTTCGTCTCTGACACCTATCTGAGGGCATCATCAATATGTAATTTAAAAAGCAGAAGAGAAAGAACTTTCCTTGCATATATATATATATATATATATATATATATATATATATATATATATATATATATATATATATATATATATATATATATATATATATTGTTACGGAACAGAGAAAGATAATGTACACTTTAAGTGAGAATACTAAAAATCACTACTGTCCCGTAAAGTTCCAGGTTCAAAACAAAAGAGTTAGGTAAAATTACAAGTTAAAGTTTAATGCTCAAACTAACAACAAAACATTCAGGACTCATAAGGATAATGTAATGGCAAAAAACAGGTTAAATATATGGTTAACTGCAATAGCCTCTATTAACACGAAATTAGCAAGAGTAAATTTATCTAAGTCAGCCCTGATAAAATGAAAATACCAGATAATACTCAGTGAATGCAAGATATATTATTACAGATACAAACTATTATTAAAAATGACTGACATAAAAACACATGAATCACAAAAACCTTACTAGGCCTAAGAATTAACACCTTATGCTACACAGTACAAGAAAAAATGCAATAACAGTTATACTCAAATTACACAGCTGCTAGATGGTTGGAGACTTCCTGAGCACTCACAATAATAACAACTGTACAAAGGGAGGACAGAGATGTGAACAAAATGAGGAGTAGATCTAAGTGGCCATAATGCAGAGACTGAGCTCATTATATAGGGGCCGGCAGAGCTTGATACAACTTGTAAGAAGGACGCGCAAATGAAGCCATGGGGACAAAGAGTTGACAATCCTGCTCTGAACAACAGAAAGAACGACTTACTCTACTATAAGGGAGGAGGGGGGGAGTGAGGTAGAACACGCTCGTGATCAAACATGCAGCATACTGTACGTTAGAATTACACAAAGGATGATGAAATCATAGGCTATGTAACACCTCCCCACAAAGAAAAAGAAATTTACAAAGGAAATTTCTTATTACTCTAAAACAATCTGTCTAAAGTCTAGATAAGCAATCTGCAATAACATTTTCTTTCCCCTTGACATGTTGTATGTCTAATGAATACTCCTGAAGAAGTAGACTCCATCTTGTCAATCTCTGATTTTTATCTTTAAACTTACTAAGGAATTTCAGTGGGTTATGATCGGTATAAATGACTATGGGGTCAAAACCAGAACACAAATAAAATGAAAAATGCTGTAAACCCAAAATCAAGGCCAAAAGCTCTTTCTCAATAGTTGAGTAGTTCTTTTGAGGTGGAGTGAACTTCTTACTGTAATAAGATACAGGGTGTTCAATACCCTGATCATCCTCTTGCAGCAAAACAGCCCCAGCTCCTGTATCACTTGCATCAACAGCCATCTTAAAAGGCTTAGCAAAATTTGGAGTAGCGAGCACTGGCTGACTTAATAGGATAGCTTTAAGTTTGCTGAAAGAGGATTCACAGTTATCGGTCCAGACAAATTTAACTCCCTTTTTCAGTAGGTCTGTAAGTGGTGATACAAGAATTGAAAAGTTAAGAACAAATCTCCTGTAATAACCTACCATTCCCAAAAATCTTTGTAGCTCTTTCCTACTTTTAGGTCTGGGAAGATCACTTATAACCTGAACCTTAGCTCCTGGTGGTGCAACATGTCCATCACCAATTACGTACCCAAGGTACTGAACTTTAGCTTGACCAAACTCACACTTTGATAAATTAGCTACAAGATTAGCCTGAACCAAACGCTCAAGAAATTTACTGACATGGCATAGGTGATCTTTCCAGTTGTCACTGAAGATTAATACATCATCAATATAAACAACACACCCTGCCAAACCCTCTGTTACAACATTCATGAGCTTCTGAAATGTGGCTGGTGCATTCTTCATACCATATGGCATTACAGAACATGCAAAAGTCTTTCCTAGTGTTACAAAACATGAGATCTCCCTAGCACGTTCAGTCATAGGTACTTGCCAGTATCCCTTTAACAAATCAAACTTACTTATGTACCTAGCCTTTCCGATCTTGTCTATGCAATCTTCCACACGAGGGAGAGGGTAAGTGTCTGTTTTGGTTATCTGATTAACACGTCTGTAGTCAATGCAAAGCCGCTGTGACCCACCTGGCTTAGGGACTAGAGTGACAGGAGAACTCCACTCGCTCTGACAGGGCTCAATCATCTTGTGGTCCAACAGGTAGCCAAGCTCCTTCTGGATGAGAGGAACTTTCACTGGGTTCACACGGTAAGGAGGCAGTTTAATTGGCTTTGCGTCTCCAACATCGACATCATGCATCAACACAGTGGTTCTTCCTGGAGTGGCACGGAACACTTGCGGGTACTCCTGCAGTAATGCCGAAAACTCCTGCCTTTCCTCGGGAGGTAGATGAGAAAGCTTAGTCTGGAGATCATTCATGATATCAGGATTCTTCCCCAAACTATCACTCAGGCTCATGCTGCATGGGAGAACTTCACTTGCAGACTCGGGTGGAACAGCTACAGTGCAGACTGGATTATTTTCGTCCCGCCTGTGATATAACTTTAGCATGTTGATGTGACAAAGTTGCTTGTTCTTTCTACGATCTGGTGTGGCGATGACATAGTTGACATCACTGAGTTTCTTCTCCACGAAATAAGGACCACTAAACTTGGCTTGAAGAGGTTGCCCATGCACTGGTAGCAGAATCAAAACCTGATCTCCTGGCTGAAAGTGGCGTAACCTGGACTTCTTATCATACCAAGTCTTCATCTTCTCCTGAGCAGCTCCTAAATTCTCTCTCGCCAGCTGTAAAGCAGTGGACAGCCGTTCTTTGAACTTCATCACATACTCCAGCAGGTTGACGTCATCTTCCTCCGACAGCCAGCATTCCTTGAGTAGCTTAAGGGGTCCTCTTACTTCATGGCCAAACAGTAGTTCAAAAGGTGAGAAGCCCAGTGATTCATTTGGAGATTCTCTTGCGGCAAATACAACGAATGGAAGACCTTTATCCCAGTCTTTCTGATGTTCCAAACAGTATTTCTTGAGCATCGATTTGAGTGTTTGATGATATCTCTCCAACGCTCCTTGGGTCTGGGGATGGTAAGCTGAAGACGTGATCTGGGTGATGCCCAACTCTTTCAGAGACTGCTTGAAAACATTTGACATGAAATTACTTCCCGGTCTGACTGTACCTCCTTGGGCAGACCAAACTTTGTGAAGAACCCTAGCATTTCCTTAACCACGTTCTTTGCTGAGATATTTCTAAGTGGAATGGCTTCAGGATAACGAGTAGCCATATCAATCAGGGTCAACACATAAGAAAATCCTGAAGAAGTCTTAGGAAGAGGGCCCACAATATCCACCAACACACGGGTGAATGGCGCCTCAAAAGGAGGAATGGGAACTAGAGGTGCAACCTTTTCGGTCTGATTACACTTCCCCACAACTTGACAGGTGTGACAAGACTTACAATACCAGGAAACATCCCTGAAGATACCTGGCCAGTAGAAGTGTTTCAAAATGCGTGCCACAGTCTTCCTCACTCCAAGGTGTCCTGCCAAACTGGAATCATGAGCCACTCTAATGATATCCTGCCTACAAACACGAGGGATGACAACTTGATGTACAACCTCCCATTCACAGTCGGCTGATGCTGTTGGGGGTCTCCACTTCCTCATAAGTACTCCTGACTTTATATAATAACAAGTAGAAGCACCAGCTGACTCTTCCTCACTGCAAGCAGAGTTAGCTAGACCTTTCAACTCAGGGTCAGCAACCTGCAACTCAACCAACTCTTGACGAGACAAATTATCAACACTACGGGGTACTGCCTCATCTGGTGAGTGGTCCAAATTAGCAAGAAAAGTGTCAGCTAGGATAACATCATCATCATCATTATCCTCTAAGTCACCAGTAACTTTAGACTTAGCCCTAGTGACAGCACATGCAGAGGAACACATCAGGGACATCACAATCCTGGGCCGCAGCCACTGGCTCACTAGACAACTGAGGAGCTGGACACACTTGACTTCCACCAATATCATTTCCAAGTAAGAAAGTTACACCTGACATTGGGAGTGTCTCAACCAACCCAACCATAACGGAACCATTAACAAAACCAGACTCTAAATTCACTCTGCACAGAGGGACAGAGAAGTAATTATTCCCTACACCTTGTAAGATTACAGTTTCATCAGAGGAATTAACATTAGAGCCTAGAACACTGGTCAGCATAAGGGATTGGCAAGCACCTGTATCACGATATATTTTAACTGATTTCCTGTCATTACTGTCCAGAGGACTGACAAAACCATCAGACAGGAAATTAGCACATGAACTCTTGAGAGTGTCACCCACGTTACTGCTCAAAAGAGGAGCTCCATCATGAGAATTTAATTTACCCTCAAAGCAGGTTCAGTTAACTCAGTTAAAGAATTCTGGGAACTCTCAAGGGTGGACACTAGACCAATTGACTGAATATTTAAAGACTCCTTTTTGTTCACATCACGCTGTCTCCTGAAACATTTCTCCGTAGTATGACCAAGCTTACTACAATAAGTACATTTACTTTTCTGAAATCTAGAGGTGAAGCTGGTATTTACTTCCTGAGAAACATCATCTTTATTCTCTTTCCTGTTACCTGTACTCTGAGTAGAGGCAACGTACTTACTCTCAGCTTTCCTTTTTCTCTAGAATATCTCTTGTGAGTGAGAACATATTCATCAGCTAAAACTGCAGCATCAGACAAATTATCTATTCTTTTCTCATCAAGATATAGGCTTACATCTTTATTAATACACCTTTTGAAGTCCTCCAGCAAAATCATCTGCTTAAATTTACCAAAATCAGAATCCACATTCTTAGAATTTAACCACTGCTCTAACAGATCTTCTTTGATTTTTGCATACTCAACATGGGATTGCTTATCTTGCTTATAAGTTGTCCTAAATTTTACTCTATAGGCTTCAGGAACAAGCTCATAGGCCTTAAGAATCAAGCTCTTAACTACATCATAATTATCAGATTGATCCTGAGGCAAAGATGCATAAGTTACTTGAGCTTTACCGGTGAGAACAGTTTGAAGGAGTACTGGCCAATACTTTTTGGGCCAATTAAAACCTGTAGCTACCCTCTCAAACAACTGAAAATACTTTGTTAAATCAGATTCATTAAAAGGAGGGACAAGTTTAACATTTTTAGCCACATCAAAATCATCAGAGCTAGATGATCCAGTTCCACCTTGTTTCATGCGATACTCATGGTCTGCCTGAATCCTAGCAATTTCAACTTGTGCCTCAGCCTCCTTAACACGAGCCTCTTGCAGGGCTAGCTGTAACTTAGCTAATTCAATCTGCGTTTGCTCATCTGGAGGAGTTACATTAACCCCTTAACTGCGGGGCGTCACTTTCGTGATGCTTGGGAGCAAGGGATCATACCGCGGGGCGTCGCTTTTGTGATTCTGTGTTATTTGAATTCACCTGGGCTTTCAAGTGGGGGCTTGTATCATCTATCAGTACTGACAATGTCCAACACTAGTCAGCACTCCTAATCTCATCTGTACTCCCATCCATTGTTGACAATTTAGCCATTTCTCCCCGTTCTTGACTCCCCTCCCTACCCCCCCTCCATTACCCTATCCTCTCGCCTGCCCGGCCATGCTACGCTAAGTAAATCTTCCCTGGAATTTTTCACTGTTTTCATCCATTGAAATAAGCCCTATGTCGTATTCTTATACCAAATAATATATACAAGAAAGAAATCAGGTAAATGAGAGTGCCATACACCTGGAATTGGCTAATTATCACCTGACAACACCTCACGTGCACTCGTTCGCTAATTTTCGCTGTTTTTTTCCCCTTGAAATATGCCGTATAATCTATTTTCGTAATAAATATACATGTAAGGAGAGAAGGGAGAAGCCTAAGTGATATTTACATTCACCTGGAACTACCTAATTTATATTGTATTGTCTAGATTTCCTGCCAATCATATCAGTGCTACACAAAGCTGTTTCAAGATTTAACATTGGTAGCTCTGATTATATATCTCCTAAGTAGGCCTCTAATCTATTTTCGTAATAAATATACATGTAAGGAGGGAAGGGAGAAGCCTAAGTGATATTTACATTCACCTGGAACTACCAAATTTATAATGTATTGTCTAGATTTCCTGCCAATCATATCAGTGCTAGACTTAGCTGTTTCAAGAAGTAATATTGGTAACTCTGAATAACCCCTAAAGCAGGCCTCTAGGCTAGCTGGTCTGGCCCCTGCGTTATCAGTGTACTCTCATCTTCCGAAGTGAGAGGACGTATGTTTCATCTTGCTGACTTCAAGGCCTTTTTTCACCCCCATGCAAATGGCTCTGTGACCTTTACCCCCTACTAAACCTCGTGTGGAAAGAGGTTAAGGGCTGACAATTGATAAAAGAGTGACTACGATCTTTCTATTGAGTAAAACAGTGCAAGTGGAATTGTAAATAATGTGTAAATAATGTGTAAACAGCAAGTGAAAGTAATGAATGTAAATATACGTGAACAATGGAAAATAGTTTTATAAGTTATTTCAAGTGACAGTGCACAACACAGTGTAAATAAAATAGAAATGTAAATAACGTAAATAAAATAGAGAACGTAAATAGAAATGTAAATGAGTAGTATTATAAGAATACGAGTATATACCCTAGGAGTAATGAAAGTGAAAGTTTCACTCTAGCATGTCTGAATGCTATGAGTTATGAGAGTGAAGATGAAAGTGACATTCACTCTCAATGCCAGTATACAGGACGAGAAAGTGAATGCTACGTATTTTACTGAAAGAAATTGAATCCCTACAGTGACAATAAACTAATACTACTGAAGGAAACTTATGGATAAAGACTGTAGATATATATAAGTGTTATATAGTAATAGAAATATAAAGTGTGAGGGGTTTTATGAATAATAAATGACAGAGTAACAAAAGGGAACTAGTGCCAGTGCGACGATCAGACGCGCTCGTAATTTCCATTGCTTTCACAGTGTTTTTTTAGTATGGATCCCAAACTACTTGAAAATTGTAGAATAGTGTTTATAGTGTTTGTATCTGGCTGTGGTAATCATATTACGGGTTGTCGGAAGTGTAAAGTGGAGACTTCGTTACCCTACTTCAGAGGTCTCCACAAGTCCTACGGTATGACGAAGGCTCAACAATCATTCCAGGAGAAAGCTATATATGTGCCATAAGCATATGTAATTTTATTATTCTAGGACTAATAACTGATTTTTGGCAAATATTTTTTGAGAGTCTGTGGAGCCCAAATGTTCGAGTTGGTCACAGCAAGTTGGTAAACATTAGGGGCGAGTTCATTAAATATGCGGTGAGTTGGTCACAACGAAAGTTATCTCTGTCCGTCGAATCACGAACTCATCGGGCCATCCCTGCCTGCGTGATCTCTGTTTGGGTGTCTACAGCAAGCAGCCTATTTTCATCAAAAACATCTTTTTATTTCAATGCAGTGAGAAATGTGAGAAACCAGGCCAGTATTATAGGGGAAAAATCCTGTGGTGTGTAGATGTTAACTCTGAGGAACACAGTCTAATGATGCATGTATTCATTAGGATGGACTAAAATATCTACACGCCAGTTTTGTTAGCCCAATAGTTCAGAAACGATTAATATGAAACACAGAGACAGATACCTACAATATCTTTAATTAACACATATAAGTCTTTAAATTCATGTGGTATTAGCCACATTCCACGTCTGCTGCCTACATTTTCGTTCCTCCTTGTGTACCCATCATCATCATCATTCTTGAAACCTATGATATCCCTTAGTGATTACGAATCCAAGTGGTTTAGATCACATTGATCTACCATTTACTATCTTCGCCAAATATTTTCCCACCGCACTGCAGTAGTCAACATTTTACTGCAACAGACAAACACAGACACATAAATATTATAATGTACCTGATACCTCACACTCGCCTGGCTTCCCACGCCTCAGCTGCTTTACGGCACGAATATCTTAGTAGGATCTCGTGGAAGAGTACACCGCCCACTTCCATCCCGCTCACTGGTGATCGCATCCATCCTCTTTGTTCCTGTGGGCAAGAAAATTGGAAACATGACTTTGGGACAAGGTTGTCAAGCCTGGAGATCTACGGTTTAAAGAAGATGATAAACCTGACGAATGTACTCATATGTACGGAAGGCACCAAGTGTTAACTATGTAAAATATGATATAATAATAATAATAATAATAATATATAATAATAATAATAATCAATCAATCAATCATTTCCTGTGGCACCCAACGGGATGCAAAGTGCCTCAATGAACTCTCTCCACCAATATTTGTCTCTTGCCATCTCCTTCAGGTCCCACCAACACTCCTCTCCTGCTTCTTTTTCATTGTCCTCAACCAGGTTTCCCTCGGCCTACCTCTACCTCTTCTTCCTCTAGCAGTCCACTCTGGCACATCCTGTATTAAACAACCTTCTTTTCTGTATATGTGCCCCAGCCACTTCCAGCGAGACAGTCTCACATATTCATTAACTGGTTCCACTCTCGTAATATCCCTTACTCTTTCATTTGTAACTCTGTCTTGCCACTTTACCCCAAGAATCCTTCTCAGTATTTTATTCTCAAATCCTAATACTTTCTGATCTGTTGCAATTGTACTGTACCATGACTCATGCCCGTAAATTAAAATGGGTCTAACCATGGACTTGTAAATTTTCACTTTAGTATGTACCGAAAGCATATTATTATTCCAAACAGATTTCAACATTCCAACAGCTCGCCAAGCCTGTCTAATCCTCTCCTCAATTTCATTGTTTAATGATCCATTAGATGATACAATCGTTCCCAGATATTTAAAGTTTTCTACATTCTTCACCACATTATTCCCAATTACACAATCGATTTGGTTCTCCACGTTCATATTAATAATTTCAGTCTTTCCACAATTTATTACCAATCCCACTTTTTCTCCTTCCTCCACCAGACAATCGAGCACCCTCTGCATCTCGTAAATACTTCCGCAAATCAGTACAATATCATCAGCATAGTCCAAATCCATCAGCTTCTTATTTTCTTTCCAGTTAATTCCTGCACCTGTTCTCCTTACAACCTTTTTCATAACATAATCCATAACCAAAACAAACAACAATGGCGAAAGAACTCCTCCTTGAATCACTCCTGACCTAACTTGAAATGGATCACTCAAAGAACCACCCACCATTACCTTACAAAAAGTACCTTCATGCAGGCTTCTAATAATATTTACAAACTTTTCTGGTATACCATAGAATCTCATAATTTTCAACATAGCTCCACGTGAAACACTATCAAACGCCTTTTCAAAATCCACAAAACACATGTTAAGTGGCATTTTCATCTCATTAGCTTGTTGCATTAGATGCCTTACAATAAAAATCTGATCATTACAACCTCGACCCTTTCTAAATCCCGCTTGTTCTTCTCTTAAAATTTTATCAATTACTGGCTCTATTCTGTTCAACAAGATTTTGGAAAAGACTTTTGCAACTACAGGTGTCAAAGTTATCCCCCTCCAATTGCCACACACACTTAAATCTCCCTTTTTGGTATTTTTATAATCACTCCATTTTTCCACTCTTCTGGAATTCCACCATTATCCCAAGCCACATCAAAAAGTTTCAAACGCATTCATCAACTCGTCTTTATCACGTCTAACGAGTCTTTTTACTTCAGAATGTAAACTCCAGTACTTTGCTCTAAGTACTTCAACTACCTGGCCATCAACATGTTGTTCTTCACTTCTTAACTTAGCCTCTTTCCTTTTCTGAATTACATTCCATGTTTCATCTGACATCCACTTTTTCCTTCTCGCTTTTCCCTTTTTCTTAATAGTAACCTTAGCACTCTCATGCAAAACCTCTTTTACCTCTCTCCACATTTGATTAATATCATTGCCTTCAGATTCCATCAAAGTCTGCAGGACTAGAAACCTGTTTCTACATTCGCACCGAAACTTTTCCCTCGTGCTCTCATCACTTCTCAGCTCATCAAAATCATAATTATTACCTCCTGTACAATTACCATTAACATTTCTCTTAAGTTTTATTTTAATCTTTGACACAACAAGTTGATGATCACTACCTATATCTGCCCCCACCCTCCTTACGCAAACATCCTGCAAATAACTCCTATGCCTTCTGCTACTTCTGCTAATTGCAATGTGGTCAATCTGGTTACAATATTTACCACATGGTGAAATCCAAAAGTAGTCTTATGTATTTTTCTATGCTCAAAGATAGTTCCACCAATTATAAGGTCATTTGCCAAACAAAAACTTGCAAGTCGCACCCCATTTTCGTTTCTTATACCAACACCCTCCTTACCCATACAATCTTCAAAGCCATTCCGTACTACTGCCAACAATCGCATTAAAATCACCAATGCAAACTAACACATCATGTCTTGCCACTCTGTTCACTACATCCTGCAGCTTCTCATAAAAGTCATCCTTCATTTCATCAGCAGCCTCATTTGTCGGACGTACCTACAACCATACTGATATTACCATGGTCAGATTTTAGGTGAGCATAAAGCAAGCGCTCATTAATTGGTTCAAACTCACATACTGCCTTACAAGCATCTCTACTCAGCAGTAAGCCTACTCCTTGGTAATGATTTCCATCACTCCTACCAGAAACCAACATAGTAATACCATCTTCCAAATTCATTTTATCAACTCCAAGCAACCTCGTTTCTGTAAGAGCACAAATATCCATCTTGTATTCCTTGAACACTGAAATAAGTTCTTCAATTTTACCAGCCTGATTGAGAGTTCGAACATTCCAGTTTCCTATTCTTAAGGTTCTTTTTGTATGTATAAATTTATTTTTACTCCGTGGGATTCTTAGCACCCCTGCCCACTTAAGGGCTGCACGGGACTGAGGACCATTGCTTCGTCACCAGAGTTCATCAAGATTTCTTAGGCAGTAAAATATTTTACCCTGGAGCCAATGCCAGTGACTCGCAGGAACCAGACAGTGGAGAGAGGAAATTAACTAAATGAAAGTAACTATACAACCAAATTATGGCACCTGGTGAGCAATCAAGGCATTCCAATCTGGACTGAAGCTGTGCAGGTTTATATCCAAGGGGTGATTGGGGTTTATTGCCAATGTAATGCTACTCAGGGATAAGTGATGCTGGTCACTCTCATCTTAAATGTCAGGACCAATTTACCTAGCCCTGGGCTCCTACCTCCTCATGGGGCACCACAGGATTAGATGATGATGATGATAGATATTAGTCAGGTGTTTTATGATATCCACATCCCTGGGTCTTATGGTAGATCAGTAAAGTATGCTTAAACAGAATCAAAAGAATCAACCTGTTCCTTGCCCAGCCAGGATTCATTCCTACATTCATTATAACTGCACACAAGGAGAACCCTGCCAAAGTCATGAGGCGCAACAACTCACCAAACTTCTTCCAGCCACTTTTACCCCAGCCACAGAGCTAGCTGCAGCCCAACCCACATGACATGTCTCCCTAATAACAAAACTCCTCTACACAGTCTCTGCTCTCCAACAAGTTCACTCCATTCACACCGGACATTATGTACAGGCTCTCCGACACACTGCACATTCAGTACATAAAATGTCCCCCAAACAGCAAAACTCACACACATTTATGACTCGTAACAAGATCAATTCTTTCATGCCTGACATTCTCTATACGCTCTTCTTGACACACCACACACACAAAACCAACATTATCTCGCAGTCTACCTCCAATACCACTACATTTCTTACACACACACTTATCACAAACAATCCACAGGATGGAGTTACAGTACCTCTCACACCCTTGTGGTACCTATAATGAAGATACAAAAGCAAGATAAAATGAGAACACCAAATGGCAACACTGCAGCTGAGACTATCATGTTCCCACCCAAACACTCATTCTCCTCAGAATTTATATAGAAATACAGTATAATCTTATCCTTTACTAACTGATGACAATGGTAAAGCAATATGGTATTTTCTTGTTTCTTATGGCAAATGAAACAAGGTAGAATAGGCTGATTGAAATATGGCTTTTTATCACTAAAACAATAATGTTTTATTTACACTACCCTCATGTTGATTTTATGCCAACTTGTTCTGATTGGTCACGTGTGTTACTGAACATACTGCAGATTACCTCCGTTATGAAATCCACGTTCTAAATGCTGTATGCTTTATGGGACCTCTGGCCATTAGTAATTTGGTCAAAATGTCTATACTGAAAATTAACTAGAAATCAAACAACACACTTAGCTTCAATGTTTTGTTAATGATGTGCTGTACATTCAGCCCCTTGAATATATTACCCTGAATTAGTCGGCCCCATGGATTTGGTAAAAAAAAATTTGGTTTAAAATAATACGGAGTACTGTGAATACACTCAACCATCGGCTATCACACCTAACTGATACCGCTATCGGCGCGTGTTAGCCGAAACTGCGATAGCTGAACTGAAGCTCTTGTGGTAATAATTCTAACTGGTGCCAGGACCCCCAAGTTGACCACATTATTAACCTATTTTTGCCACTTTTTTACCAAATTTTTCTACCATATAAAGAAACATTAGCCCCTTCTTTACTGACCCCTCCCCTAGTGCAAACACTACGTTTACCCCCCCATACCGACATGACAGCTCCCCCTCCCGTAGTGCCATGTCCAAACTATTCACTCTTTGTGATTTGTTTGTATACTGATAATCACATAAACCCAGCATGATCTTGGTAATTAAAATATATATATATAAGTAATCCCTCTAATATCCGACCACCCCCCCCACAACCGGACATAATCGTCCTTTTGGGGGGGGGGGGGGAGTTTCCTGCCAGTAATTTGAACTCTGCCGTGCAGTGCAGCTGGGACAAGCAGAGCCAGCGCCGTCATTCCTCCAACATCCAATAGAGCGCCCCTGCATCCTCTCCACTTTCCACCTGTCTTTCACCGCGAGTGCACGCTCATCGTCATGGCTGCCCACTTGCTCGCTTTTGTGGTGGTTCCTTACCTGTTGCAGACACTCCTGCTGCTCTCATGCCTCTTATTAGTGTGTGTGATAATGGACCCGCCGCCTGAGAAGAGGGAGAGAGTGGTGTTGACTCTGGAGAAGAAACGGGAGATATTGGAGAAAGTAGATGCGGGGTGGTCTTCTTCCCGCATTCTCCGCGAGTTCAACCTGGTCCGATACACTTTGTTCGATATCAAGAGATCCCGAGACAAACTCAAGCAGTACAGGGCTGACTTCTCGTCGAGAAGCAAACGCAACGTGGAGAGGAAGGTAATGTTTACTCCCAAGTTTGCTGAAGTCGACCGCTCCACGTTTATTTGGTATCGACAGCAATGTGCTGCTGGTGTGATGGTACATGGTACGGAGCTGAAGGCTGCTATTGAGAAGTTCGCCAGGCTTCACAACGCCCTAGACTTCAAGGCATCCGAGGGTTGGCTCTTCGCATTTAAGTTACAGCATGGCCTTACCAACCGTAAAGCTCATGGCGATGCTTTGGACGCTAACGAGGATGCAGTAGAGGGGTTTCGGCACAAGATGAAGGGCTTGATCGACAGGGAGGGCCTCACTCTCAGTCAAGTCTACAATGCTGACAAAACTGGTTTATTCTATCGCTCTTTGCCAACGAACACTCTAGCCGATGAGACGGAGAAGAGTGTACCTGGCCGCAAGCTCTCCAAGCAACGGATATCTGCTTTGTGTTGTGCCAATGCTAACGGCATGCACCGGCTCAAGCCCATTATTGTTGGCCGTGCAAAGCAGCCTCGGTGCCATGGTGGGGTGATAGATGTCCTTCCTGTCGTCTGGTACCATTCTTTGAAGGCATGGTTTACAGCCCAGATCTTCAAAGACTGGTTCCACCGTCACTTCGTCAAGGAGGTCATATATTACCAGACGAAGACACTGGGAATCCCGCACGACCAGGTAAAGGCCCTCCTTCTCCTCGACAATGCACCTGCCCACCCATGCGACAAGGACTTGGTGGCTGAGAATGGCCGGATTAGGTGCATGTTTCTGCCACCTAATACGACTGCTCTCATCCAACCAATGGACCAAAGAGTGATGGTGGCAACAAAGCACCTATACCGAAGGAAGTTCCTGGACGAGGTGATGGTTGTTCTCGAGGACGAGGACGAGCGCAGGGAGGGACGGGACACACGAGGCCAGTGGACTTTGGAAAACCTTCGCCGCTACAATATCAAGTCTGCAATCTACAACTGGGCCAGTGCATGGAAGGAAGTCCCTGTCAAGACTCTAGAAAATGGTTGGTCTCGTCTGCTTCTCGGAACAGATGTGGAGTGCGATTTTCTAGGTTTTGACGTGGATGACTTCCATGCACGTCTACGTATGCATGGCGATGATGTTGATGTGGACGATGTGCGTGAGTGGTTGGATGACGACGAGGGCGATCCTGGGTATCAGACATTGTCTGATATCAAGATCGCATCTTCAGTTGCAGGTGTCATTACCCAGCTTGAAGATTCCAATGAGGAGGGCGACGATGATGCGGACTCCTCTCAGTATGACACTACTCCAGCCATCCCCAAGCTGAGCGCACTCCGGGAACACCTAGAGTTCGTTCTCAACTACCTGGAACACCCGGACTGTGACAGGGAGATGGGGCCCTTGGGACTTGTGGAGGAAGTGCATGCTTTCAGGCAGCGCATCATCAATCGTCAGAATCGTCGTTCCTTGCGTCAATCAATGATTGACAGTTTTCTCAGGCCCGTGACCCCCGCTGTGCCCATTCCTGGCTCCACTCCGTTGCCTCCCCAAGACAGGCCCTCATGCTCCGAGCCACAGCCAAGCACATCAGCCATGGTGGAGTCACCGATTGACGTGAGTTTGCGTCTATCTTCAGAGTCGTCTGCAGTGGATACGCCATCACCACGACCCAGCAACACACCCCTAGGTCACCTGCCAGTGATACTCTCGGACTCTGACAGTGATTAAACAGCAAGAAGTTCTCCACTAGACCACACGGGAATTTACAGTGTTGTGCAGTGAAAAAAACTGCGTTGTGTTAAGGATTTACAGTTGTGAGTGAAAAGACAATTTTTGAACTAAATTTAACATAAATAGACTTGTTTGTTTTTGCTTTAGAAAATGGTTAGAAGAGTGGGAAAAGTTAAAGTGCAGAGCGCAACACTTAGTAAGTTACAATGAAGCATAAGTTAGACAAGAGTGCGCACTGTGAAGAGAACGGACTTCTGAGTGCGATTGACTAAGTTCAGTGCAAGACTTCATGAACAGTGTACTGCAAGTGCTTCAGGAAATCCTTCCTACTGTCAGAGTCCGAGAGGAGGCGGTTATTCATCGAGATGGCCATGGACTTTCTGTAAGTAGGCAGAATGTTTCATACTGTACTTTTTCCATACTATACATACCTCAAACACCTCATTTCACTCTTTAATGTCCCTTATTGGTGTGAATAGGGTGTTGGAGCTATGCATGTGCAGTAGGAAGGTGTTTTTCTGAGTTAGGCTAGGTTAGGGTCCATAAGTACCAGTCCAATAACCAGAATGTTGAATATTGTATGAACCTACCTCAAAAACCTCATTTTATGGTTCTTTTGCATTTATTTCAGTCTTTTATGTGCCTTATTGGTGTGATTTGGGTCTTAAATAGGTGCTATGCATGTCCAGAGGGAGTTATATAGGTGTTTCTCTGAGTTAGGGTTCATAAGTACAAGTCCATAAGCTGGGGCCCAATATCCGGACAGGACCACTATCCGGACCTGCCTATGGCTCTATTACTTCGGATACTGGAGGGATTACTATATATATATATATACACACACATACACATACCCTTATACACGTCCCAGTGTATTCTAGCTCTCTGATTTCTAAGAGAGTGCATTATGAGTCAGGGGGGAGTTCTCTGTCCATTAAAAAATTCACTAACTAAAATTATTTACATTATCAAAAGCTTTCGACAAATCCTTAAATGCAATAAATGTTCTTTTATTATATCTAAGATAAGGTCCCATAGTTTCCTTGAAAAAGAAAAAAATACATACCGGTAACTAGAGGACATCCCATTGCTAAAACCAAACTGACTGAAATCAAAATAATTTTTTTCCTGTAATATGTCTAAAAAATGCAATTCTAAATTCATTAGGAGACATGAAGAAACCATAACAGATCTATTACCAGAGGAGTCTGCTACATTTTCTTTAATATCATGAACAATAATATTACCTTTTAATAATTCTATTGGAATGTAGGAATGCCTAAAAAAAATAGTTTTAAAAACCTACAGTTTTCTATAAACACTCATCTGTGCCATGATTTAAGAGAAGTTAATGAAGACCACTATGTCCAACTCCTTTATTCAACCTTTTTATATATAAGAAAAAATACTTTAATCAAAGACAGTTTTATGTGACTCTTCCTTTGCACTGGCCTTACAACTTAAAATCTGTCAGTCAAGTCTCTTCCTTAGGCCTATCTGTTACTAAAACATTAATGCCTACAATTTTCCTGCTAAATTTTTCATTTACTTCCTCTTCTCTTTCTTTCTTTGATTTTATTGCTTTACATTTTGACCTCCTTGCAGAAGCTATTCATATCTCTTTTACGAAATTATTCTTGAACAGATCTAGAACTTTCTCTAATCTGATTACAAGTATCCAAAGAAAATTATAAAACATTTCTTCTATCCTGTACAGTATTTCTCCTCAGGTCTTAGATTTCTCTCTGTTTACCCTTTTGTAGCCTCCCCCCCCCCCCCCCCCCCCCCCGAAAAAAAAATCACTGAGAAATATAAAAATTTTTAATATGACTGTTCCACCCAGAAATAATTCTATACCTATTTGTCTTTACCTTTTGTCTACCATATCGAAGTGAAGACTAATTTTCTGTCTCTGTAATCTTTTTATAAGTCAAATCTATATCAGAGAGATGGTTTCTGCTACGGCATCCAAGTACTGTACATTACATTTAAATGCATTCAAATTAGAGGTAGGTGGTGGCGACCATCATCCACTGACCTGATGTAGTGCTGCCTACTTCTTCCTTAGTCTTTATCATTCTTTTTCTGTGCCTGCCCTCCTCTCTTCCTATTTCATCCATCTTTCCTGTTACTTCTTATTTTTTTTTTCCTTTACAGGTACCTTTACATTGAGTGACAAGCCAAATGGTGTAAGCCAAGAAACCATTTACAATGCTGGGTGGTAACCATATAACCAAAAAATACGTGCTTCAACGTGTCAACAAGTGGGTTGGTGGAGGGTTAGTGCCCCTCCCCTTAAAACAAATAACTCAAAGTCAAATGGCCACCCCTTACGTGATTATGGCGTCTGGCAATAGAGAGATAGATAAAAATTATTTATATTTCCAAAAGCTCTATGTATTTCAGCCAATATTGATTTTATTTCATCAATCTTCAGATTATCCTACATTACTGATTTTTTTTTTTTTTTTTTTTGTCTTTGTGCTCAGTGGTTAGAGATGTGTGGAATAAGAACGATTACTAATAGGTATATGAGAGAGGGGGGTGTGAGTAGGGAGCAGGGCAGTGAAATGGCGGGGGACAGGGCGACTTGGAGGCGATTTGTTTGTGGCCACCCCAAACGGGATTGAGGCGTCTGGCAATAGATAGATAGATTAATAGTAGATTGTACTACAACAAGTAAATGCTCTAAACCAATCATGTATAATAATCAGATTTTTCCTGTTTTATATGCATTATTAATCTTGCCAATTATATGGCAAGCCACTTGATATAAGCATCATTACAAGCAATAAACATGAAGGTATTATTGTCCATTGTGTTAACATCAAAGCAAGATACAGTAATTATTCTCCACCATATAATTACTGTGGTTTCTCCATGCCCTACCACAAAAAAGGGTCAGCATTGAAATCACCTATAGAATATTGTCAAATCAAAAATGTATTCAAATATACCCAGGTTTGCTAATATTTTCTGTGTATTGCTCTGATGTTCTCATCTCCCATATATCAATTTACCGGTACCTTAAGTAAGTGAATATTTATATCTCCAGTTAACACCTCTAAAGCAATAATACTGGATTCAGCTAAAACAATCTTGACTCTGAGGGAGGTCTTTCTTCTATAAACAAACAAAACCGTCTTCTTATCTCCTACTACAAGATGAAATTGACTTCTCAGAGTATAAAGCAGAAGATCCTATGCATTTATTTCTCTCATCAGGGTATAGTCTGTCTTCAAATATGTCTTTAGTGATTAGTGTTTCCTACAAAAATGTATAATAATAAAACTCTATGTCACTCCTCTGAATACATCAATATTCTTTCTGAAGGAGCAATAATTACACCTGAGTTTGGGAGAGTGTGTAAGAAACGGAATCTAAAGGTGAATGTAGGGAAGAGTAAAGTGATGGTCTTTGAGAGAGGTGAAGTCAGTGAATGTACAGCGAGGTAGGATGGTGAGGAATTGGAAAATATGAGTACGTTTAAGTACTTGGGTAGTGTGATGAGTAAGGATGGAGGTTTGGAGGGTGAAGTGCTTGAAAGTGTACAGCAGGGAAGAAAGGTTGCTGGTTCTTTGAAAGCAGTGATAAGAAACAGGGAAGTGAGCATGGAAGTGAAAAAGTTCCTACATGACAGTATTGTGATACCAACTCTAACGTATGAAAGTGAAACTTGGACGTTGTTGGAGGGACACAAGTCAAGGGTGAGAGCAGTGGAAATCAGTTATTTTAGAGGAGCATGTGGAGTCACATGGAGAGACAGACTGACAAATGAGGATGTGAAGAAGTGTTGTAGTGTGGATGTGGATGTGATAGGAAGCGTTAGGAGAAACACACTGAGGTGGTTTGGCCATGTGGAGAGGATGGAGAGTGAGAGACTGACGAGGAGAGTGTATGTGAGTGAGGTGGAGAGGGATAGAGGGAGGGGAAGGCCAAGGATGAGATGGAGGGATGGACTGGACAGGTATATGAGAGAGGATGTGTGAATTGGGAGCAGGGCAGTGAAATGGCGGGGGACAGGGCGACGTGGAGGCGATTTGTTTGTGGCCACCCCGTATAAGGGATTAAGGAGTCTGGCAATAGATAGATAGATAGATTAATATTCATTTTAACCGATGAAGCAATATTACAAAAATACAAAAATCTTTAAAAATTTTAAGTTAAAGGACATCAAATAGGATAAAAGGATAAAGGTTAATTGATATAAAATACAAGGAAAAAGATATGTATAGGCAACTGTGAAAGCAAATGTTTACATAATACTCTGAAGACTAATTACAGTGCAATATAAGACACAAATACCCAGTAAACTAACAAGTGTAGAAAAGCTAATTAAAAACAACTGACTAATATTTAAATAAGAAATGTTGAATGTCTTTAAACAAAATAATATACAGTGAACCCTTACGTCTCACACCCAGTTGATACCATGATGTTGGCATAAAACCAGAATTTGGAAACCGAAAAATATTAATAAAGTGATAAAAAATCTAATTGGTTCTAGGGCTCCTACCAATTTCGCTCTTTTTTCCACTTTTGATATATAAGTCTCATAGAACTGGATACTAGAATAAATGACAACCATAGGAATATGATAAGAATGTTAAGAAACATTAAATAAATGGATCACCAGCCAGAAACATCTTTGTCTTATCCTCTGCTGAATACTTTTTTTTTTCTTCACAATGACTCGGTACTCACAACGCTCTTTTCTCTTCTTGCCTCCATCCTTTGAACTTCCCAGTATTTCACCGTCACCACTGTTACCTAGTCCTTCCCAGGTAGGCCACACGAGAACAAGAGCTGAATGAAAGGAAAGGCAAAATAAAGTGACCGCAGCTGTAATCACTACCAGAGCACCACACACAGTCTCACAGCTGGCAGGAACTGTAAAAACAACATGTCAGACAATAGCTGACAATCGTCTTGCCCACCGGCACCCAATTTATTGAAGGAAAAGTTGATTTCTTGATTGTGAGATTTCTTGGAAATTTGAGGCTTTTCTGCAATAGGTAAATTCACGAACCCAAATCGTGCGAATCATAAGGGCTCACTGTGTATGGAAGTGTTAAAGCTACATAGAAAAAAGTAAATGAAAAAAGGACTAAAAATTAAAAAAAATAAATAAAATAAAAGAGAGCCAATAAAAACGCAAGTTAAAAGGAAATTCGATGGCCACAGTTTTTCCACAAAAAAACTTGCTTCTGTCGCCAGGTCTCACAGTCACTTTAAAAGCATTGTAATCCTCTGATCTAATAGCTAATTTTGAAATGTCTTTGAGTATGACACTGTTATCTATCTATCTATCTATCTATATATATATATATATATATATATATATATATATATATATATATATATATATATATATATATATATATATATATGTATATATATATATGTGTGTGTGTGTGTGTGTGTGTACACCAAGTAACACTGCAGGCAATCTTGGACATCACAGCTTCTAAAACAATAATAATGTAGTGAATTAAGACCAATTTATTTAAAAAAATATGTAGCCGATGTATTTCAAATACTCAGAAATGAAGAGGCTTATCAAAAGTTTTTTTTTTTTCTTGTATTAACAAACAACATAATATAAAGTTCACATGTGAATTTAAAAAAAATGGATATATATCATTATTAGATATAAAATTTATTTAAAGTAATGAAGGACTTGTAACAAGGGTACATAGAAAACCAACTTTTACAGTCAAGGCTTAAACTGCTACAGTTTATGTACTATGATATGCATAATTAATTCAATTATAACCTTACTGATTAGAGCAAACAATCTTGGTTCTAATTATATAAGTTTGCATGAAGAATTTCTTAATCTTCGGGATTATTTTCTGAACAATAATTTTCAGTTACACATGTGATAATTATTTAAAGTCATTCCTCTATATTAAAGTAAAATGTAAATGAAAATGGTTTGAGGTGAAATAACTGGTTAAATATGTTAAAATGTCTCTGTGGTAAAAGCAGCTATCAGTTCCTAAATTTAGTAATCCAGGAATTAAAAGACAGATTCCCGTGAGTAAAATTTAGAATGATACTTAATAATGTCTTTAAGGTAAAGATTTTTTTTTTTTCCCACTCACAAAGACAGAGTGCCTACTCGTCTATATTCATATGTTGTTACAAATTTATATGTCTTAGTTGTAAGGCTGGGTATATTGGATGTACAGTTGGGCAAGTAGAAAGTGAAAAAAATAAAAATACTGGGGTATATGTAGACATCTGGCAGTTTCCCGTAGTTAGTCCTTATCACGCATCTTTGTGAATGAATCGTTCAGAACCTAGAGCCTGTGTCAGGTGGAACGTGATTGGCTAAACTTTTGAGTGGTGGTGAAGCTAATATGCTCATCATATTATACGGAAATTAAGGTTAATAACTAGTAAACGGCACGAAACAATGTATAGAGAATACTATAGTATTTAAAGATCGAAAGTAAAGTATAATTGAGTAATAAGCATCAGCAATCTGTAGGTAGGTGGTGGCGACCATCATCCACTCACTTGATGTAGTGCTGCCTACTACTTCCTTAGCCTTTATCATTCTTTTTCTGTGCCTGCCCTCCTCTCTTCCTATTTCTCCCATCTTTCCTGTCACTACTTATTGCTTTTCTTTCCGTTACAGGTGGCTTTTCATTGAGTGACAAACCAAATGGTTTCCTGTAAGCCAAGAAACCATTTACAACGTTGGGTGGTAACCATATAACCAAACCATACGTGCTCCCTACGTGTCAAGTGGGTTGGTGGAGGGTTAGTGCCCCTCCCTGTAAAACAAATAACTCAGAGTCAAATGGCCATCCCGTGCGGGATTACGGCGTCTGGCAATAGATAGAATAGATAGAATCTGTAAAACGTAACTGGCACCATAGTACAGAAGAGAAGTGCGTCAGCTGGTAGTCTCGATTATTCATGATCTTTGAAGCTGCTGAAGCGAAGCCTAGTGAATCAGATTAATAGATGTTGACCTCTAACAAAGAGAACAGGCAATGCTTTCTTTAACGAATCTGATACATGTCATCAGTTTCTAGGGTTATTACGCTCTATGACACATGATTTCTCTTAAAATGCATCAATCAATCAATCAATCATTTCCTGTGGCACCCTCGGGGATGCATAGGGCCTCGATGAACTCACACCACCACATCCTATCTTGTGCTAACTCCTCAAGATCTCCCCAACACTCATCTCCAGCTTCCCGTCTCATTGTCCTCACCCACGTCTCTTTTGGCCTTCCTCTACCTCTCCTACCAAGTGCCACCCACCCTGGTGTACCTCGTACTATTCCCTGTCTCCTATACACATGTCCTAGCCACTTCCATCGTGAGAATCTAACATATTCATCGATCGGCTGCACTCCCGTTATTTCTCTAATTCTACTATTTGGTATCCTTTCCCACCACTTAACTCCTAATATTCTTCTAAGTGCTTTATTTTCAAACACCAAGAATTTATTTTCCATAGTCACTGTGTTGTACCAAGACTCGTGTCTATAAATTAAGATACTCCTAACCATTACCTTATAAAGTTTGATTTTCGTATGCACAGAAAATTTTTTTATTATTCCAAATATTTTTAAGCATTCCCATTGCCTGATTAGCCTTCTTTAACCTTTCCTCGAATTCAAAGTTCGAAGAACCATCCTTGGCTAAATAAGTACCTAAATATTTAAACCTATCAACTTGCTTTACAACCATACCTCCAATTACACATTCCTGCGCATTTTCCATATTCATATTGATTATTTCAGTTTTTCCACAATTAATAACCAAACCCACCTTGCGACCTTCACTCACCAGACAGTCCAACACTCTCTGCATCTCTTCTGGCCCATCACAAATCAAAACTATATCATCTGCATAGTCTAAATCCAAAAGTTTCCTGTTCTCTCCCCAAAGTATACCTGCACCGGTTTCTGTTCCAACGCGTTTCATAATGTAATCAATGACCAATATAAATAGTAAAGGCGATAGAACACCACCTTGAATTACTCCGGACTTGACTTCAAACGAATCACTCAGACAACCATCAACCATCACTTTACAAAATGTGTCCTCATGCATGTTCATAATGACCCTCACAAACTCCTCTGGTATTCCATAATGTCTCATGATCTTCCCCATAGTCTCTCTCGAAACACTATCAAAAGCCTTTTCAAAATCAACAAAACAAAGACTTAACGGTACTCTCATTTCATTAACTTGCTGCATCAAATGCCTAACTACAAAGATCTGATCATTGCAACCACGTCCCTTTCTAAAACCAGCCTGTTCATCCCTCAGAATACCCTCAACCACCGGCTCCAACCTATTTAACAACACTCTACTGAAAACTTTCAAAACTATCGGTGACAAAGAGATTCCCCTCCAATTACCACATTCACTCAGGTCTCCCTTCTTCGGAACTTTAACAATTACACCATTCTTCCAAACTGATGGTAGTAACCCCGTCACCCATATCTTATTGAATAGCTTGGTCAAGATCATTATTAATCTATCCCCCTCCACTTTAAACATTTCCGGAAATAAACCATCCTCCCCTGGTGCCTTATTATTCTTTAACTGTTTTACTGCTTTCTCCACTTCTGCAAGCCTCAACTCTCCTGTTTCTATATTTAAATCTTCCTGAACAGACGGTATATCCTCTTCTGGTGGTATTGGTCTATTAAGAACTGTCTCAAAATGCTCTTTCCATCTATTTTTAATATCTCCATCTTTGGTCAATAAATTTCCTTCCCTGTCTCTAACTGGTATTTCCTTGCATTTACCTGCTCTACCACTCAGTTTTCTAATCGATTCATATGCTATTCTTTGACTCTGTCCATCATTTTTGTTTATTAAGATTTCAGTCTCTGCAACCTTTTCATCCACACATCTTCTTTCATCTCTCCTAGCTAACCTTCTTACTTCTGAATTCAAACTCCAGTACGCAGCTCTTGCTAATTCAATCTCTCGTTCATCAACGCATTGCATCTCACTCCTCAATTTAGCCTCACCTCTCTTTTATATCATATCCCACGTTTCCTCTGATATCCATTTCTTTCTCCTGAATCTATGTCTCCTTCCAATCGTACATTCAGCAGTCTCATGCAAAACTTTGTTCACATCCTCCCACATCTCATCTACACTTCTCTCCCCCTCTTCCAACGTTTCCAACACCAAAAACCTATTTCTGCATTCTAATCTGAATTCCTCCTTTTCATCTCCTTCCCTTCTAAGCTTAACAATATCGTATCTACCAACACCAGATTTTTCCTTCTTCTGATTTTTAAGTTTAAACCTTATTTTTGCAATGCTGAGTTGATGGTCACTACCAATATCCGCTCCCTGTTTAACCCCTTAACCGCGGGGCGTCACTTTCGTGACGCTTGGGAGCAAGGGATCATACCGCGGGGCGTCGCTTTTGTGATTCTGTGTTATTTTGAATTCACCCGGGCTTTCAAGTGGGGGCTTGTATCATCTATCAGTACTGACAATGTCCAACACTAGTCAGCACTCCTAATCTCATCTGTACTCCCATCCATTGTTGACAATTTAGCCATTTCTCCCCGTTCTTGACTCCCCTCCCTACCCCCCCTCCATTACCCTACCCTCTCGCCTGCCCGGCCATGCTACGCTAAGTAAATCTTCCCTGGAATTTTTCACTGATTTCATCCATTGAAATAAGCCCTATGTCGTATTCTTATACCAAATAATATATACAAGAAAGAAATCAGGTAAGTGAGAGTGCCATACACCTGGAATTGGCTAATTATCACCTGACACCTCACGTGCACTCGTTCGCTAATTTTCGCTGTTTTTTTCCCCTTGAAATATGCTGTATTATCTATTTTCGTAATAAATATACATGTAAGGAGAGAAGGGCGAGGCCTAAGTGATATTTACATTCACCTGGAACTACCTAATTTATAATGTATTGTCTAGATTTCCTGCCAATCATATCAGTGCTACACAAAGCTGTTTCAAGATTTAACATTGGTAGCTCTGATTATATATCTCCTAAGTAGGCCTCTAATCTATTTTCGTAATAAATATACCTGTAAGGAGGGAAGGGAGAACCCTAAATGATATTTACATTCACCTGGAACTACCAAATTTATAATGTATTGTCTAGATTTCCTGCCAATCATATCAGTGCTAGACTTAGCTGTTTCAAGAAGTAATATTGGTAACTCTGAATAACCCCTAAAGCAGGCCTCTAGAGTCTAGGCTAGCTGGCCTGGCAACTGCGTTATCAGTGTAGTCTCATCTTATGAAGTGAGAGGACGTATGTTTCATCTTGCTGACTTCAAGGCCTTTTTTCACCCCCATGCAAATGGCTCTGTGACCTTTACCCCCTACTAAACCTCGTGTGGAAAGAGGTAAAGGGCTGACAATTGATAAAAGAGTGACTACGATCTTTCTATTGAGTAAAACAGTGCAAGTGGAATTGTAAATGATGTGTAAATAATGTGTAAACAGCAAGTGAAAGTAATGAATGTAAATATACGTGAACAATGGAAAATAGTTTTATAAGTTATTTCAAGTGACAGTGCATAACACTGTAAATAAAATAGAAATGTAAATAACGTAAATAAAATAGAGAACGTAAATAGAAATGTAAATGAGTAGTATTATAAGAATACGAGTATATACCCTAGGAGTAATGAAAGTGAAAGTTTCACTCTAGCATGTCTGAATGCTATGAGTTATGACAGTGAAGATGAAAGTGACATTCACTCTCAATGCCAGTATAAAGGACGAGAAAGTGAATGCTACGTATTTTACTGAAAGAAATTGAATCCCTACAGTGACAATAAACTAATACTACTGAAGGAAACTTATGGATAAAGACTGTAGATATATATAAGTGTTATATAGTAATAGAAATATAAAGTGTGAGGGGTTTTATGAATAATAAATGACAGACTACCATGAGCGAACTAGTGCCAGTGCGACGATCAGACGCAGCTCGTAATTTCCATTGCTTTCACAGTGTTTTTTTTTTTTTTTAGTATGGATCCCAAACTACTTGAAAATTGTAGAATAGTGTTTATAGTGTTTGTATCTGGCTGTGGTAATCATATTACGGGTTGTTGGGAAGTGTAAAGTGGAGACTTCGTTACCCTACTTCAGAGGTCTCCACAAGTCCTACGGTAACCGACGAAGGCTCAACAATCATTCCAGGAGAAAGCTGAAGGTATGTGCCATAAGCATATGTAATTTTATTATTCTAGGACTAATAACTGATTTTTGGCAAATATTTTTTGAGAGTCTGTCGGAGCCCAAATAACCCCGCGGCACACGCAAGTAATTGGTAAACAAGCCCGCGGTGTAGGGGTTAACATGAACATCTAGCAGGGAACTTCTATGCCTCCTACTGATAGCGATGTGATCAATCTGATTTTTATATTTTCCACATGGCGACACCCAAGTTGTCTTGTGTATATTGCAATGCTGAAAGAGTGTGCCCCCAATGACTAAGTCATTTGCTAGACAGAAGCTTCCAAACCTCACTCCGTTTTCACCAACTCTCATCTTACCCATACATGCCTCAAATCCCTCATTTGAACAGCCCATTACTGCATTAAAGTCTCCAACGCAGATCAAAACATCATGTCTAGGTACCCTTCCTACTCCTTCTTGCAACTTTTCATAAAATGTGTCTTTCCTTTCATCGAGTGCATCATTAGTAGGTGCATAACACACAAACAGACTGATGTTGCCATGATTTGATTTAAACCTTGCGTATAACAATCGCTCATCTATAGGATCCCACTCACATAAAGCCTTATTTGCCTTACAACCCAGCAACAATCCTACTCCCTGATAATGCATTCCGTCCTGTCGGCCAGATATCAATAAACGTATACCATCCTTCAAATCCAACTTATCGACTCCAGTTAATCTAGTTTCTGTCAGAGCACAAATATCAAGTCCGTAATTTTGAAAAACTTTCACTAACTCATCGATTTTACCGTCATGATTTAGCGTTCTCACATTCCAGTTACCAATTTTAATTGTATTTTTTGCATTAACAAAGGAATTAGATTGTAATTGAGGCAACCGTGAGATTCTTAGCACCCCCTGCCCATTTAAGGGCTGCACGGGACTGGGGGCCATTATTGTTCTTTCAGAGTCCATCAAGGTTTCTTTGGCTAACTTCCTGAACACCTCGCCATTGTGTTGCAGTCGCAGTAGGCAGCTAACTTGCCTGATTGCCCACACCCGAAAGACCCAGCTATGCTGTAGCCAGTCACGTGCCGGCATGCTTCCCAGCCATTTCACTCTCAAGGAGTTCCTCTGCCTGAGAAAGCAACCACCCCCCTGCTCCCGAGGGCTTTTGATCTGTGCAGGTAGAGGGCGATCACTCCCTCACTAGCCATATACAGTGTATATACAGTGTATAGGCTACACTCACTTAAAATGCATAGGCAGTAAAATAATACTAAATTTATTTTCATTATTACTCTTTATATTTTTTCTCAATATAATATATTGAAATAGAAAAAGAAGACTGCTCTAAGTCACAATGATCTTGCAGCGCAAGGGAGAAGCGGATAAAGAGGAGGGGCAGCAAGCATGACGGAAAAAGAAGGAAAGGAGGGACAGTTGAAGAGCTAAATAAAAGAGGAGTATTATTTTTGTTGTATATCACACATGTTATTTTGGAGAGAAAATTATTTTAAAGTTTTATGAATAAATATTTTGTCAGAGGAAATAAGCTTACTGTAAATTATTGTGATTTTGTTCTATGCCTGCCGATGATGAGATATATCAGAGTTGAAAAATTATCAATAGTGGTAAATGCAAGTATATGTTAGGCAAAAACAAACCCTCATAACTGATTACCATGCCGTCCCTGTATTAATTTTCACCACATTAAAAATTATGTCCTATTGAATGATTGCTACGAATTTTCTTGGAAAAGGTAAAAGTAGGTAAAACCGTTGTGAGACACTGTATGTGTTGGAATCAGCGCTGTGCTCATCTCGCAACTATATCGCACACAGTAAACATCCTGGCAATGGACAATGTCTAAGTTATACACAAAAAAATATGCAACAAATCAAAGCAAGCATATGAATTTAAAACTCCGTCCACACCATCGGGCAGTGTCCAGCGGGCACGAGTGATAAGTCCGTCATCGAACACTTTGTGGCAACTTTGATGGACAAACCAGCGAATTGCCAAGCCCTTAGCTGAGCAAAGTAACCACACACTTCCCGGTGTTTTGGAGCCTGGCATGGGCCGACGACCCTGCCATCCTCAAAAAGTTGGCTTTTTAACCAGATTGTTTTTTTGTTTTTTTTTACTCGCTCTCCTTTATTTATTATTTTACAATTGCAACAATTAATATGCTTTACCTAGTTACTGCTTTTTCTTTTCAACTGTTGTGCATGGTGATACCGCACTCAAGCACTGCCGACCACCTACTGACAACTGGCCGATTTTACTACTTGACCAGCTAGCCTACTCACCAACGTGGACATCACAATCGTGCCCGACAAACTGTGCCCGATGAGAACATAGTTCATCAGTCAATGCCCGACAGTGTGGACGGGACTTAACAACCTCAATTCGGGGGATGACTAGCGTCAAGAAATATAATTTACGTATTCAAATGAGGGAACGACCCCACGGCTGTCAGTGTTAATTGACGCTCGTTACCCATTTCGTAACCTCTTCATTTCACTGTCTTCATTGCTGTCTCTTTCCTACACTCTCCTCCAAACAATGTGGAGGGGGGATCGGTGTTGGTTAGGTGTTGCAAATTAAAACTGGACATTTAGTTACTTAGTCCCTATTTGACGTTACAAAACGATGTTCTTTGCACCTCATGGATGTGAAAGTAATTAGGTGGAGCTGCTGAGAAGAATTTTAAAGTAACCATCTCATACTATATGAATGTTACTGATTATCTAACTATATTTTAAAGTTTCCAGTGCAGTGTATTTATACGAAAATGAACCCCATAGGGGGGTACTGCCTTCAGAAACTTGGGCGATAGTTAAAGGGTTTTGGCACCTCCTCGGTCCAGAGTCAATCCATTTTACCTTTTCAGTCTTCCCTCCTTTCTTCTTTTTCCCTCGTGCTTGCTTTCCCTTCTTTCTATTTCCTCCCTTGCACTACAAGGTCTTTCTGACCTAGCGCAGTCTTCTTTTTCTTATTTCATTATGTTATATTGAGAAGAAATATACAGTAAAAGGTAATATGGAAATAATAGATTCAGTATTTACTGCTTTTAACAGACATCAAGTGTCATAGAGCATATTAGCCTTAGAGATTGATGAAAAATAATATAAATATTAGATTCGTTAATGAAAGCATTGCCTGCTCTCTTCGTTAGAGGTCAACATCTATTAGTCTGAATCTGATTTGCTAGGCTTCGCTTCAGCAACTTCAAATATTATGAGTAAACGAGACTACCAGCTGACGCGCTGCTCTTCTGTGCTATGTTGCCAGTTACATTTTACAGATTGATAATGCTCATTATTATACTTCATACTGGTTCATTAAATACTGTAGTATTCTCTATCAATTGTTTCCTACCACATTAGTTATTAACCTTAATTAACGTATATTATGATGAGAATATTTGCTTCACCACCACTCAAACGTTCAGCCAATCACGTTCTACTTGACGCAGGCTCTAGGCTGGGAATATTTCATTCATAAAGATACGTGGGCTTACTACAGGGAACTGCCAGATGTTTCCATGTACTCCAATATTTTTTCGCACTTTCTACTTGCCCAACTGTACAAGCCGTTCATTCAAAACAAGAATATCTGAACAAATGGGAAAGAGCTACAGAACAGGGCAATATTTGCATCAGATAGCAATTTCAGCTATTATAGACCATTCATTAAACCACGACCACACTTATAATGATTTTCAGGTGGTAACTACAGTATATTCAGCAATTTAGTTAATTACCAATAGAAGAGTATAGACCTGAAATTAATGTAGCTAATAATACTTAATGGATTCTTTGTTCTAACGTATAGGTTGTTTTGGCTTGTTTCCTTCATTTCGGGAGGTTTGAGTGGTGTTCGAACAGACAAGTGTTGTTTCAGTTGGGAGTTTGAGTAGGTTATTTGGGTCTTCCCTGAGTAGTTCTTGGTATTTCTTTATGAGCTTTCATATGGGGAGTAGGGCTGTTTTTAGTTTATTTCTTTAGTATTATATTTTCAATATAATCCTAGTTTGTTCTTTTCATAATGTCTGTGCTGACTGTATAAGACAATTGTAGTGCCTGATGATCGTTTGAGTAGGGCCGAAAATTCGTATTGATACTGTTTGTAAGAGTATTCACCACATTGTTTTTATTATATATATATATATATATATATATATATATATATATATATATACATATATATATCTATCTATCTATATCTATATATATATATATATATATATATATATATATATATATATATACATATATCTATCTATCTATCTATCTATCCATCTATCTATCTATCTATCTATATATATATAATATATATATATATAATATATATATATCTATATATCTATATACATATATATATATATATATATATATATATATATATATATATACATATATCTATATATCTATCTATCTATCTATATATATCCATATATATATCTATCTATATATATATCTATCTATATATATATATATACATCTCTCTCTATCTATATATATATATATATATATATATATATATATATATATATATATATATATATATATATATATATATATATATATATATATATATATATATATATATATATATATATATATATATATATATATATACATATATATATATATATATATATATATATATATATAATCTATCTATCTATATATATATATATATATATATATATATATATATATATATATTTGTGGGTCAGCTTTCCTTATAAAGACCACTGGATTTTTCTGTGCAGCTTTAAATTGATCATCAGTGTTTCATAGCATATCAATACCTTTGAACTTGTTCATTCTTGTTTTATTTCTTGTATTATTCACCAATGTCCACTTATATCTCTTATTAATGTTGTCTCTGGATGGTGAAAATGAATCTGAAGACAGAGTTCTGGTTGGTGATGCATGGGTCTAACCCACTCCTGTTAACCCTCTCACGCATGATGAGGCATTACGAGTCAAAGTGCTAGCAGTCTGAAGAGTAACCGATGATGCACTATGACGTGATTTCCCTATAGATGATTGTAGAAACTTTTCCTGTAGCTGAAAGTGCTTCAAATTTTAGTGAGTCAAAGATTAGGATGGCCAGGTTTGAGGGAAATATATGACAACCTTTACAAGCCTGTCACAAGGAGAAGCAGCCTATTTTTTGTTCAGTGTCCTCTTGGCAGTCAGGCAAGGAGGGTGCGTTAGTGTGTGGCTGGCTATCTTATTCCTCATTTTCTATTATGTCACCCATCCATACCTTATGTGTATTACAGTGATAGTGTGTTACATAGTGCAGCGTGGCAATGAAGAAGGTGTGTAAGTGTTTTATATATATTTTTAGAGAAATTCAAATTTCAAATCCGTAACTGATCGTAACCGTTCCCTTTCTATACTGAAACTAACCGCAACAGCAAGGAAGGGATTATTCGAGGAAGAGTATTTGAAATATTGAAACTGAAAGTGAGGATGACACAGACAAAGAATCAAGGGAAAGTGAATTTGAAAGTGACTGGGGTGAGGAGGAGAAAGAGAGAGGGAAAGGAGAGGGAGAGCTAATCCTTCCCCCAGGGGACGTGATAAACCTTTAGCCGCAGTCAAGGCCATGTCCATTATCATCACCAATACTACCACTACCACCCCCACAACAGAGACAGATGGCTCTTATTGCCACCTCTCTTCCATGCCTCCCCCTGCAAACACGGAGCTTGTTACCCCAACAGTCACCCTATACTCTCACTACACTCCAACCTGCCCACATTTCACCACCCATCCAAGATACATCTGTCTCATCTTCCCCTACCAAATCTTCAAAGTCAGTGTTCCCTTCAGACTTCATTCCCCCTGAATTTTGGCAGCCCTGCCCAGGGAAGTACTACTGCCAAGGTAACGAGAGACTCCAAGAATAGCCTGGATTCCATTTTCTCTCATAGGCCTTGTTAGCTGGTTACACATCTTTCTGCCTCAAAGATCAGAGGGTATCAGGCTGGCCTCCTTACACAAAACACACATCCACATTATATCACATTGCCTTAAACCAGCTATCCTCCCTCCATAAAACACCGATCTTGTCATTGCATATCATACACATTCCACAACACATCCCTGCTCTCCCCCCCATAAAAAGAACCATGGCTGCTGCTATACGGGGAATTAGTGCGGTGGTTTCTTGGATGACCGCCACCGGTAGGGTTGGGTCATCTGCACAAGGCCTTCCCAGTCGTCATCAAGTGATTGTGCCACCTCCAGTGTTGCGGCGCCCTAAATCTGCTCGTCAGTGCAGTGAAATTTTCTTTTGCAGTATTAGGGGACTTCACTCCAACACCAACTCTGTTCAAAATTTCCTCCAGTTTGAATCCCCAGATCTGCTATTTTTGACAGAGACACAAGTAAGCTCCTCCTCTGATATAGCTAGATTTAATTTTCCTGGTTATATCTTGATTCAAAATTTCAGACCCAAAGGAGGCATATGTTGCCTTGCTAAATCAGAAATTGCCCTGGAGGAGATTACTAAATTTAATTGTCCTTATTTTGACTACTCCATATACAAATTATATTATTTTGGTAAAATTTAGTATTTCTGTTGTGCTTATCATTCCCCTACTACCCCTCCACAGCCGAGTTCATTTGATTCTCTGTCTTAACAAATAAGTGTCCTCAACATTAATATTGCATAGAAATTACTATTCTGAGTTATTTTAATGTCCGTAATGTTGAATGGCTCACTTATTCAACCAGAACTGATGACTCTGGCCTTGAATGTGAACTATTTTCAGATTCATTTAATCTCACCCAGATAGTCAGTCAACCCTCCCGTGTACCAGACAACCCCAATCAAAATTACCACCTATTGGACTTGTTTCTAACAACCAATTCAGATAATTACAATGTCGAAGTGAAGTCCCCCCTCACATCCTCTGACCATTGTCTGATACAAGCCACCAGCTTAACACTTACCACACCCTCCTGCTCTGAACCTGTCGTGGTGACTAAATGGCACTACGACGGGGCAGGCTGGGAGGGTCTCCAAAATTTTTTCATGGATGTTCCTTGGACCTCCTTTTCTCCCAAGATGCAAATTCCACATCGGGCCACATACAGGATTTCATTAAAGTCGGCATGGAAACATTCATTCCCCATCTTAGTTACGGAAAGAGATGTAATTCTCCTAAATGATTTGACCACAATTGTGCTAGAGTAACAGAACATAAAACAATAACCTATAACACTTGTACAAGGGCTAAAACCAAAGAAGCCTTTTACTATTATAGAAATATCAGAAACTATGCCAGAACTATTATCAATCTTTCTAAATCAAACATTCTACACAGACTAGCTAACAAACTACTATTGTGGTACCACATTAAACTAGCCGGTCTGGGTGTCGCTGATCACCTTTACACTGTTGTCATACTTCCAACTGATCTCCCGCACAGCCAGGGCTATTTTTAGATGGCCTAGGTACAGCCCACCATTTTCACCCACCATATGTGTGTGTGTGTGTGTGTGTGTGTGTGTGTGTGTGTGTCCCTGCTTTCTCTCTCTATTTCTCTCTCACTTTGTGTGTGTGTGTGTGTGTGTGTGTGTGTGTGTGTATGTGTGTGTGTGTGTGTGTGTTTCCTTGCTTTCTCTCTCACTCTTTCTCTCTCACTGTGTGTGTGTGTGTGTGTGTGTGTGTGTGTGTGTGTTTGTGTGTGTGTGTGTTTCCCTGCTTTCTCTCTCTCTTTCTCTCTCACTGTGTGTGTGTGTGTGTGTGTGTGTGTGTGTGTACATGCGTAAGTGTGAGTGTGTGTGTGTGCGTATGACCCTGACGTACACTGGCAACACCGCACAAGCACCTCTGCCAAGTTTTATACAAAGGTCTGTGTAATTACTAACAAGAAGCGAATCTTTCATAAAAACCTTATAGCTTTTTTGTAGAAGTAAAACTATACTGGGCTGTACGAAGGCCATCTAAAAATATTTTTAGATGGCCTTGGCTGTATGGGAGGTCAGGTGTAAGTATGACAACAATGTAAAGGTGACCGGTCACACCCAGACCGGCCAGTTTAAAGTGGTACCACTTTAAACAACCCAAATGATAACAAAATATTCTGGTCTACCCTTAATTCATTCAAAACTAACATTACTACCACCTCTTCCATTCCACCGTTACAGTCCCCCAATGGAAATATAGTAAGTGACCCACGTGGAAAAGCCAACTTTCTTGTTGACATTTTTTTTTTTAACGAACTCAACCCAAAATACAGAAAATCACAATATTCCTGTACTTGATTTTGATTCCCCTCAAAAACCTCCTTTCAAGATTCGCACCAGATACATACAAGCTGTATTACAGAATCTCTCAGTAGACAAAGCTACTGGCCCAGATGAAATTCCTGCAATAGTACTTAGAAATTGCTCATCAGTGTTGGCTCCTGTATTGGCAAAATTTTTCCACTTATGCATCTGTACCTCAAGTTTTCCAGCTTCATGGAAATAAGCAAATATTCATCCTGTTCCTACAAAGGGGGTAACTTCTGATCCATGAAAGTATAGACCAATCGCAATAACTTCCATTCTCAGTAAAGTTTTTGAGACACTATTTAACAAACACATAGTCAAGCATGTAGAAATCAATAAATTAATCAATGATCAGCAGTTGGATTTAAACAAGAACGTTCAACTGTAGACATTCTTTGCCTTCTTACCCATCAGATTAACAAAACAATAGAACAATATTTCAAACGCATTTGACAGAATATGGCACTGGACCATATTGTCTAAGATGTCATACTATGGCCTTGCATCACTGGTTCCTCTAATTTCTACTTACCTCCATAATAGAAAAATACGGGTCATGGTGGATGGAATTTATTCTCAGTTTCATTCCATAAATGCTGGAGTACCTCAGGGATCAGTTTTGGCATCAACCCTCTTTCTCATTCAAATGACCTCATATCGGTCACTCACAACCCAATACACTCTTATGCTGATGACTCGACCTTTCATAGTTCTTTCACATTTAGTGCCTCTTTTACACAATCTGATATTATAAATTCCTAAATAAACACAGCAATTTCTCTAAACCAGGACCTTTCTAAAATATATCTATGGGGACAAACAAATCTGGTCTCATTTAATGTTTAGAAAACTAAATACATTAATTTCTCCAACAGAAAGAATCCCTCAGACTCTCACATACTTTTAAATGATGTCAGTATTCCCTTATCCACTACCATTGATTTCCTAGGTGTTACTCTAAACCCCAACCTAAGCTGGATAGTTTATGTTAAATCCTTGCTAAAAAGATTCTAAAAAATTGGGACTTATGTACAAAGTCGTGAGTTCTTCAGTGACGAGCAGATGGCCACAATATACAAAAGTCATGTGCGTTCTCAGATTGAATACTGTTCGCCACTGTGGAGTGGATGTGGACTGGTTGCATTGAGGCAGTTTGACAAAATTCAAAATAAAGCCATTGGATTGATCAATACTCCATTATTAGTGCGTAGAGATGTTGCTTCTTTAGCATTATTTTATCGATATTTTTACCGTTAGTGCTCCGACGAATTCGCTTCAATTGTGCCTCCCCTTCACATTTTCGCCTGAAATACTCAGGCAGCTGGGAGCGCCCATGAACTCACATTCTCTCTCCCGCAGTGCAGAACCTCTGCTTATCAAAATTCATCTATCCCCATAACTACTACTGGGAGTTGCTTCTCATAAACATTTTATCCACTTCAATTTAAATCCAGTTGTGATAAATATTTTATGAATGAAAGTTGCCTTTAGGCACATGGACTTATTTTTTTATTTACTTTATTTTTCCTTCATTCAATATCTAAAAAAAAAATCATCAGCAGCACCACAACCATCTCCACCACAACCATCTCCATCACAATCATCTCCATCACTACCATCTCCACCACAATCATCTCCACCACTACCATCTTCATCACAGTCATCACCACTACCATCTCCTCCACTACCATCTTCATCACAGTCATCACCACTACCATCTCCACCACTACCATCACCAGAACCATCATCAACACAATCATCATCACCATCTCCCATCCCACCACAAAGACGAGGGCAGCGTGGGCCTCGGCGAGGTAACGGTGAGCAGCAGAGAGGCAGTTGTTTGGCTCAGGGTCATGTGTGCCACACACGTACACAGCCAAGCATTTCCCCAACAGAAGACCGTCAGAGTGGTACCTGAAGTTCAGGGTCATTTACACCCAATTCAGGCCCCTTTCACTGAAACTCCAGGTTTGCGAGTGGCAACACCAGCAACTTCAATATTTTAACTTTTTTTTTTTTTTACCAAGGAGTTGCTGACCTACCTGACAGTGGAAAAAAGCAACTATGCAAAATTCCTGGGGACTGCATTAGATGCATGGTACCTCTGCAATGAAGAGGAGATGGCTCGGTTCATTGGATTATACCTTCTTATGGGGATTTGTTACCTGCCAACGATAAGACACTATTGGTAGTCCACGGAGGAACACGATTACCCCATATTTTGGCAGATGATGAGTGGAAAAACTGGAAATAATTTACATATATGTTTGTCACAGTGCCAATAATAACATCTATCTATCTATAGCTCGATGCCCTAATCCTGCAAAGGGTGGCCACAAACAAAACTTCTATAAGTCGTTCTGTCACCCACCATTTGTCTACCCTCTCCCCAACTCACTCCCCCCTCCCTCATATACCTCTCAACTCCATCTCTCCACCTCATCCTCGGTCTTCCCCTCCCTACATACACCCTCTTAGTCAGTCTTTCATTCTCCATTCTCTCAACATGTCCAAATCACCCGAGTGTATTTCTCATAATCTTCTCAACCACATCCACTTCCACCCCACAACGTTCCTTCACTTCTTCATTCATCAACCTGTCCCTCCATGTCACGCCACATGCTCCTCTCAAGTAACTCATTTCCACTGCTCTCACGCTTGACTTGTTCCCCTCTAGCAAGGTCCATGCCTCGCTTCCATGCGTCACGGTAGGGATCACAATACTATCATGCAGTGACTTCTTAACTTCCATACTCACCTCCTATTTCTCATCACTGCTTTCAGTGAACCAACAACCTTCCTTCCCTGCTGTACCCTTTCAAGTACTTCATCCCCACAAGTTCCATCTTTACTCATCACACTACCCAAGTACTTGAATGCACTCACATTCTCCATATCCTCACCATCCAACCTCACTGTGCATTCTGTGACTTCATTCCTTTCAAACACCATAACTTTAATCTTGTTTACATTAACTTTCAGATTCCTCTTCCTACACACTCTCCCAAATTCATTCACCAAACCCTGCAACTCCCATTCATCTTCACTCAACAATATTGTATCATCAGCAGACAGCAACACCGGAATCTTCCACATTTAACCCTCATTCATTAGAGCCACCCCCACATCCACTGCCCTACCTTGCACCTACTTTACAACCCCATCCATGTGTATATTAAACAGCCATGGAGACATCACACAACCCTGTTTCAGTCCCACATTTAGATCAAAGAACTCACTCAGCTCACCATCCACTTACACTGTAACCCTAGCTCCTTCGTACATACTCTTCACAGCACTCAAGAATTTCCCATCCACTCCATATATTCTTAATACCTTCCACATTATCTTGCCTATCTATTTTGTCACAAGCCTTCTCCAAGTCCATGAAGGCAGCATACACTTTCTTTCCCATCTCTAAATACTTCTCCACTAAACATCTTAGAACAAATATCTGATCTACATACCCTCTTCCATTACTAAATCCCCCTTGTTCTTTTCAAGCTAGCTCCTCCGTTATATGCCTAACCCCGTCAATGAGTATTCTACCATATATTTTTCCAGTCACACTAAGAAGTCAAATACCCCTATGGTTACCCCATACTTCTCTCTCTCCTTTTCCTTTGTATAAGGAACAATTATACCTGATTTCCAGTCCTCTGGAACCCTTCCCTCTTCCCAAGCCAATCTACACAACTTCCATATCCACTGCACTACAATCTCACCCCCATACTTCAACATTTCACCACACACTTCATCAACTCCTGGGGCCTTTCCCATCTTGATCTTCTTCATTGCTTCCTCTACTGCCGCCCTACTGATCTCTTCCTCCCTTTTCTCACCTCTTCTTCTCCCAGCCATTCCCCAACCACTTATACTCTCACTGCTCTCACTCTCTATATTCAACAAATCCTCAAAGTGCTCCTTCCATCTCCTCAATTCTTCCCTCTTCTCCACCAACAATCTATTATTCCTATCTTTCACTCCCCTACTATTTCCCCTTTCACACTACCTTACTTTCTTTACCTCCTTCCAAAACAATTTCTTACTCCTCCTCCATTTCACACTCAGATTCCTCCCAAACACTTCATCCACTTTCTTTTTACCCTCCTTCACCAATCTCTTCACCTCCCTTCTCCTGCTTACATATACCTCTCTCTTCTCTCATCTTCTCCGCTACCTCTACTCGCTAGCCACAGCTCATTTCACCTCATTAATCCACCATGCTGTCTCTTGCACACCCCTGCATCTCCTGCTCACTGAACAAACCACATCACAAGCTGCACCTATCTCTTCTGTGAATATCTTATATATGTCTTCCACCCCTTCCATCTGCTCTAACTCATACCTTCCCAATCTTTCTTCCACGATGCTCTTATACTCAGCCATTTTCTCACTATTTTGCAACTTCTCCACTCTTCTCACAGAAGCTGTTTCCTCCTGTCTTCCCCTTCGTCTCGTCACCAACTTTCCTTGCAGCCTTACCTTGGCCATCACTAAGTGATGGTCCGAGATTCCATTCCCCCACCCTCTCCACACTCCTGCACCCAGCACCTATCTTCTTATTCGCTCAACCACACACACGTAGTCTATCATTGCCTTTCGTTCCACAAGTTCACCATCCATCCTCCTCATGACTGTCCATGTATACCTGTGGATCATCTTATGCCGAAAGTAGGTGTTGGCTATTGCCAACCCCTTACCAGCACAGATGTCCACCAAAGCACTACCATTCCCATTTACTTCAGCTGGCACACCCCACTGACCGACCACCCCATCCACTCGTACATTCCCAACTTTGCCATTCATGTCTCCAATAAAAAACAATCTCTTGCTCCTCTCAAACTTGTCCATACATGCTTCTTCACTTGTCCAAAACTCATCTTTTACTCTTTGTCACGGGGTTTTTATAATATCACTGGGTTTTTATAAATAAATGCTTATATATCATTTAATTGATAATAATATTCAATAATATTGAAGAGCAGAGACAATGATTGTCTTGCTACATCAAGCAACGATTACTTTACGCTGGCTTGTGCACGATTCTCTGAGAACGAGAATTTATAAACTTTCTCAACAGTACACAGCAGAGACTAATTACTCACAAATGCTGAATTAGTACTGTTAGCCTCTGGAGAAAGTTACTTCACCCCTGACAATAAATAACTAATACTAATAATAATAATCAGGTCCTTGCTGATGCTTAACTCATATGGCACAACGGATTTTAAGTTAATACAACAAGACTGGTCTAAGTACCAGTTATGAAAGCAAACGTTTATGCAAGCTAGGAGCTATATGGAAAATAAGCTTAATTTGGAGAAATGAAACAAGAGTTTACTTTACATTAAGCTCAAGAAAAAGAACTGTTAAATTTATTGATTACAAAAAAATAAATTTAACATTACAATTCAAATCAAATTAATGAGACGCACTCACTCACTCACACAGAAGCTAAATACTTACGCCTAGGAAAAAAAACACCTTAACTAAACTCTTAAAACTAGGATTATACAAAAAGGAAATACCAGTCGATGAATGCTATGTATCACCCGGGGGGTGGGAGTTTGGATTAACTGTACTCTGTGGAGCCTGGGTGCTAGCTGACCTCTCACACTTCTGGAGCACAGGACCTCTCTCCGTCACAGCAACAACTAGACTGAATTCAAAATACATTGTATGGGCAGGACGCACAAGCCACCGGAAGAAGGCGTGGCTAACGGTTGAGGCAAGCAGAGGCGAACAATAAAAAAACAATAGTATCGCTCAGCAGCGCACTTAGTGACGTGCATTAAATCGGTCACTTTTGAAAGTGACGAATGTTTTGAAAAGTATACTCCGAAATGGAGAGAGAAACGGTTAACTGAGCGATACACAGTGAGTTTTCCACTAATAGTTCGTGGCTTCTCACAAAAGGGAAATGTCGCGAATTGATTCGTGACACTCTTGCCACTCGGTCCTCTGTTGGTGCATACGCACATACTCGTACAATCGCTCACGCTTGCATATCTAATTTCATCCTTACCCACACAATCCTTGCACCCACTGTTCCATACTCTCTTATATTCTCCTTCCACTTCTTGCTTATCATCAAACATACTCCCTCTCTTGCCCTTTCATTCTCATTAACTCGTGCACATATCCTAAACCTAATAACAAATAAAATAATAAATCAGACATTTTTAGGCGATTTTTTTTCATCTTTCCAATTCACTCAAAAAGTATTGTTCATATCAAATCGCCACGGGGCTCATTAGAAAGCTCGTGAAATTCTTCATTTAGACTTGTACTTTGCAACTGTGTGTCCCAGGAAAAATTTTGTGCAGTGATGTTGGAAAGTTATTAGAGGCTAGATTTCACCTAAATGAGGTTTATTTTCATTTCATTTCTGTACATTTATTCTTTCTTTTTTTTTTTTTTTGCTTATAGTATAAACATCAGCAAAGATGATGAGGTACGATTTATAAAAATATGAGCATTTTCCAAGGGTAATTTTGGCCTTTGAATTTTTTTTCTTTCTGCACAAGCGGAGGTAGCCTAAGCGGGGTTTTGTGTCTGGCTCAAAAACATATTGGAAACTTATGGTGTGCAAGAGGGTTAATCCTTCAGTGGTTGTTATGGAGTTTTTCCTGTTCATGGTTGACTGCAGTGTCCTCTTGGATGTTGCACCAGTTCTGGGGTCACCTATAGTCACGGCACACGAGTCTGAAGATGTCATTATCATACCGTGGCAACCTACTGGTCAACAGTGCGTTCGATTTCGTAACATATTATACACGAGTTATATAATACACAAATAAAATATACATAAATATCGCTATACACGAACATATTATACACAAGTCATGCAAGTATCATATTGTACACGAAATTGGACACACTTTTGACGTGTAGCTTCCCAGGGCATGATAATACCACCTTCAGACTGGCGTGCCACAACTATGCTAATAATGCAGGACTGCTTATCACCAGGCCAACATTCTTAGCATTTCCACTTCTGCATATCATGCCCTGTAGCACCACACCATCTCCATTCCATCCAGTGATGCTGTCAGGACTGTATCCCCTCCAGCACCAGACTCATTCACTCCTCTGTGATGGTCAGTCCCCTTGATTCTCATATTGAGCTCTCCTGATGTCCTTTCATTCAACATAGCCATGTCACCAATGCTTGTAGCTCCATACATAATCGTCATTTTCCTTCCTTTATCGGTAGAGTCAACAATGCCTTTCCCTACATCTGCATATCCTCCATCGATGCCATCGTCCTTTCCATTGTTGTTACTTATTTTCTGTGTGGGAGGAACATTGTTTGTCATTGTAAATTATGTAACGTCATCAATCATTTGTGATTCATCCATGGTACTTACCCTGGCTGCTGCTTGCATTATTTTAATGTCTTCACAAAATGTACTCTTCAAGTCTTGAAAAATTTCTTCAGTTTTCTTTTCGTATCTGCAGTATTATTCACCTCATTTTTAATATCCAATATTTTGGCAACAATAATTTTAAGGATGTCATAGTAAGAGCAGTAATTTTATTATATTAGTATATTTGTTATTCTTGTTACATCTGATGATTGTGCTTCAACAGAATGGTTTAGATATAGTTGTAGTGCCATACTTTTAAGTATAGTATTAGTCAGTTTAAGCTAGTATAGTAAATGTAATCTTAAGCTTAGGTATTCTTGTAAATATAGTTTGTACAGTTCCTTTAGCCGTTAAGCCCTATATTTAAGTTTATTCTTAGTTGATATTCATAATGTGAGCATGATTATGATATCGATAGTACTAAGTTGAGTATTGGTGTGAATATGATTAACTTTATACATATTAACCAGCCATTTTCAACAAAGATGTGTAACCACTGATGTTTCAGTAGGGATTAACAATCGCGAATGTCATCCATCATAATCTGATCTAGAGATTTACATGCCAATGTTAATAGTGTTTCCCTTTTGAACTATGTAGTCGTGGATTGAGAATTGTCTGAGATATGACTGTTGATGATAGTCATTGTTAAGTGCGATATTCGTGTTATTGTCGCCGTGTTGTCAGTCATGTAAGCACATGAACCAGCATGGAAGTAAGTTGTTCAGATTCCTATTTGTTTCGGCTTCATTATGATTAAAGTTCCTGTACGCCTGTTACAAAAATTTCAAACATCGTAAGTCATTTTTCTATGTATGATGAGTGCAAACATATTTTTTGTATTCTATGGAGATCTTAGAAGAGACAATAATATTACAAGGTAATCAGTTAAAGTTTTAGCCGATTCCTGATACTGTGATGGTTAAATATAAAAAGTCGGGGAGCAGCACCAACCGCCAAATTGCTGCTCCTCACTGTATTATTCACAGATCGCATGTTCTAGCCACTGCCTAACCTCTATCTCACACTAAATCACAACCTCCCCCCTTATTCTTAGTTCATGATATGAAAGTGCATATCGGCTGGTCCATTTGATTACTGTACCTAGTTGGTATATGATTTTTGAGTTCTCATACATATTTAGTCTTAAGAGAATCTTTGGTGGTAATTTTTAGGTTTCTTTCCAAAGAGTCTGTCAGAGATCACGGGATTAATATATACATATGCAATAGCATTCTTGGAATATTAATTTGGTTTGTAAAGACTCATATTTTTGGAGATATAGATCCTGATTATATTTTGTTTGCTTTGTTTCATTCACAGTTCGAATAGTAATCTGTTTTTTCCGTTCTTAATGCTTTGTAAATCTTAGGTTATTTCGAGTTTAAATTTTGCCACTCTCTAAGGAGTGGTACAGACAAGATTGAATGGCCCATAAAGGGTACTAATATCTATCTACTCACGCCCTTTGAAATAAAATAACTCTACCCCATTTCCCATAATCTCTAAAATTCTGATCATTACACTGGTGACTAATTTTTCATCACTACACTGGTGACTAAAATTCCCCTTATTACACTGGTGGCAGTGGTGAGATACCATAGTGTTGTGGGATAGATATTGTTACAGCTAATGAATGAATTGAGAATGAATCCCTCAATAACAGTAAACTGGAGGCCCACTTAATCTCGCAATATTTCTAGAAATAATGATCTTTAAATCTCCTGAAGGACGAACAAAATTTTTCTTCACCGATATTAGAATGAATATTAACATGGAAACACAACTTGCGTATTTTGTGGCTTGGTCTCGTGAAAGGAGTAATGTGCAAGATAAGCTGTAAACAGAAATTAGGGGTCACATATCAAGGAAAACAGTGAGACAGTGTAGAAATAAGAGTTGACCCTTCTCTCTTAACACCATAAGGTGGCAAGATGGTATGAAATTTAAAATTAAAGAGGAGGAGGAGAAACTTTCATCTAGAGTTACTCAGTTAGTGAATGAATTAGAAACCCAACTGTCCCCCACAAATCCTTTCTATCCTCTATCTTCTAATCCTCATCCAACAATGAGGGCAAAAAGGGGCCTCACAAAGCCTTGCGATATTCCGATTCTGGAACTACACTAGTTACAGAGTATCGATGCAGCAGCACGTCTGGAAATGTTTTTTAAATTAGTTGAACAATGTGATTGTGATGATGTGATGTCCATGCAGATTGCAAGGGTAGAGTGAGCCCTGAACTTGCCATTTTCATTCATAAAAACCCGACAAAGCATCAAGTAGGTTCATGGCCAGCACTTAAGGAATTTCTTCAAACGGAGCTTGCCAACGAAGTCAGTATTGATCGGGCATGGCAGGAAGTTGAATCAATGTGTTACGATTGGATAGAGTCACCCCAGGCTTTTATGCACCATCTCATCTGCCAGCATGCGGCAATAGAACATAAATTCTCTAACGAAAAGTTCCCTAACCGTGACAAAGCAATCAAACGGACGCTGTGGTATGGCTTACCTCTCCCGTCATCAGAAAAACTCGAGGGATTCCTAGACGACGAGTACCCCTTAAAGAAATTCCTAGATAGGGTTGAACATGAATATCAATTGTTGGAAGTGAGTCAGACCCCTCGTGTCAATGTGGTGCCTGCCGAGAATAACGTCAAGGAAAGGAAACTCAAGAATCAGCCATTGCCGTCCACCTCAGTGAACCAGACAGATCACTTGAGTCCAGCTGGATCGAAAGATGAAGTGGAAGAATATTAAAATGCCAGGTCCACGAGCTCAAATCTAGCCTTGCACGAGTGAATAAAGGCCAACCTAGCAACTCCAGAACATCTAGTGGCAAATATTGAGCCCACTGTTTAGCTTCATCACATAGTCTCCAAGAGTGTTGGTGTAAACCTCCTCCCGGACATTGTTTTGACTGCCGCAGACCCGGATGTCGTCGTGGAGACTGTGGGTGCCCTGGACGTAACTATAAACCTCCAGGACAAAATGACTCTAAATCGAAAGATTCACAAGATCCACCCCAGAAATTATGACTAACCGGTGGTCATGCATCCCCCACCATCAGTGTAGTGATTAATGGAGAGATAGTAGAAGATATAGTTGATACCGGGAGTAGCTACACTCTAATTAAGGAATCAGCTGTCCAGCAAATGGGGGTAGAAGTAAATACACAATGAAAGTCGCCTAGTTATATGGAGTAACTAGAGCCCCTTTAAGAATTTTGGGAATGCTGCAGGCAGAAATTGGAGTTGGAGATGAGACGATCCATAAATAATGGTTCCTGGTAGTTCCAAATTCTTACATTAATATGAATCTGCTCCTAGGTTGCAATGTACTAGGTCAAGCTCCTCTCATGTGGGATGAAACAAGGAGAGTCATGGTATGGGGAGGAGCCCCTTATGTTGTGAATCATATTCACCGAGAAAGGAACAGAGTCAAAACAGTGAAGGCTGACCCAGTTGAACCCTCCAACCCATCACAACACTTCTCGCAAATCAATCTTCTTACCACCATGAAAGTTGACCCATATCAGTCTAAGTTTATGCCCATCCCTGTAAGAGAATACCCAGGCACTAACCTTATCATTTATCCTCAACCTAGGGTCAGTCATAACAGTCACCCATATTTGATCAAAGTCAGTTCCAAGAATTCAATCCACTTCCCTCTCACTAATACGACTAAGAAGAAGGTATTTCGTAAGAACACAATTTTGGATCGTATGAGTGAATTGATAATCCACATCCTGGTAGGGTTAATGTCACTAAAATTCACAATGACCTACAGTACTCCCAGAAAATGATCAAGTCAAACAAAGTAGGACACGTGTTCAGAAGTTGAAAAAACTGATTGGAGAACTAAACTGGCAACATCTCATTAGTGCCCAGCAAGAAGATTTATCTCAGTTAATCCTTAAGCACGACCCTCTCTTTATTCCCAACAAAAGTGAGTTAGGACTCAATAGTCGCCCTCCTGCTCATATTAACCCGCCGCATGCCGGCTATTTTTAGCCCTCTGGGTCACCCTAGTGCCGGCCATTTTTCGACCTTTTTTTGGGGGTAAAATAATAGATTTTGATGTGGAAACAACGAATTTCGCCATTAAAATGCTCACTGAGGGTCGGAAATCGGTTTTATTCAGTCCTGCTTACTTGTGTACAGGTATAGCTGCTCTCTCACGCTCACCACGTACGTGAGAAAGCCGTTTTCTATGTAAGGTACACTCAGGTATTTATGCTGGGAAGGTATACAATGTTCAGTACACTTTTCTGATTACTTATTACTTCAGCATCTATCACAATTTGCGTGTCTTTCTCACTATGAATTCAATATCTTACACTTAATTGAAGATACGTACACCCACCAACAAAAGTACTGTCGCCTCACTGAGGGCGTCGTGAAGCTTGGGGTTCACAGTCCGTGAATCGAATCACCAGACGACACATTGTCCCGCCGACATGTGGCAGCTCCGTATGGGCAAACTGTGAATGGGTGGGGTGGAGTCTGGGGTGATAGGTGTTGTGGTAATGGCTTAAGCTTTCGGTATGACGATACTCAGTCATACAACACACAATACAATATTACAATGGTGATGTGGGTGTGAAAATAAAAAAAAAGAAAAAAGAAAGAAAACGTCTGTATGGCGAACACATTGTATAAAGATGTGGGAAGGAGGGGAGGGATTGGGGTGTGGGGATCGTCCTGGAGAGGTTATGACGCCAACCCACCCACATGCACACTTTCCACCCGTCTACTCCAGCCGGTGTCCAGCACCAGGATTCATACACCTGCCCAACACTAAGTGCGGAGGTTTCCGTTAGGTAAGCCAGGAGACTCTGCATCATTACGGTCTTGACTTTTCGTTTGTGACTGTACTGACGCAAGCGTTCACAAGGAGTGATAGGTGACACATACAGAATAAATCTATTCATTCAGTACTTTAAAAATATATTCATGTATGACTATCTCTGAATTATATCTATCATATCCATCTAATTTCGCACAACAATCCATATACTGTATAATATTGTATATAATGCCTCCCTTTCTCCCTACCTGTGTGTGTGTGTGTGTGTGTGTAAACATTATACATTTTTCAATGTAGAAAACATATTTTTACAGAGAGAGAGAGAGAGAGAGAGAGAGAGAGAGAATATGTAAATAATAGCTGTGTGTAGTTACAGTTTATCAGGGAACATTGATCGCTTTGCTATATCGTCGTGGTGGTAATACTCAGTAAGATAAGGAAATCTTTCCAAATGAGTGAATCACAATTCCCTGGGATAGTTTGATCAAATATGCAGTGTATGGAGCGTGACAGAATATAGAAGAGAAATACAATGCGAATCAAATGGATTGAGGCAGATGAGGGAAAACGTGAAAAAGTGGACTGATGGAGTAGAGGAATATAGGCCTATAACGTGAATGAGAACAGATGAACTGAGAGGAGAGGGTATTGCTGAATCAAACTGGGAGTCCTTAGAAGCCACCTGGCGAGGGGTAGGGCGTCTGACAATATACTGTATAAAAAACATGTTAGGAATATATCTTTGTATTTCTCACACTCTACAATATATATATGGTTGTTTTTATAGGTATGGCAGCCGCAACAAAGGATAATTCTGTTGAGCTCATAACCCAAAGAGGCAGAATCATTGGTCAGTGGCAAAGAGGTGCGTGAACTAGGGACATTGCCGATGACGTTGGCGTGTCAGTACGAACAGTTCAGAGGTGGATCTCAAGGTGGCAAGAAGAACGGTCGCTTGCTAACAAACCAAGGAGAGGTCGCCCACGGGTCACAACACCCCAGCAGGATGCGCAAATAGTAGCAGCTAGTCGGACTGACTCCAAGAAAACGGCTGTCAGCATAACTCGTGATCTACAGATCCAGTGCACTCCTCAGACTACAAGACGACGACTGCGTGAGAATTCCATCAACTGTCATATCCCCGCATGTAAAGAAGTATTAAACGAAAACCACTGAGAAACCCGCCTTGGCTTTGCCCTGCAATACCTTGGTGCGGATGTAAATTTCTGGAATAGTCATTTTTAGTGATGAATCGTATTTCACCTCAGTGGAGGCAAGAGCAAGGCACTGCTGGCGACGAATCGGCACGAAGTATGATGCTGAGAACATCCAAGAGAGAGCCAAGAGTGGAAGAGTGGGTAAAAACTACTGGGGTTGGATGTGGGTTTACGGGCCAAGGGAATTACTTGACCTGGACGGAAGATTCACTGCCTGAGACTACATTAGTGTATTGGAGGACATTATGTTGCCAACAATTAGAACAATGGGCATTCCTGACCCAGATCCCATCATGTTTGTCCAAGACAGAAGCCCCATTCATACTGCCCATATTGTCAATGAGTGGTTCACAGAGCATCCTGATATAATTTTAATAGACTGGCCAAGTAAGGGGTGCGACATAAACCTGATAGAAAATCTATGGGGGATTATGAAGGAAGAGATTGAATTTGGGGCAGTTAGGGACTGCAATGCCAAACACCAAACTGTAACGAACGTTTGGGAATCGATACGTCTGAGGCCCAGCATTTGCCAACGTCTGGCGGAATCTATGACAAATCGCATCAACGAGGTGGTTGACAGACACGGTGGTTGGCCACGCTACTGATATCAGTTTGATTACTAGATTTATAGTGTGGGAGATGCACGTAAATACTGTTTAACGTAGGGCATTTTATTCTGTATAAATAAACTATACTATTCATTGCAAGGAATAACCTCGTCCATGGTAAAAATGTTTTCTATTAGTTTACAGTATTCAGTGCTTGATATTAATTTTGTGTTTTGTGTGTGTTACAGACATTATTCTTAAATGCATTTGGAGAAATGTATCAGATGTGTAAATTAATATTATTATTTTGACAATGACTGACTGTGCTTTGTAAGGCTGCATTCATTATCCCAAATTTAATCTGTAACCAAAAAAATAACTTTATTTGCACATATATTGGAATACTATACCGGTAAAATGGTAATAGGATACATTGTTTGTTCTGTCATTTTTACAAATATCTTAGCTGCAAATGGAAGCTATGTATTATTGTCACGATTGTCAGTATGAATACACACACTTTATTCGCTTTTTTATTATTTCACAAAACCTGTCAAAGACGTCAGTGCTCATTATTCACATTAGCGTGTGTTCAGAAACCAATATGAAAGAGGCGCAGCATGACTCAGACTGGTGGTGCGGTGGCAAACACTGTAATGTTGGGGGCATTGAGACAATAAGGAGTGAGAGCCAACTACCAACTACAGCAACAGTATACCGAGCATCAGGGCACAAATGGTAGAACTGCCGTTACCGTTGATGTGTGATGTATGGTATACTGTCAGTTTATCATACGAGACATACACAATGTGCGTGAATGAGAGAGAGAGAGAGAGAGTTACGTTGGTTAATAAATCGCGACATAGTGTATGTTTGTCGGTATCAATAGAGGTTTTCACTTTCTATACAGTGCAGATATATGATGTCTGTATCTATGTTTATAATTCAGCATAATGAAACACGTGGTAAATTATGAAACATACTAATAATCTGTGTTATTTCATGGGAATAAACAAAACTGTGATGATTTGTAATATTCCATGCTTATTGGTCGTTTGGGAATACATGTTGGGGTTTGGTGTGAGCAGGGAAACATTTAAGGGATATTTACCAATGGAGAAGCTGTGACAAGCTTATGCAATACAGCGTGCAGAATATAGTATGTGGTTATAAGGTTAACAATGTCCTTGATCTCTGTGGCTGATCGTAATAACAGGATTATGATAACATATCTTACAGCTTATGTGATTATTGATATGACTCAATAGCTACGATAACCATAGAATTATCATGATAAACTTACCGACGGCATTTTCCCAGCACACTTTATTATATGTTACAGTCACTAGCATTGTCATGTCGTCCGTATAATTTTATCAACTTAGCAACAGTAATACAACAGATAGTAATATGCTTGTATACAATTATGGATACGAATAACACCACGCGACCACAGTAACGAATACTTCCCTTTAATCTGCCCTTCTGGTCAACACTCACTCCTTGTTACCCCCTGTAAAACTGTAACCTCTGCAGACATAAAAAGTTCTCGTCAATTATCGGGTTACATTACGTAGCCACGATTACTTGGATAATGTCGTTTTCACCGGCTAACACATATATGAACCAGAATAATGCTAATATGTCTCTAACATTGAATCATTAGTAGTAAGGCTGATAATTAATACAAAGGTTAATGCCCATATGAACAACAATATCACCATTTTATTAAAGGTTATTACCAAACATCGTCATACGGTAGGCTATCCCACCCCAATGCCACAAAACCCACCCCAGACTCCGCCCCACCCCTTCACAGTTTGCCCATACGGAGCTGCCACATGTCGGCGGGACAATGTGTCGTCTGGTGATTTGATTCACGGACTGCGAACCCCAAGCTTCACGATGCCCTCAGTGAGGCGACAGTACTTTTGTTGGTGGGTGTACAACCTGACTTCATTATGTACAGTCCTGACAATTACAATTTGACTTCACTATATAGTCCTTACACATACAAGAAAATATTTACAACTTACACTTACATAAAAATATTTACAAAATGCCTTCACTCTGTACAACACTGGCTGAGGCACACAGGCAGAGTGGGGCAGAGCGAGCTTGAGGGAGGGAGGGAGTGAGTGTATGGCCTTGACAGCCTGGGGGATGGTAGAGGAACAGTTACCTTACAAGCCTGCCAATTTTTACCCACGAATCTTCAAACATGCGGTTACAGTGAAGTTTTTTATTTTAGACCGTTTTAAAATGGCACTGGCACTGGCCGCAGCATTATGTCAGACCGTTTTAAAATGGCACTGGCACATGGCAGGTTAAAGTAGCTGATCCTCAGCCCAGTTGTGGACCCATGTACCGTTATCCTGAACAAGCAAAACAGATCATTGTGGGTATGCTGAAAGATATGGAGGACAGAAAAATCATAGAACTATCTATCATGGCCTGGCTGTCACCTATTGTACTTGCAAATAAGCCAGATGGTATCAAACGCATGTGTCTCAATTATCGTCATGTGAATCAACACCTCGCGATGGATATCTACCCCCTTCCATCGTTGGATGAACTAGTTGAACAAGCGGCCGGACATCAGTTTTATGTCACTCTAGACATCCGAAAGGCGTAATTCCAAATTCTGTTAGATGAAAAGAGTCGTGACCTCACTACCTTCAGTGATGGTGTTGCACTATACCAATTTCGATGTCTCCCATTTGGTCTTAATTGTTCCCCTGCAATATTCTCCTGGCGAATGGTTTCACTACTAGCACCCCTCTTACAGAAGGGCTGGGTTAAGAATTATTTAGATGATTTGATCCTTTGGGCACCTGACCTTCCTGTCCTACTAGAATGGCTGAAGCAACTTATCGAGTTACTCACTGACAACAGAGTGAAATTAAATCTCAGTAAATGCAAATTCAGCCTTAACCCCTTAACCGCGGGGTTGTTGGGAATGTACCGTGCTTGTCCTGCGGGGATATTCGTGCTCCGACTGACTTTTTACAAATATTTGCCAAAAATCTGTTATTTGTCCAAGAATATTATAAATATATAAGCATATGGCACATAACTTCAGCTTTCCCCTGGGATGTTTGTTGAGCCTTCGTCTTCGACCATAGGAGTTGTGGAGACTTCTGAAGTTGGGAAAGGAAGTCTCCACTTTACACTTCCCGATACCCTGTAATATGGTTACCACTGCCTGATATTATAACTATAACCACTATTCTATGAATTTCAAGTAGTTTGGAATCCATATTAAAAAAAAAAAAACACTGTGAAAGCAATGTAAATTACGAGCGCATACGAGCTTTCCTCCCGTGCTGGTTCCCCAATGGTATTCTGAGGCAGAGCTGTCATTTATTATTTATAAACACACTCACACTTTATATTCCCAGTTATTTATTACAGTTATTTATACATACAATATTTATCTATAAGTTTCTTTCAGTACTAGTAATTTATTTTCACTCCAGGCATTCACTTTCTCGTTCTGTAAACGAGCGTAGAGAGCAAAGCTATCACTTTCACTTTCATTACTCCCAGTATTCATACATGCTAGAGTGAAACTTTCACTTTCATTACTCCTAGTATTTATACTGGTATTCTTATATTACTACTTATTTACATTGCTATTTACATTCTCTATTTTATTTACATTATTTACGTTTCTATTTTATTTACACTATGCTATGCACTGTCACTTGCAGTAACTTATAAAACTATTTTCCACTGTTCAGTTATATTTATATTCATTGTTTTCACTTGCTGTTTACACATTATTTACACATTACTTACATTTCCACTTGCACTGTTTTAGAGTCACCAGAAAGATCGTAGTCACTGTCTATCATTATCATTGATAAATTAGCCAGTTCATGTTCCACAGCAGAGTCACTTATCCCTTTACCCCTTCCCACACTAGGATTAGTAGGGGTAGAGGTCACAGAGCTCTTTGCATGGGGCTAAAAAGTGGCGGAATTGGACAGGCGCGAATCTGACATGGTTTGACCTTGAAAGACGACACTAAACTGAATGCTGTAGCCTAGGGGCGGTGAAGGGTTGCCAATGTCAGCGTGGTGACAGCTGCAAATATATACGCTATGAAATGATTGGCACGAAATCTAGACAATACATGATAAATTAGGTAGTTCCAGGTGAATGTAAATATCACTTAGGCCTTTCCCTTCCTTTCTTATATATATATATATTTTTATTATGAGGACAGATCATATGGCATATTTCAAGGAGAAATAAACAGGGACCACTAGCGAATGAGTGCCCGTGAGGTGTTGCCAGGTGATAATTAGCCCATTCCAGATGTATGGCAGTATCAATTACCTTTTCTCTTTCTTTCATATGTTATTTTGTATATAAGGAGGGCAAAGGGCACATTTCAGTGGATAAAATGAGTGGAAAAATCCGTCCAGGATTTGTGTAGTGCAGCGCAGCTGGTCAGGCGGGAGGAGAGGGTAATGGAGGGGAGGTAAGGAGGGGAGTCAAGAACAGGAGAGAAATGGCTAAATTGTCAACAGTGGATGGAAGTACAGGTGACATTAGCAGAACTGAGTATAGCTGGATACTGGTAGTACTGATAGATTATACAAGCCACCACTTGAGAGCCCAGGCAAATGAAAAATAACACAATCACGAAAGTGACGCCCCACATTATGATCCCTTGCTCCCCAGCATCACGAAAGTGACGCCAGGTGGTTAACCCCTAGGGTACGCAATTCTCCAGCCTCGACTGCCCCCAGGATGCAAAAACAGGCCTATTTCTCGACTTTCTCAAAGGTTAAAAGTTTTATGCCCAACTTATAGAGCTTCAATTTACACACCTGAAAACGCAAACCCCACCCTCCTAGACCCAATAGTTACTGAGCTATGGCATGTCAAATTTGATAATGGTAACCCGTCACGGCCCCGGCAAGAAAGAAAATACGCTGCTCGCACCTGTTTTCTTCACAAAAATACGTACAAAAATCACTAAAGTCAATTTTTTTTGGTGTGTATTGATGTTATAAACCATTGTAATGTGCTTAGAAAAAAACAAAATGGTGACAAACCCTCCAATAAATATGATAAAAAGTAAAAATTATCCTCCCCTCCTCTCTTCTCCCCATACCTCCAATCCCCTTCCCTCCTCTCCTCTTTCTTTCCCTCCCCTTATCTAACTTCCCCTCCCCCCTCCCCTCCCAGCCGAACTCTCAAGTCTAGCTAGGGAAAATGGTCATGAACCCCCTAATAAAAATATGATAAATAGTAAAAATTCTCCTCCCCTCCTCTCCCCTCCCTATACCTCCAGTCCCCTCCCTCCCCTCCTCTTTCCTGCCTTCCCTTCCCTCCCCTCCCCTAATCTCCCCTCCCTCCTCCCCTCCCCTCCGAGCTGTCAAATCTAGCTAGTTTTTGTTTTGCTTCTTTTCGTTTTTGAAGGCTCCAACATGTTTACCATGCGTCGGCATAAAATAAAATATCTTTTTCGAGTTAGTTTTGAATAAAGGCAGTTAAAATAACTGTGGTGTGCATATCTGTATGGAAAGACACGAATAAATTACAGGTAATGATTCAAAAACACACGCCATAGAGCATAAAAAGTACGCAATATTCGAGGCTGGGGAGGTAATGATACTGTGTGCTAGGGGGTGGGGTTGAGGGTAGTGGGTTGGGGTGGGGAGTTGCAGATGGTGGTGGGAGGTGGTAAGGCCAGGAGGGGAAGTATGGGGATGGAGGGATGGGAGGAGATCACCACAAGACACAAAGGAAGGGCCCCAGTGGAGTACAGGGACATGGAGGGAGAGTAGGGGGGAAATACCCTCCCCCAGTCATGGAGGGATACACATAGGAGGTGGGGGATGCATGAGGAGGGTGTGGGAGTGGTGGTGGTGGTGGTAAGAGCGGTCGGAAGTAGGGTAACAACAAAGTAGTGGGGTAGAGGGACGTGACCAGAGGGAGGTGGGGGGTACACCCCCAACGCCTGGGTACGGGCCTGGGTGCCCCCGGCGGTGTGTCCAACACTTACTTCTGATTGGTTAGAAGCCATCTGCATCACAGTTGGGACGGAGCCAGTTGCCGCCAGTTTTTTGTGGATGTTGCACGATCGGTGTTGCTCATCCTTTTAAGAAATTGCTCAAAAAGCCTGATCGATGAGATTAATACTTTAGGGGTTAAGGGGTTAAAGAAGTCACCTTTCTAGGTCATCATATTTCTGCCAAAGGAAGCAAACCTGATCCAAAGAATGTTGAATCGGTTGCAAAGTTGAAACCTCCCACCACCGTAAAGGAAGTAAGGTGATTTCTAGGAATGTGCGGGTTTTACAGAAAACATGTTCCATCATTTGCAAAAATTGCTACGCCTGTCACCTACTTAACTAAATCTCAAGTAACATTTATCTGGATGGATGAATGCTAGAAATCCTTTGAACATCTCAAGTCTTGCCTCACGAATGCCCCTATCTTAGTTAGAGCTTAGGTAGAACAATTCATTCTCAATACAGATGCTAGTAACACTCATATTGGTGGAGTCCTGAGTCAGATTCAGTCAGATGGTACCAATAAGCCGATCGGGTATTTCTCTAAGAAGTTGAATGCCTGCGAGACTCGATATTCAGCAACGGATAAAGAGGCCCTAGCTGTGGTCCTTGCATGCCGTAACTTCCATCATTATCTGTGGGGTACCCGTTTTACCGTAGTTACTGATCACCAACCTCTGGTGTATTCAAGTGGAAGACTAAATCACCTCGAATGAATCATTGGATCCTAGAGATGCGAGAATATAACTATGAAATGCAGTATCTCGTGGGTAAAAAAGAATTTCCTAGCAGATCAGTTGTCATGCCCAGTTTAAATAGGCTAATAGTCCATCCACCTGAAGCCACCTGGCTCGGGTTAGATCGAGAACAAATGAAGGCTCTTCAAAGAGAAGAACCTGTGTGGGGAGAACTAGCACAGTATCTCGAAGGTGGTAGAGTTTCCGCCAAAAGACTACCAAAAACCACCTTAGATCAGTTTGCCTTAATAGACGAAGTGTTATATTTTGTGCAGGAGAAGGCAGACGGTAGTCTTCATTACAGCCTCAAAACCCCTCAAGCCTTAGTTGTACAGGCCCTTCAACATGCAAATGAGTTATCTGGTCATCTAGGACAAAAGAAAACTATCAAAAAGGCTGAAGAACTATATTATTGGCAAAAACTTAAGGTTGATGTGTGTGAATATCAAGAAATGAGTGATTTGCCAAAGGTTTAAAGGGGACACTGGATTGCAGCAACAGTGGAAGGAATTGCCTCCAGTGAATAAGCTGCTGGAGAGGATTGGGATAGACCCTACTGATATGGTTGCTGGAGTCCAGGGTTACCTTTATGTTCTTACAGTAGTGGACCATTATAGCCGATATGCTAGGTACTTCCTCCTCAAAACAAAACAGTCCACACACATCACAAACTCAGGCAGTATGTGGCAGACCATGGCACACCTCACAGTATCATCCTGGACAATGGAGGTGAGTTCACCAGCAAAGACTTTCAGTGATTCTGCCAGTGACACCAAATCATCCTCTACTACACGACCCCCTATCATCCCCAAGGGAATGACGTCACCAAGCGGATGCATCAGGCCCTGAAGTCGATCCTCTGCCCTATGTCAGGGCCACCCTCTTCAGTGGCCTTAACTGCTCGGCCATGTCAGATTGTCATGAATCAGGTGGTCCATACATCCACGGGACACCAACCCTACTTAGCCTTCTTGTTTCGCCATCCACCTAGGCTGGTCGGTGCACCCTTACCCTCTGTCGACGGTGAGGAAGATGAGATGGCTGTCGCCCATGCTCTCATTTGGGAAACGCACCAGAAGATGAGGCGTCAGTATAGAGACATGACTAATCGAAGGCGGAAGAATCAAGCAGTAGGAACTGGAACCCTTGTGTGGATTAGGAAGGAATCCATGGCACCTGGTAAGTGCTGAAAACATAATGTGAAATGGGATGGTCCGTATTGTGTAGTGGAAGTGTTGATGGATGGGAATGTGTACATGGTAGAAAATTTGTTCACAGGGAAAAGAAACAAAGAGCCACAGGACAAGTGAAGCCCTATTATGGAGGAGAAGAGTGACTCTTAGAACCCCTGGAAGAGGTCTTTGAACTTGATCCAGTGGGTGAACAATTACTGCTCCATGAGAGACTCCCTCCCCGGAGACTTATTGAGGAATGTTGAGTGTTTGAAGCTGGTATTTGCAGTATTGAGTTAAGAGATGGACTGGGAAATGTGTGCGGGTTGGACTGTCTGGCTATTGATTGTGACAGTTTAGAGTTCAAGAGAATTTTCATCTATTGAGAGTTCAAAGAGTTTCATCTTGTGTCTAGAGTTCAAAGGAGTTTGTGTTATGGGTGCAATCCAGTTCAGTGGGAATATTAGGCTGCCTTAATTCGAGGGAAAACCTAGACAACACTGTCAGGATCTTACAGGCGCTCGTCATTTACTATGTGGAGAGCTGGAAGCGTAAAAATAAATGGATGGGAACGTGAATGCGATTACTTAGTAGGTTGTATGAATGGGAAGCACCTCTGGGACAATCCTGGCAGCGAGAGTACAGGTCAGTCCAGGTGAGACGACCATGTTGCCACCCAGGCAGGAGGTTGGCTGGGGCACATCTCTCCACTGAATTTCGAGAGTTTACCTTGACAGAGAAACGACCCCCTGGGTTATGTAATTTTACTTGTGGACTGACAGGTGCCACTTCTTGGAGGAAGAGTCAGGGTAATCTTTATCTCATTCTAGAGTTCTAAATGGTAAAAGAGATAAGTTCATTGTAAATGTAATCTTAAGCTTAGGTACTGTTGTAAATATAGTTTGTACAGTTTGTTTAGCCATTAAGTCCTATTTTTAAGTTTATTCTTAGTTGATATTCACAATGTGAGCATGAATCTGATATTGATAGCACTAAGTCAAGTATTGGTGTGAATATGATTATACATATCAACCAGCTGTTTTCAACAAAGGCATGTGACCATGGAAGTTTTAGTAGGGATTAACAATTGCAAATGTCATCCTTCATAGTCTGTTCTAGAGATTTACATGCTGATGTTAATAATGTTTCCCTCTTGAACTATGTAGTCGTGGATTGGGAGTTGTCTGAGCTACGATTGCTTATGATAGTCATTTGTGCAGTGCAAAATTCATGTTATTGTCGTCATATTGTCAGTCACGTAAGCACATGAACCGGCATGGAAATAAATTGTTCGGATTCCTTTTTGTTTTGGCTTCATTATGATTAAAGTTCCTGTACACCTATTACAAGAATTTTAAACATCGTAAGTCATTTTTCTAAGTATGACGAGTGCAAACGTATTTTTCGTATTCTTTGGAGATCTTAGAAGCGACAATAATATTACAAGTTAATCAGTTAAAGTTTTAGACGATTCCTAATACTGTGATGGTCATGTATTAAAAGGCGGGAAGCAGCGCCAGCCACCATACTGCCGTTCCTCTCCGTATTGTTCACAGGTTAGTGCCGAACTCTCATCTTCTTCCCCCTTTTTTCTCCCTCGTGTAATGTAAGTCATTTACGTCTGTGAGTTAAAGTGGTGATATTTCCCCTGATCCCACTTGTACTTAATAATGAGATGGCTGTTCCTTTCCGTAGTGTTCATAGATCAAGCGTTCTAGCCACTGCTTAACCTCTACCTCACACTAAATCACAACCCTCCCCCTTATATACCTTACACTAAATCACAACCCCCCCTCCCCCTTATCTTAGTTCATGAAATGAAAGTGCATATCAGCTGGTCCATTTGATTACTGAACCTAGTTTGTATATGATTTTTGAGTTATCAATTGTCTTAAGACAATCTTTGGTGGTAAAATTTAGGTTTCTTCCCGAACAGTCCGTCAGAGACCACGAGCTTAATATATCCATGTGTAATTGTATTCTTTGAATATTAATTTGGTTTGTAAAGATTCATATTTTTGGAGGTATAGATCCTGATTATATTTTGTTTGCTTTGTTTCATTCACAGTTCGAAGAATAATCTGTCTTTCAGTTCTTGATGCTTAGTAAATCTTAGGTTAAGTTATTTCAAGTTTAAATTTTGTCACCCTCTAAGGAGTGGTACAGATGAGATTGAGTGGCCCGCAAAGGGTACTATTATCTATCTACTCACGCCCTCTGAAATAAGATCACGCTACCCCATTTCCCATAATCTTTAAAATTCTGATCGCTACACTGATAACTGATTTTTCATCATTACACTGGTAACTAAAATTCCCCTCATTACATAGTCTTCACTAACTATTTCATTACGGGACACCAGCGCTCAGAGGTCAGTCACTTCATATCAGTGACGAATTGTATACTTCTTACTGCCCGGCGGATTCTTGCAGCTTTTTAACCCCCTTCAGTACTAGAAATCAGCTGAAACTATATAAAATTGTATGTGGTTGAACTAATAATAAAATAGGAAATAAAATAATAGGAGTGAAGATGTTAATGCAGACATGTAAAGCTGTTCACAAAGAAAGGTACCTTTGAACGGACTATAATCACCTGTAGGGTGGAACAATTAAATCTTATTAGAAGGCCATTGCAATGAAGGAATCAGTTCTCCCCACTTGACCACCAGAGTTTTCTCTCCGTCGTATCATTTATAAAGGCTCCCACATGCTTGCATGCGTTGGCCTTGGTAACCAAATGACGGCTTCCATGCTGCTACATCTCTGACATCCTCCTTATTCAGTCTCTTACCCCTGAAGTCACACTGTATGATCTCGTCCCAGGTCTTTTTCGGTCTGCCCCTTTCATTCCTATTCCCGACTTTCACACTTCTCATTTTCCGCACCCAATCGTCATCCTCCATCTTCCCCATATGCCCAAACCATCTCAATCTGCCCCTCATCACAACAGTACACTTCCTGAACTCAGTAAAATTGACCAGAGAAAGAAAGATTAAAATAAAAATGTGCGTCACGATACTGAGTGATGAAAGGAAAACTGAATGACTAGCGAGAAAAAAAGTAAGTTAAGAAGTTGAAGGACGGAAGAATAGAAGCCAATAATTGATTATCCTCATCATTACGAGGACGCCTTTATTATTTCTTTTCCTGCCAACAGATGATTTTATTCTGCCTGGAAAAAACTTCTTGCAAGGATGAACTAATGAAAGTTACATCTAATTCCTCTGGTTCGTTAAGTTTCTTGAGAGAAGAAAAAACAGTCTTGTGAAGGCAACAGGAATGAAATATGTGTCCAAGTACTGAACGGAATTAATGAAAGGTCAATTGAAGGAAAGAAAATCTCCAAGAAAGATGAAAGATGCAAGGATATAAGCTAGGACGGATTGTCTTGAAGAAAGCTTTCGCCCTTTGCAGTATTAGAGAAGTCATATTTTATTTATTACCTTGTTTAAAAGTTTCTTCTTGCCGCTCCCGAAACCCTTAATTAGAACGGGCGAGGTTCTGAAATAGACCATGCATTAGCGCTTTCATTACAAAAACTGCTTCCTAAGTTGTAATAAAAAAAAAATGTGCTTAGGAGAGCCTCTATGAAGTGGAAAAAGTAGATGTACCCCTTATTAGTCCCTTCACTGCGAAGGAGAATTTATTTTCATCCTTTCTGGCCAATAACTTTTCTTTTTATTCTTCCGACCTCCAAACGATTTTATTCAGCTGTGTGGAAATCTCGCACTGAAGAGGTAAATGAAGCCTCCGTTTAACTTGTCCAGTTGTAAAAGTATATCCAGAGGTTTAATATATCGTGTGGAAACAACTCATGACAACTGCAACGTACGTCACCGGACTGAAGGGATTAATATACCTCCTCACGAGCACTAAATTTGATTCAGCAAGAAAGACATTATCATCTAGAAGGGCTTAACCTAAAAAAAACATTTTCATGAAAGGAAAATACTGATACGTGTATCTGTCGATATAGAGAAACGTTAACCCACCACTACAGCGACAGCATTTCCTGCTTTAACCTTGCTACCCCCAGACGAGTAAATTAAATTTTCTAAACCCATTCGTATCGAAGAGGTTAGTGAGGGGGGTATGTCTACAGAAAGTCTCTCTCAGACTGCATAATATTCCAAGAAACTTGCATGAATAAAATAAAAACAACCTCCTCGGGCTGAAGAAGCTCAGAGACCATAAAGATAGGATATATCACACTTTTTTTTTTTTTTCAATGGAGTGAAAGAGATGAAGGTGAAAATCACTGAAAGGAAGATCCATTAAGAGGAGGGAGCTAGTGAATGAGGTTGTAAGTATGTGTGATGAGGCAGGGAAATTGGAAAAGGAAATCGGGTGTTAACATACAGAGGAGGAAAAGACACGGAAAAAAATGCCAACAAGTTAGGTGAGAAAGATATGTAGATAAACAGACAGACAGATAGACAGAGGTGTGTGTGTGTGTGTGTGTGTGTGTGTGTGTGTGTGTGTGTGTGTAAAGAAGGGGAGGATAAGGGAAAAGAAAGAGGATGAAAGGGGGTGAGGGGAAGGCTTAGAGGCGAAGAAGGATGGTGAGATATAACTTTGCTTCATCACGAGGAGATAACATTTTGCACTCCTCAGTCCAGTTACAGAAGCCCCAGTCAGCAGATAGAAACATCAGTGGGCAGAAATTACATTATTTTTTAAATCATCAATGGACAGTGATTACATAATTTTTAAAATTCTGTATGATACCAGCTGTTTCATAGTGGTAAATCAACCTTATAGTTAAACTTTAGCTTAACGTACATCTATTGAATATAAATCTGTAATAGGTTTATATTGTAATTCAAGTGTAGTTATCATCAGCGAATAGCGTTAATATGAATGTTTACACAGCCTTTCCATTTTTTTTTTCTAATGATCATTACCGCCAAAGCCCCTAGTCATCACATATATATATATATATATATATATATATATATATATATATATATATATATATATGGAGGGGGGTTGAGGGAGGGAAGTAAGAGTGTGGGAGAGGTGAGAGAGATGAGGAGAAGAGAGGGAGGATGTAGGAGTGAAGGATGGTGTGAGAAAGCGGGCTGGTCACGTCATTACTCTCTGTCCTGTCCTTAACCCCGTCATGAATTTTGTCTCCTGCTGCGCTCAACCTATCTCTCATCTCCCACCACCCCCTCCCCATCCCGAGCCATCTTTTGTCTATCTCATTCCTTCTATCTATCCATCTTTTCATCTCTAATTTCCTCTCTTCCCAGCTCTCCTATTTCTCTCTCATTCCTTCCATCCATCCATCTTTATATCATTCACTGTCCCCCTTCTCCATCCGTCCACTTACTCTCTCACTCTTTCCAGCCATCCGTCCTTTTATCCCTCAATACCCCGCCAATCCTTCTATCCTTTTCCTCGCACACTCTACCAATCCGTCCATCCATCATTATTTTATTTATTGCACTTCGCATACCCATTTCTTTTTCTCGCTCCCTTCTGTCCAAATCTCTCTTTCAGCATCCTACCTTCCCTTCCTCCCCTCCTCTTCCTCCAACCAACCTTCTCCCTCAACCCATCACTGTCTCTTCTATCATCCAGTCTCCTCTTTCCATTCATCTATCGTTCTTCCTCCATCCAACCTCTTCCATCCATCAATCCATCTCACCTCCCCTATCCAACCATCTCCCTCCATCCATCCCCCTACTTTCGTCCATCCTTCCTTTTCTCTCCATCCATCCTTCACGCTTCCTCCTACCAGTCTCTCCGTTACTCCATCTTTCTTCCTTCCTCTACCACATCCTCCTCTTTCCCTCCATTCCTCAGTTATCCGCCATCCTCCCCTCCTTTCACTCATCCATCCCCCTCCACCCTCCCCCTTTCCTTCCTTCCTCCCTCCATCAATCCATCATTTCCGATCCTCACCCCGCGTCTTTCTTGGTCATATCCTTTTTTTTTTTTTTCATCCATTCCTCTCTATTCCACCAGTCTTCTTTCGTCTTTACTCCAACCCTCTCCCTCCCTCCATCCTCCATCCCTCTCCTGTCTCTCTCGATTCCTCACCTCAGTTCTCTCACTCCATCTTTCCATCTGTCTGTTTCTCTTTGCACCTCTACATTTCTTTCTCCATCCATTTTTTTCCCAAATATCCCCTACCCTTCTACATTTCTCCTTTCCTTTTCTCACCCTTTATCTTCATCCACTCCTGTCGGTTCATTCGTTCCCTCCTTATTCTCTGTTCCTCCACCCCTCCATCTCCTTCTCACTCCCTCTTCTCCTCTCTTCCTTCCTCTCTCCTTCCACCCGTCCATCAATCAACGCGTCCATATCTCTACATTCTTGCCTCTGTCCCTCCCCCCCCCCCTGTGGTTTCTCCTCCTCCTTTCCCTCACTCTCTCATCCTTTGTCACTGTCTCATTCCTTCACCACTTTCGCACCATTTCTCCTCCTAGAACTTCTCCAACCCCTTGACATCATCATCATCATCATCTTTCTACTTCATATCATATTCCTTTCTTATTCTTATTTCTTTCATTACTTCCTTTTCTTTCTCTGTTTCTTTTCCTTTTCACTTCGCACCGCCACTTCTGTTCACATTCTCTTCTTATTTCTCCTCTTCTCTCACTCCTCCTCACCCCCCGTTTCTGCCTCCCTACGCCGTACGCCTCCTACTGTTTTACTCCTATCTCTGTCTCTCCCGCAACCATGTTTGTTTCATCCCTCTCCCTCTTCCTTCTCTTTCTTCCTCCTCTTTATCCTTCATGTTTATCAAAAAATTATTTTTCTTGTTACAGTTTAATAATTCATTCTTTCACTTCTCCCCTGTTTTACCGTTATTCATCTTCCTTCTCTGTCTTTATCACTTTCCTCCCTTTTCTTCGATCGTGCTTTCTCTCATCTCTTCCTCCCTACCTCTTCCACGCCATCCTTATTCTTCCCTCGTCATTTCAATCCTTTCTCTTCTATTTTCCATCCTTCCTGTTCCCTTCCGCCTCGTCGCTTCTCTATTCATGTTTACTTCACCTCTTCCATTCTTCCTCTTCTTTCTTCCTTCCTAATTCCTGTTGTATCCTTCCTCTCCTCTCATCCTTCCCACCTCTTCTATTCCGTCCTCCCTCTTCTCTTTTCCTTCCCACCTCTTTTCCATCCTTCATTTTCTCTCTACCTTCTTACGTCTTCTCACCAGTCCTCCTCTCCTCTCTTCCTTCCTACCTCTTCTATTTCATAATTTTTCCTCTCTCTTCCTCCATACCTTTTTTCTTTCTTACTGCATCTTGTCTCATCCTTACTACCATTCTATTTTACCCTTCCTTTCTTGTCTTCCTTCATTCCCCTTTTGTCTTCCATCCTTCCAACTTCTTCATTCTTCATCTTGTCTCATCCGTCCTTCGCCCATTCCTCCTCTCCTCTTTTTCAACCTCCCTTCCCCCTTCTCTCTCTCTCTTTCTCTCTCTCTCTCTTTCTCTCTCTCTCTCTCTCTCTCTCTCTCTCTCTCTCTTCTGTCTTCTTTCCTTCCTCTTCTTCATCATTTATCTTCTCTCATTCGTCCTTCCTCCATTCTCCCCTCTCTCTCTCTCTCTCTCTCTCTCTCTTTCTTTTGTCTTCTTTCCTTCCTCTTCCCCATCATTCACCTTCTCTCACTCGTCTTTCCTCCATTTGCCCTCCTTTCTCTCTTTCTCTCTCTCTCTCTCTTTTGTCTTCTTTCCTTCCTCTTCCTCATCATTCACCTTCTCTCATTCGTCTTTCCTCCATTCGCCCCCCTTTCTCTCTCTCTCTCTCTCTCTCTCTCTCTCTCTTCTGTCTTCTTTCCTTCCTCTTCCTCATCATTCACCTTCTCTCATTCGTCTTTCCTCCATTCGCCCCCCCTTCTCTCTCTCTCTCTCCCCCCCGTGGGCAGCCACCTTGTCGTGGTGGGGGGGCTTGCGTGCCCCTGTGATCCCACAAGCCTGCTCGTGGATGTAACGACATCCGGCAGGGTCTCCCACGCGGGTAGGGTTGTGGGTGAGGGGTCCGACTAAGTTACCCGTAAGGGCCATCGGTACCGCCCTCCAGAGGAATCGCCTCGGTGCTGTCCTAAGTTGGTTGGTTGGGTGTCTGGGCTGGGGGGTGTTGGGGAAGGGGGTCTTTGCACTGGTGGGAGCAAACTTTTGCATCACAGGGTGTCCTTTTGGGGACACCCTCTGGGGACGAGGTACCCCGCTCCCTTCAGACCGCGCTCGGTCCCCTCACTCCCTGGTAGGCAGTTTCCCTTGGCTCCTGGTGCCATTTCGTCTAAAGCATGTATATATGGATACATCCCAAACTTTAACCACTCGTGTGGTCGGTGACCAGCCGCACGAGTTGGCATCACCTGGTCACTCTCTGGCCGATGACCCTATACCCCCAGAGTCATCTGCCAAAACTGCGAATGAAGATGCCCTTCCTATCGAGGTGTTACCTGGTGTGTTTGTCAATAACTCTTACACAAAATACGTAGTCCTTAAAATGGATAATGGTACTTCTTTTCGGAACCTGAATTGTTTTCAGATTCACAGTGGTCTAGTTTCAGCTTGTGGATTTACCCCCAAGGTCTCTTTGCAGGGTGATGGTTCTCTATTGCTAGAAGCTAGGAATGAAGAGGAGAGTTCACGCATCCAGTCCCTAACTATGGTCGCTGGTTATCCTGTATCTGCCTCTCGTCACTTGGTCCTAAACCAGTCCCGAGGGGTTGTGTATTCTCGTGACTTGATCTCATATTCTGATTCTTCCCTCTTAGAAGGGCTGGCTCCTCAGGGTGTTGTAGGAGCACAGAGAATTATGAAGAAGGTTGATGGGGTTTTAACCCTCATGCCCACTCTTATCTTGACATTTGACCGTCTTACCTTGCTGGAGGTTATCACTGCTGCGTGGTGGAAGCTAAAGGTTAAACCTTATGTTCCCCGACCTAGAAGATGCTATTATTGTCAAAGATTTGGTCATGTCCGCCGTTCTTGCAGGCGAGAAGCGTCGGGCCTTCCTGAGGTCTGTGGAAATTGTGGTGGAATTTCTCATGGTATAGATGATTGTTCTCAACCCTCTAAATGTTTGAACTGTGGAGGAGCACATGCAGCCTCCTCAAGGGATTGCGAAGTATACAAATATGAATACGAGATTATATCTGTCTGAACGAAGGAGAAAATGTCCTTTTCTGAGGCAAAGGCCAGGGTAAGGGAGCGGTTCATTGGCCCTGGGGTTACCTTTGCTGCTGCGTTGTCTCGCCATAAAGCTACCCATCAGGTGCCCCTGCCATCACACAATGCCCCGTCAAATTCTCGGGGTTCTACTTCCCGGCCTTCTCACCCGGGGGGTTCCACTGAGGGAGTGCAGCCTGGAAGCAGCTGTGTTTCCTCCAGGGAGGTGCCTCCTGTCTCTGAGGGTGTCCCCTCTGCGGTGGTTCTTCAAGTGTCTGGGAGTGCCTCCCCCATCCCAGTTCTTCCGGTTCCTCCTGTGACAAACACCCGTGTCGATGCTACACTTTGCTTTGACACATCTAAAACTCCCGATGTCCTTCCTGTGCATCCTTGTCCTGACATATCCAAAAAAACCAGCATCTCTCATACTTCTGTATCAGCTGCTACTTCCATACCGACTGCTGCTCCTGTACCATCTGCCCGCTCTGCTACTGTTGCTCACTCTTCTTTACAGTGTGGCACTATAGTTTCTAATGCTTTAAGTTCTGGTACAGAGATGGAGGTTGCATCTGCCAACCTCAAACGAGTGAGGAGTGAGGAGTTTTTGGGTGACTCCCCTCCTTCTAAGGTTCAAACTTCTGTACCACATGAGGATTCTGAGGGGGCTCTTTGCTCGACAACCTAGCCAGTGGTGGTGTCTAAGTCTGTGGGTGTTCATGATGGCCCTTCTAGGATTCCTGTCCCTGCCTCTTCCTCAGGTGCGGTGGGGCCTGGGTCTTTAGATACTCATAGAGCTCAGTCGCTTGCTCCCTCTGATCCGTCACCCAGCGACCAACCTTTGGATGATTTGGTTGGGGGAGGTTCGGTTGGCCCCGAGGTGCCAGCTGAACCCTCACATGGGTGTGCAGACGAGGCACGTGGGTCCTCCAAGAAGGTCTCTGTTCTTCGGACTCATTCTGGTGATGGGCGGGACATGTCTCGGGGTAAAGGTACTTCCACCCATGGAAACTCTAAATCTTCATTGCCTTCTTGGTTGGTGAGGCAGAGCTCCATGCCTAGGAAGAAGGGCTTTCACTCCCTTCCCAATGAGGTGGCTACATAGCTTTCTAAGTTCATAATATTTAATACTACTCACTATGGCTCAATCGGTACCAATCTGTCTTCAGTGGAACTGTAGAGATGCCATGGCAAATTGGGAGGAATTGCAGTTATTACTCTGCTCTGAACCCACTATGTGTGTGTCTTCAGGAGACAATGGTGGGGGACAGACAGTTCCCTTCCATTAGGGGGTATAAGGCCTTTCATGCATCTCCTCCTGGTGGTCACAGCGGTGGGTGTGCAATTTTGTGCCGTTCTGATGTCCCCTTTATTTCCTTTGAGATTCAGTCACCCTTTCAAGTTCTAGCAGTACAGATTCACGTTGGGAGGTGCTATACCATCTGTTGTCTGTACCTTCCACCTTCCGTTCCTGTTATACGTGCTGACCTAGAAACCCTTATCAGCCAACTTCCACCCCCTTTCCTACTCCTTGGTGACCTTAATGGCCGCCATCCTTTGTGGGGTGACTCACTTTCAAATCCCTGGGGTGATCTTCTTGCCTCTTTGGTTGGGGATTTAAATTTGGTTGTCCTAAATGATGGAAGGCCAACCCATTTTCATGTTCAGACTGGCACGTATTCTGTCATTGACCTTACCATCTCCTCTTCTAACTATGCCCTTGATTTTTCTTGGGAGGTTTTGGATGATCTACATGGTAGTGACCATTATCCTGTAGTGGTCCAGCCTACTCGTTCTGTTCCTGTGGCCCATCTGCCACGTCGGTATCTGGACAGGGCTGATTGGTCTCTCTTTGAGGAACTATGTGTATTTGCCAACGGGGTTACTGATTTTTCAACTATCGATGATGCCGAATGTTATTTTACTAAGACCATTTTCTCAGCAGGGGTTCATTCTATCCCACGGACTTCTGCTGTTTTTTCCCGGAGACCTGTGCCATGGTGGAATGATGACTGCTCCATAGCAAAGGGAACTTACAAAGCAGCTGCTCGTCGGTATTTTGCCAATCGTAATGTTGTTTTTCTAAAAATACAGTGTCGCAAACCACGTGCTCACTATAGATGGGTCATGAAGAATGCTCGTCGTAACTCGTGGAGGTCGTATGTTTCTACAATTACATCTTCAACTTCATTGTCTGTGGTGTGGAAAAAGGTGCGCAAGATTTCTGGTAGGTTCTCGCCCCCCTCCCCTCCGGTGTTGCGTCTTCACGGAGAACTTGTGTCTGCACCAGATGCAGTAGCCTCTGCTTTTGCAGATCAGTTTTATGCTGTCTCCACAAAGGATCCTTCCCAGCAATTTGCCACCTTTCATAGGAATCAGGAGAGGCTGGGTCTTGACTTTCGCTCTTGTGGCGGAGAGCCATACAATTTAGATTTCAGCTTCAGTGAGCTACGTGCTGCCCTTTCAGAGTGTCGTGACACTGCTCCTGGGCCTGACGATATTCCATACGCTATGCTGCATCATCTTCCGACTGATTCACTTCAGTTTTTATTGGACCTTTTTAACATGGTTTGGAGTGAGGGCTCTATTCTGAGGAGTTGGAAGTTGGGTATTGTCCTCCCCTTTCCCAAGCCTGGTAAAGGCCATTCCCAAGTCTCCAACTATCGCCGTATCACTTTAACATCATGTGCGTGCAAGCTGTTCGAAAAGATAGTCAATGTCAGGCTTATGTGGTTTCTGGAGAAGGGTTGCTTTCTCTCTCCGTCGCAGAGTGGTTTCCGTAAATTACTGTGCACTTCAGACAACCTTATCAGGCTCGAGGCATCAATCTGTGAAGCTTTTGCCTCCAAGCAACATCTTGTGGCTGTGTTTTTTGACCTTGAGAAGGCTTATGACACTACCTGGCGCCATGGCATCCTCCAACAACTTCATGCCTTTGGTTTACGTGGTCGCCTGCCTGTGTTGCTTGGAGACTTCTTGACTGATCGTGTATTTCGGGTCCGTGTGGGTTCTAGCCTCTCTGCGCCACTGTGCCAGGAGGAAGGTGTCCCGCAGGGTAGTGTCTTAAGTGTTTCCCTGTTTGCAGTGGCCATTAATGGTATCATTGACACTGTGCCTGCTGGGGCATCCTCATCCCTTTATGTGGATGACTTAGCTATGTGGTTTTCTGGCTCCCGTATGTCTGCTATTGAGCGGTGTATGCAACATGCCTTGGACAAGATTTCTGCGTGGGCCAATTCCAAGGGTTTTCGGTTTTCCCCTTCAAAGACTGTGGCTATGCACTTCTGTAGGATGAGAGGGGTACACCCGGACCCTGATCTCCAGCTTTGTGGCAGGAGACTCTGTTGTGTGACAGAGACGAAATTCTTGGGCCTGACTTTTGATTGTCGTTTGACATGGGTCTCACACTTGGGAAATCTTAAAACATCATGTATGAAGGCTCTCAATCTATTGAGGGTTCTATCCCATACCTCTTGGGGTGCTGATCGAAGGACACTCTTGCATTTGTTTCAGGTATTTGTAACCTCTAAGCTGTCATATGGCTGTGAGGTATATTCCTCTGCCACAGAATCAAGACTAAAAACTCTAGATGCTCTCTATCATACTGGTCTTTGCCTTGCAACTGGGGCTTTTCGGTCCTCTCCAATTCCCAGCTTATTAGTGGAAGCTGGTGTGCCTCCCTTAGATCTACTGCGTCAGTCTGTTGCAGTACGGTGCTGGCTCCGGATTCGTCACCTTCCAGACTCACTTGTCTGTGAGGGTGTGACGAAACAGTCTTGTCTTTTGTGTTATAGTAGACACCCTCGCATGCCTCGTCCATTTGGCTATAGGGTTCAGGATATAATGGAGGGGTTTGGTTTGTTGGCAGTCCTTGTCAGTCCTGTTCGGATCCTGAGGGTTGCGCCTTGGATATTGCCCAAGGTAATTTTCTGCAGGCCTATTGCAGGTGCAAAGAATTTTGTCGCTCCTCAGTGTCTTTTAAGGTTATTTTTAGAACATTCTTCTAGTCATGGTGGTTCTGTGCCTGTGTATACTGATGGCTCTAAATCCGCATCAGGTGTTGGTTTTGGAGTGGTATTTCCCAATTTTAGCCGTGGAGGTAGTCTTCCTTTGGTTGCCTCAGTTTTTACTGCGGAGTTGTCAGCCATCATTTTAGCCTTGAAGTTGGTGTTTGTTAATCCTGATAATTATTTTACTATTTTTAGCGACTCTCAAGGGGCGCTTTTGGCCCTGGACTCTTTTAACTCTTCCCATCCCTTAGTTTTAGCTATTTTGGAGTGACTGTTCCTCATTCGTCATCGGGGGAAGAGAGTGGATTTTTGCTGGGTTCCCGCACATGTTGGTGTGGTGGGCAATGAGACTGTGGATGCATTGGCCAAGGCTGCGGCTACTCAACAGCCCCCAACAGAATATCCGCTTCCTGCATCAGATCTAACACCTTACTTGCGGGACAGAATTCATGTGTGTTGGCAGAGACGCTGGGATGGTGTTGCTCATAATAAGCTGAAAGAGGTCTTCCAGAGAGTGGCTGTGCCTTCCATGCCTCAGCGATTGGATGTAGCTTTTGCTAGGCTTCGCATTGGGCACTCTCGGCTTACACATGGGTTCCTGATGAGTGGCAAGACTCAACCGTACTGTGATGATTGCTTTGTTCCCCTTACTGTCCGTCACTTGCTGATCGAGTGACCAAGTCTGGGGAACCTGCGTCGGAGATTCCTCCATAGGCATACAGGGGTAGATGGTGCCTACTGTCTCTCCTCGATGCTTGGTGGAGCCCATGGCGATTTTACTGATGTTTTTGGTTTTCTTCAGAAGGCGGGCCTCCTTCCACTTTTATAAGAAATTGTTTTCTCTTTTAACTATTCTTTTATTATTTTCAGTATATTATTTCTAGAAAAAGTTATTAACTATGCACCATTTATTTGCCATGTGTTTTAGCTTGTTGTCCGGCGGCATATGACCTTAGCAGTTGCGCCGCCAGTTTCTACTACAATCAATCAATCAATCTCTCTCTCTCTCTCTCTCTCTCTCTCTCTCTCTCTCTCTCCAACAATCCATTATCTCCCTCCCCCATCTCTTTGTCTTTTGCTCTCCCCTCCACTCTCTCTATATCTTCCCTTTGTCTCTTCTACCCTTTTTTTCCCAATACCTTCGCCCTTTCCTTACTTCTCTCTTTTTACCTCATTTCCCCCTCCTCTCCATTCTTTACCGTCTCTCTCTTCCCTCTTCCCATTTTCCTTCCCTCTCTCTCCCCTTCCTTCTCCCTTTTACTTCTTCGTTTCTAATCTGAATCCTTTCTCTCTTTGACCATTTATTTTGCTTTCATCCCTCCTTTCTGTTTACTCTCGCATCTCTCTCCTTTGTTTATCCTCCTCCTGCTCCTCCTCTCCCCTCGTCTTTTTTTTTTTTTTTTTCGCCACCTGAGGGCCGGACATAAACAAATAATTGCTGTGTGCGGCTCATATTCCTGGTTTTTCCACTGATCCTTGCCTTCCAACACCCTTCTGTCACTGCAGGGAGCAACATAAAGGCCTAGTACTTACTTCATCGTTGGTTGTGTTTTCCTGGTGTTTGGATTTAGCCTGTAGTTTGGGAGGAAAATTCAGTACTTCATCGTTGGTTGTGTTTTCCTGGTGTTTGGATTTAGCCTGTAGTTTGGGAGGAAAATTCGGTACAGCAGACGGGGCCCCCTTGGTCGTGTTTTTTCGTTTCTGCACATGCGCAGTACGACCTGTGTGACGTCATGGACGAGTCACTGCATTTCCCCTGCTACAATTGGTCTGTACTGTCGTGCTGGTGAAGCTAACGCCCCACGCACCTTGCTACCTACCTAGGTGTGCAGCATGGAGTACTCGGGCCCTGCCACCCTCGAGGACCTTGAAGCTGACCTGGCGCTGAGTGACGAGGGTGAAATGACCCCGAGTGCCTGGCCACAGCTACCACAAAGCAGTAGCAATGTCTCGTTAGTTGGGAATGCAGCTACGGAACCAGCACTATCTGTACCTGCTGCACCTCACCTCGTCGGCCAGGCATCTTCCTCTGCCAAGTGCCCCATGCATAACACCTTGGACAGCAGCAGTGAGCCTGCATCGCCTGCTACCAAATCCTTCTAGCAGCAGGAGACTTCCGATCCTCTGCAGAGGGCAACCGCCCTTGGATCCAACACTCCTCGCCTCCCGCAGCTTGTTCAATCCCCCCAAGTTTCGCCGTTGCTTCCTGCCTCTACGCCTCCGGTGTTCGTGCCCAGGGCTGACTATGTCAAGCTTTTATTCAAAGACAACCCAACTGTGGACATCAAACTCCGATGGTTGTCTGAGATCAACTGTGCTATTCACCTTGACCACGCCTAAGCAGAGTTCAAGATGTCTGCAATCACTTCCCGTTTTGTCTACATCTTCAGCAGTCGCAGGGACATCGTAGATAACATAACTAAAGGAGAGTTCCTATCCCTTTCTTTGGATATTCAAGACTCACCTGAGAGGCCCCGCAAGTTTCCTATTTACCTCCTAACACGTTATCCTGTCTGCACTGATCCCAACTTGGCCAAGGAGCTGCCAGATATCTACTCAATCCAATGTTTCCACCAGAATGGCACTCCTATCAACTGGCTGGTAGTCACCTGGAGCCTTCCTCACCCGCCACCACCAACTGTCACCTTCAGCTTCCTTCCCTGCCTCCCAGTTTGTGAGTTTTGCAAGATGCCAGATGAGCAACTGTGGTGTTTTCGATGCTGGGGCATTGGTCAAATATCCCAGTATTGCTCTGTGCCAGAACTGTGTGCAACTGTGCATGGTGCTCTGGCCAACACGACTCTTGGACGAGTCCTCATCGACCACCTCCACCTGCTTCTGATACAACCTTGATGCAACCCAACCCGCCTCCTCCAGATACCTTGCACTGGAAATGTCCCCGATGTCATCAAGAAGGGGTTAACGTTTGGCATGGCTGCACTAGATGCCGGGCTAACCCTGCCCCCTTTGCTAAGGGTGGGGCTCCACTAGTGTCACCACCACCACCACTCTGCACTGCCACTCCTCCTGCCTCCACTGTCGGTTTGGACTCAGCTGCAGTCACTGAACTTTGTGATGCCGTTGCCACTGTCAGGACTCGGATTAGCTCACTTACAGCACGTTTCGAAGCAATAGAAGCCCGCATTGATGGCTTGGTTAGCAAACAAGCCACACTTGAGACAACATTAAATTCACTGGTTGAATCACAACAAGTCATCATTACAACTGCCAGATCCTTACAGAGAAGCTGGACTCCTTTGTCACTCCCACTGGACAACTAAATGCTCCCCCAGGGAGTCTTCCCCTCGTGGCACGCCACGTATCACTTCTCATGCCATCACCACTTCCTCATCTGGCCCTCGCAAACGTCATGGCAAAGTTCGGTGACATGGCACAACTACATGTCATCTCTTGGAATGCCTGTGGTGTTACTAACCGGTCTAAACTTATTGCACTCAAAGGACATGTATACAGTCGCCACCCGGATAACATTTTCATTCAGGAATCCTTTGTTGGTCATGCACTACTTGGGGTAGAGTCACCCACTCTCAGTGGTTATGTTTCTTATGTCCATCGAGTTAGGAATGGCCTTGGCATGTATGTCCACTCCTCCATCCCGCACCATTTCCTCCAAAGCTCTGTAGATAACGAGACAATCTTCCAGCTTCTTGAGGTCACCATTGGAAGCAGCACAGTTCGGTTGTGCAACATGTACTCTGCAGCAGGCAGGTTGAATACAGCTGCTCTCCCAGCTCCCACCATCCGTGGCATGATATACATGAGGGATTATAATGCCCGACACCCTGCTTTGGGGGACCTTTTTGCCACTGTTAACCATAACAGGACTAAACTTCTTGAGTATATTCGTCATAACCAGCTCACCCGCTTGGACACCGGTGGGGCCACACACTCTCGAGGAGGCACACTAGATCACGTCCTTACATCTGGCCTTGTGGTGTCCCGGGTCAGGTGTTCATCTATCCCTGTGCTCTTCTCTGATCACATTGCTCTCAGCCTTCATATTCCCTCCCTGCTACACCTTCTCCTGTACACAGATGCACTCACATTGCAAGCCCACCCAAATACTGCCCTACATACATCTCCTATATGACCAATCTTCTTCCCACGTTCGACCTTCATTGTCCCGAAAAGTTGTATTCATCACTTGTCAGCTCCACGCATGACTTCTACACCCATTATATCAGCAGGCCACACATTACGCACCATCATGATGCCACACCTGGACACTGGATAATTGCATTGCTCAGGCAGAGAGGAAGGCGGTGGAAGATGATTTTGCCTTTCAAAGACGACCTTCCCGCAAGAGTCTCCATTGGTATTAATTGTCAAGGGATGATCTAGTTGCTCTCCAGCACTGCGTTTATACTGATTCGTGGCATAAACTTACTGATAGCATCAACCATCAAACGAAGGTTGGTTCCATGTGGAGCCTTATGAACAAGGTTGTCAAGATGAAGCCCCCTAGTGTCCTCCACCACAGTCCAGCACAGTACGCACAGGATTTTGTTGATCCCTGGTCTGCACAGTCACGGGCTTGCGCCCTTCCCACACACATACAGGACGTGCTCTCCACCCAGAATCACTTTCTTGCACTCCATCTCACCGCCGTTTTACTTAGGACAGATGATGAGGATGGTGTGACTATAACTGACGATGAATTGCGACAGGCCCTCACCAGGGGTAGGGTAATGGCTTCAGGTGATGATGGCATCACTTTTTCTGTCCTCTGTGTTCTCCTGAAAGTTCCTGGTAATCCCCTTCTTCAGCTGTTCAACCTTTGCATCGGTCTGGGATACATGCCACAAGCCTGGACACACAGTACAATCGTGCCTATTCCTAAACCTGGCACTGATAAATTCTGACCTGTTTCCCTCACTCCTGCTTCAGTAAAGTACTGGAACACATCATCCTCACAAGACTCTTGTTTAGGCTGCAGGACAAGCTCTCGCCCTGACTGTACGGCTTTTTACCACAGTGAGGGACACATTATTGCCTCATGGAGCTATCCACCCTCCTATCCCCCACCAGTGTAGTGGCCTTCATTGATTTAAAAAGTATATTTGATGTCGCCAACAGAGACATCATCCTCGACCAGCTAGTGGATTTTGTAGTTAAGGGAAACCTGCTGCGATGGATATGTGTTTACCTGTCTAATAGGTCCTCTCATGTTCTTTTTAACCCGCCCCGTCCCGACCACTTTCTCACCACTGGTACCCCCCAATCCCGACCATTTTTGGACCCAAATTTTTTTTGCTAAAACTTTCGCTTTTGGTCAGAAACAATGGTCAGTCACGAAGAAATTGTTCCCCGGGGTCCATAATTGCCCTAAACAGGTATGCCTTGGTCACACCTGGCACCGTGTTCTCTGTAGGTGGTCTGAGCCTCTAACGTTTTCTATGGTATTATAAGTCTGGGAAACCAATGAAAGTAAGTAGATATGTATTTATTACAAACATATAAACATGTGATAAAAGAGTAAATTGGATTTTATACAAAAATAGAGCTGAAATAAACATTGTACCATCGTGCGAAACGAGCAAAATCGGGCAGACTGGTCAGGATGAATCGCTAACATTCCAGAATCATGATACATATCATTTTTTATACTTACATAATACTTCTACAATAACATTATACCATTTTACATTTTATTGAACTGTTTTTACGTATTCACAGGCCTTTCGATAACATTTAGCGTAATGTTAGCGCTTATTTACGTAGTGAGTGAACTCGCTGTGACTGTTGTTTCAACTCGTATTGTGTTTTTTCTACTTACATAATACTTTCCTAATAACATTATACACTTTTCAACTTTAGAGAACTGTTTTGAGATAGTTTCAGGCCTTACGTAAATATTTAGCGTAATAATAGCGCATAATAACACACACGGTGAAGTCACTATGACTACTATTTCAACTTACAACCTATTTTTGTACTTATATAATAATTCTCCACTAACATTGCACATGTTTACACTTGATATAATTGATATCACATAATTTCAGACCTTACGATTCTACTGAGCGTCATATTATCGCGTACTTACACAGTGAGTGTTATCGCGATAACATTTGTTTTATCTTATACTAGTATTCAACTTATAAATTACCTACTACTAACATTACAACCTTTTCCACTTTATATAATTCCTATCACATACTTACTGACCAGAATGTTCTACTGAGCGTAATATTTTCGCAAATTTACACAGTGGGTGTATTTGTGGCATCAATTATTACAACTTACACTATTTTTCAACTTATACGTTTTATTCATGCTAACATTACACCCATTTCCACTTTATATTCTTGCTATCACATATTTACTGACCAGAGTGTTATACTGAGCATCATATTTTCGCAGATTTATACAGTGGGTGTAGTTTTCATATCACTTCGTTCAACTTACACTATTTCTCAATTTATACATTACTTTCCTGCAAACATTACACCCGTTTCAAGTTTATATAAGACTTAGCACATACTGACTGGCCTTACCATTATACTGAGCGTCATATCGCCATCCCACACAGTTTCAGTAGTGTAGGAAGTTATGGTACTCTCTGAAACATGGCTGAAGGCACAACGCAACATTGGTGGTGGTGGGGGAGGTGGAGAGCGGCGCCTTTCATCACTCGCACTTCTCTTCCCTCTCCCTTTTCCTTTACCCTTTCCCTTCCCTTTCCTTCCTTTCCCCACATCTTGGGACTGTGTGGAGGAAGTTTGGGAATATTGTATGGCGAAAGACGTGCTGGGGAGTGGTTCCACCTCCTCTCCCCTAGGCCTATGTGCACCACGTGCTCGTGCTGCCTCCCTCACACCACTTTCCCTTTCACCCCGCACTCCCACCACACCACTTTCGCCTTCCCCAGACAAAACACTAGGCCATACTTTATTTGCCTTCTCGCCCCACCTTCTGATCCTCGGGGTGAGATTTTTTCCTTCCCCAACCACGAGGCAACATCACGTCCTAAGCCACCGTCATCGTCATCGTCCTCATCCTCGTCCTCATCAGAATCTCTCTCTAGGGGATGGAGAGAGGTCCATGCAGGTGTTTTGGGTGCAGGCTGGCCTTCCCTTGCCTTACGATACGTGACATACCGCTTTTTCCGGGGCGAAGGGACCTCCTCATCACTGCTTGTTATTTCCTCCTCAGGCTGCACATAATCTCGATCCACCACATCATCATCAAGTGGAGAATCACTATCTCCAGTGAAGGCATCCAGGGCAGATTGTATTTCGTCGTCTGAGAGACCTTTTCGCGCCATGTCTGACCTGGGTCACTGCTAGCAGGTGAGTGACCAAGACAAGGGCAAGCGCAGGTCACGCGGGGTCTGGGACGCTGCCCACCTGGCAGCAGGTAGGGGAGGCTTGGGTAGGTGGGCGAATCGAAAATCTCGGGCGAATTTTGAAAATTGCGGAAATTATGAACCTTGCAATTGCAGGACGTTGAAGTACGTCAACGGGATTGGCAGTGACAACATGAGGACGTGGAAGTACGTCAACGTGACGCCGCGGGTTAAGGGCGCATACAGCACTGCTAAGGATTTCGAGCTTGGTGCTCCACAAGGTGGTGTCCTTAGTCCTTTTTTGTTTTATATCCTCATGCATCATCTACTCACCCTCTTTCCTGACATCCCTGGAACCATGATTACTTGCTATGCTGATGACATCTGCATTCACTCAAATTCCCCAGCAGATCTGCAACGTTTCCTTCACTTGTTTCATGAGTCGGCTTCCAAATGCAGTCTCATTATCTCTCCAGAAAAGAGTAGAATCTTCACTTCCCGTCCAGGAAGAACACTGCCTGTATTCTCCGTCGGAGATTGTGTTATCCCTCTGTGCACGCAGTACCTTTATCTGGGGGTGCCTGTATGGATATCTCCCTCCATTCCTGCAAGACAACGAGTGTATCCAGTTGTTTGGGATCTGCTGACCCGCTGCAGCGGCTCCTAAAACCTCTCAAGTGGCTCACTAATTATGCTGCCGGGGTGTCTATTCCTGTAGCACGAACCATATACACAGCGTTCATTCAATCAGTTGTTGATTATCTCTCCTCTGCTCTTTGTCAACTTTCCAGAACAGCCTTACAACCTCTTGAGAAGTTCCAAAATGCAATAATGAGACTCATCCCGGGCTGCCCTGGCTCAACCAGAATTGTCAACATGCAACTTGAACTCAACCTTCCACCACTTGTTGAGAGAATATACTCTGTGGTTACATACTTCAGCGTTAAGTGCCTGCATTATCCTCACCTTTCTCCCCACTACTCTCACATCATTTGGACTTCCCTTGATCCTACTGCACCAAGGCCTCTGCTTCGTAGTGGTGACCGCACACTAGCTAATACTGTTTGTTCAAACGTCCGACCGCTAAACATCAACGTACCAGTGCTTGCTGAGGAGGTGGACTATGGCATTCCACCTTGGCAGACCCCTGTGCCAGCTATCTCATACACTCCAGCCTCCAAGACTGCCCTGTCTCAGCTTCAGAAACAGCTAGCTTTGGAAACCATCGCCAGGCTGTCATCTTCCCTCCCTTCGGCCCACCATATCTACACTGATGGCTCCCTGCAGGAGGATGACTGTGCTGTATTTTCCCCAGGTCTGGACCCACCTCAAGGGGGCTGGTTGGGCCATCGACTGCCAACCTCGTCGAGCTGTATGTATTGCGAACTACATGGATTCCTGGATGCAGTTGCTTTATTAATACGGACGAACAACAGCGGCTTGATCATCTGTGATTCACAGCCGGCCCTCCATGCCCTCTCCTCTCCCAGGCCTGCTTATCAACACCTTGTTATGCATATACTCCATCAATTGGCCACTGCCCGCGATTGTTTGCTGGTGGTGCAGTTTCTGTGGATTCCCTCTCATATTGGTCTCACAGCCAGCAACACTGCTGACCTCCTTGCAAGGTCTGCCTGTGGACTGGATCCACCCACTGTGGATGCTAGTAATGCCTCCCCCATTTGGTACAAGCAGATAATAAGCAGAGCAGCCCACTCCCCTATTCACTGCAGAAATGCTGAGAAGGCTCACACTGCATCCATCCATCATTATGATCACATTCTCTCTCATCCCCATAGATATCAATGTGGTGGTCTTATGGTTGGTCAACATAATGTGGTGTGTGCCTGCCTCAGACTGGGCTACCGACCTGTGTGGCAGGTGGCTGGGGCGGGCAACGCACCTCATTTCTCCTCCTGTAAGCTGTATGACGCACCCAATGCCAACACACGTGACCATTATTGCCTGCAATGTCCATTTGTCTCTGATTTAATACCACACGGACTCACATTAGTGGACATGTGAAAACATTTGTTGGAAGATGATAACCTAGATGTTATTCTCATGCGTCATCCAAACTTTGGTGGGTGTTAATTTGTTATAACTCGACAATGTGTCCTGTGTGGCACGAGATCCCCTGTACTCACCTCACAGACGGCTGCATCGTGCTGTTCTAGGTTTGTTGCCTTCAGGCATAATAAATTAATCAAATCAATCAACCCCTCGTCTTTCTCTTCCCCCACATCCTCCCCTCCTCCCTTCCTTGTACCCACTCTTTCCATTTTCTTCCCCTCTTCCTCCGCTCTCATTTTCTGCTGCCTAATTTTCTCATCCCTTCCCCCTCTTACCTCCTTCTCCACTTTTCCACTCCTACACTTGTTCTCATCCATCCCTCACCTTTTTCTGAATCTTCTCCATTCCTCCTCCTCCTCTCCCACATCACCCTTCCTCATCACTCAACACACAATAAATTTCGGTTCCATTCTGGGTGTGATTCCCAAAAGACGAATGGAGGATTTAGACCTGACAGAGTAAGGCCTTTTTGTAATTTATTTGGCTCATTGTGGGTAGTCACTCTCATCACCTTCACTAACTCATTCAGGCCACGATGTAGAGAAAATGGACAATTTCAATTTGCCTACCCCCAGGAGATTTACTCAGTTTTTTTCAGGTACGGAACAATCTCCTTAACTTGACAAAAATAACAAATTACCTAATAATTTTCTCTTAAGCTTTTTGCAGACTTACGGGGAAATTTCTTCTCTGTAAGATATTCGCCCACTGATTTGATAGTCAAGTAGCTCATAATGCACCTTCTTTGTGTGTGTGTGTGTGTGTGTGTGTGTGTGTGTGTTCTTACCTAATTGTTCTTACCTAATTGTATCTTTACAGGAATGAGTCAAGCTCGTACTGTCCCGTGTCTTAAACCATATTTATCATACATATCCTTAAATTTGTGAATTGTTTTGGCACACACTATTTCATTCGGTAGTGTATTCCATTGATCAATTGCTTTGTTTGGGAAACTGAATTTCCTTACGTCTTTATCACCTCTCTTCTTATGCAGTTTTTTGCAGTGTCCTCTTGCTGATGCTTCTCCATATGTTAAGTAATCATTTATGTCTATTTTCTCCTTTCCTGATATGCATTTATATAGCATTATCATGTCACCTCTTTTCCTTCTCTCCTGTAGTGTTGGTAGATTCAGTTTATTTAGTCTTTCTTCGTAGCTTAGGTCCTTAAGCTTGGTATCCATCTTGTAGCGGCCCTTTGAACTTTTTCAATCTTGTCTATATGCTTTTTGAGATGAGTACTCCAGATTACTGATGCATATTCCAGGGTTGGTCTAATGAATGATGTTATTATCCTTCTTAGCATGTCTTCATTTATGTATGTGAATGCTATTCTCATATTTGAAAGCAGTGTATACATGTTCCGTACCTTCTCGCTGATGTGGTCAGCCGGAGATAGTCTGTTATTGATAATCACACCTAGGTCTTTCTCTCTTTCTGATGTGTATAGGGTTTTATTTCCTAACTTATAATCCCAATCAGGTCTTTTTCCACTTTTACCAAACTTGATTACATGACACTTGTCCACATTGAATTCCATTTGCCATGTACTACTCCATTCATGAAGTTTATTTAATTCTTCTTGTAGCTCTTTACAAGAGTCTGTGGTAGTAATTCTCCTTTGTATTTTTGCATCATCTGCAAACATATTCAGATAGCTCTCATTTCCAGTGTTACTGTTTATATCATTTATATACACTAAAAACATGATTGGTGCCAGCACTGAACCCTGTGGTACTCCACTAGTCACTTCTTTCCATGATGAGTAGTTTCCTCTTAGTACTGTCCTCATTTCTCTTTTTATGAGAAAGTCTTGCGTCCAACAAAACAGTTTGCCTCGAATTCTTCCTTGATGGTACAGTTTCCATAAAAGTCTTTGGTGTGGTACTGTGTCAAAAGCTTTCTTGAAGTCTAAATAGATACTGTCCACCCATCCTTTCCTTTCCTGTATTGTGTTTGTTACTGTGTCATAGTAGCTCAACAGATTAGTAACACATGATTTTCCTTTTCTGAAACCAAACTGTCTTTCTGTTATCATACTGTGTTCTTCTCGATGATTTACCCAAGCTTTTCTTATAAGTTTTTCTAATACCTTGCTTACAACACTGGTCAGTGATACTGGTCGGTAGTTGAGTGGATTTTGTCTATTTCCTTTCTTGAATAAGGGGACAATATTTGCTTTTTTCCAAATATCAGGTAGTTTACCTTGACTCAAGGATTTCTTGAAAATTAAAAATAATGGATTACTTACCTCCTTTGCACATTCTCGTAATACCCAACATGAAATTTCATCAGGACCACTTGTTTTACCTCTGTCTAATCTACTTAACTCCTCCTGTATTACTTTTTCTACTATTTGTATATCTGGTAGTATGTGTGGACATGCGTGTTCCACATAGTCCCTCTCAAAATTTTTTTCTTCTGTAAAAATTAATTGGAAATTCTTATTTAGTGCTTCACAAATATCTTTCTCTTGTGTATAAGTGATTCCCTCGTCCGTAATGGATTGTATTATATCTTTTACTTTAGTTTTGCTTCTGATATAGCTGTAAAAGAGCTTTGGTTGATCACTACTTTTATTTATTATATCCTCCTCAAACTGTTTTTGGGCTTCCCTCCTTATTCTTGTATAGTCGTTTCTTGCCTGTTTGTAATTATTATACGCCCTTTCACTATTGTGTCTTCTGTATCTATTCCACAACAAATTTCTTTTTTTTGATTTTTTACATTCTGTATTGAACCATTTCTGTATTTTCTTATCTGCTTCTTTGTGCTGTGGGATGTACTTCTGGACTCCTATTTCATAAAATTCACAAAATTTTTTATATACAGCATTTAAATATTGTCCTCTAAGCTCATTTTCCCAATCAACTTCTAAGAAATATTTCTTTAGGTCTTGATAATTTCCCTTTTTATAGTTTAGGCTCTCTTTGTAACTATCATTGCTGTTTACTATGTCATATGCTATCCTGAAGTTATAATTTAGTACTGCATGGTCGCTTTTGCCGAGTGGAGGGTGATATATTAAACTGTCAATATCATTTTCTTGCCTTGTAAATATTAGATCTAGCACTGAAGGTACATCAAGTCCTCTTTTTCTGGTGGTTTCCCTCACATGTTGCGTTAAAAAAAACTCTTGTACGAGATCCAGGAGCTTTTGGTCCCAACAGCTATCTTGGCTCTTTATATCTAGAGTATTCCAATTTATATTTGTATTGAAGTCCCCAGTTAGTATAATTCTTTCCGATTTCTCTTCCATTTTATGTAGCAATGATCTTACACTCTGAATTGTACTCTCTGCCAGGTCCTCATATTCGTCTCTTTCCCATGTGTTTGAACTGGGTGGCATGTACAAATTGGCTACAATTACTTTACCTTCAGATGTGTCGATCTCTACTGCAATCAGTTCTACTTGTGATTGTATATCTAGTTTTATTTCCTTGACTTTTAGATTTTTCTTAGTTAATATTACAATTCCTCCTTTTTTTTAAATATCTGTCCCTTCTCCATATATTGTATTCTTCTAAGTTTAGTATGTCATTTGATATCCTTGGTATTAATTTTGTTTCAGTTAGGCATATTATTTGTGGTTCATTTTCTCTGACATAATCATTCATCTCTAGTAATTTAGATACCATTCCATTCACATTTGAGTACATCAACTTAATCATCTTGTTTATATACTTGTCATGACATGGTCCTACTACCTTCCTCCTTTTTTCTTCCATCCTGTTTGTGTACCACTTTCGTACCTGCAATCCTATTACTTTGTAAAAAAAAATTCTTCTTCTCTTCTGATCTTCCCTCATTTTTTGTTTTTGCTTCCTCCCTTTTCTCTTTCAGTAATTCCAGTTCCTCTTGTGTTAGGCATCTTTTATCCATACATTTTTGAACTCCTCTTTTTCCTTAAGATTCTTTGCATTTTTTAGTATCTCTTCCACAGTGTTTACACTCTGGAAAGTCACCTTTAGAGGTCTTGTCTTGCTTTTCTCGTATTTCCCTAATCTTTTGTGTTCCTCTATGTCTTTACTACAGATTTCCTCTGATACTTCTTTCAGTAAGCTCATTACATTTGCCATCTCCTTTTTGTCTCTTGTGATCTTGTTTTTAACTTCTTCCTCTTCTATACCAGTGATTACTATTGATTTGTTTATCTCTACTGAATCTCTGACTAACTTTGGATTGTTTTGGATTATTCTTTTCACCTCCTTTTTAATGCTTTTTCCCTCCACCATTGTTTCTAAGTCTTTCTTTACTTTCACCATTTCAGCATACGTGGTTTCTACATCATTTTTGTAGCTTTGCACAGCTTCATTCACTTGTGTTATCTTCTCCTCAATATCACTGCTCTGGTCCATAAGACTGCTAACTTGCCTAATTGTCTCTGTGTCATTTTTGAACTCTTCCATAACACTCTCGTGATTGACTACTGTACTTGCCATTTCACTCATTTTCTTCCTAAGTGTAATCAATTCCACTGTTACTTCACTGATGGTTGTGTCTTTCTTATTGGCCTCTCTTCCTAGTTTTTCTATTTCTTCCTTTTGCAAGTGCATCTGCTTTTTTATTTCATCAATTTCATTTTTGAAAGCCATTTCTAGTTTGTTTACACGTTCAACCAGTCTATTGTGAGTCTCTGCTTCAACCATTTCTTGGTAGAAATCATCATTTTGCTTTTTACCTTTATCCCTTTTCTTTCTGTGTAATGGTAAAGATTTTATCCCACCGGTTGACACCAGTGTAATGGTAAGAATTTTTATGCCACCGGTATACACCAGTGTGATGATAGTGGTATTTATATTCTTACCTGTTGTGGTTACTGATCAACTCATCCATGGATATACAAGTGGTACTCGACTTAGTATAACAGTCTATAGTAAATATTTATGAAATATTATGGTAGCGTTTGTAGTTTTTGGCCGAGCTTAGATTTAGTCGGTACCACTGGTGGTCGTCGTTCCCTCAGCGAAGGAATCTTGAATTGGAAGGGGAGTGAATTTGGCTTGAGGACGTAATTTCCTTGATTAGGTATACTAATAAAGAAAAGAAAATGATATATACTTTACTTTAATAATCCTGTTAATTTCCACAAAAAAAACAATTCTTTTTCTTCTAATTACATGACCCATTTTAGTATGAGAGAAGATAGTAAATATTACCAAGGTTTTTGGGTGTTCATTCCTCTAACATTATTACCAGACGAAACAATTTGATTCACGCGAGGTATGGAGTTGTTGTACTTTACTTTCCTTTTGGCCGTTACTCTTGGGCTCAACAATAGCCTCAAGCCAGGGACATTTTCTCTACAGGCATGAATTGTCTGTTCGGGCTGGCATAGCCTCGAATCAATAAGAATGATTATTTGTGTTCATCTTTCACCCATATAATATATTCTCCTCGTGTATTTTTCTCGATTCCCACACCAAGTCAATATTATTTTCAGTTCATCATCAACAATGTTTTATAGTCACTAGAAATACATAACCTCTCGGGCTTGTCCAGCCTCGAGGAATAATTAAAAAAAAAAAGAAATATAATCACCAGGAACACCCAATCACTCGGGCTTGTTTAGCCTCGAGGTACAACTCAAATATCACATTATTGCTCACAATCAGTAAGTTCCCTTCCAGGCTCCTGATTATTATTTTTTTTCTAATAAACCAATTTTAAAGAAAGAGAACAGTTAATGAATTTGAATTTTTCCTTTCCGTTACAGAACATATCACTTTTATATTTCTATTCCTTATCTCCAAAAAAAAGAAGTTCACTTGATAGGATCATTAATAACACATCAACTACTTTCGGTTTGTAAAATAACTCGTGGGTAGTGTAAGTGTAAGTGTAAAAGTCTACGGGCAATACTATGGGAATAACGTCGTGCTCACACGGACGTTGCCGGTGTCTGGGGAACTAAACGAACGTCCATTAGATACGATGACTGGGGCTCGAGTCTCTACGTTAAACTCTCAACAATATTACTTCATATAGTCCATAATAAGTAAGGATTAAACAAAGAAAAAGAGGGGGAGGAAGAAGAAATGTGGACGACTCACCTAAACAAACGTCCATTAGATACGATGACTGGGGCTCGAGTGACTCGCCGGGCACGCTAGCGACGCCACTGCTCAAGTCAAATGAGGTGGTGTTTTTGAAATATGGTGGGTTTCAATTCTCTTTACAATTTATTTAGCAGTGTACCCATGGCGCCAGGACTTTTGATTGAATTGGGGAAAATTTGGGATTTATTCCTTACTTAATTTAGATACTGATTCTATCACTATCTCAATTTGAATCTGAGAGCAGCTCATGCCATCTAGTGACGGCCAAGATAAACGGGTCTTTAAATCCTCACAAATGACATTATTTAGGCCATTTGGACTGCTAATCTTACATATTTGGGTTCTAGCAGCTTCATTAGCAAACATTTCACAACTAGGTTATGGAAAGAATTGTATATTCATCATTATGCTGTTTAAACTCGGCGCCCAACAACGACAAGAAAACTTGGCGCATCTGTTATTCGTTACTCCACGAGACGGGGAATTCCCATAGCTCAACATCCACAATTACATCACCCACTGCATAGATACAGAGATACATACATGTAAAAATAGTTAACTCTACATTAATTATTAATATATGAATTACTACTTAGAGTAGGAACTTATAAACTAATATTCAGGTTACACCCTATCTAACTTAAAATTACAGTACTACTAAACACATACATGAATCTCAAATGTGTGGCACTACATCTGTGTGTGTGTGTGTGTGTTCTTACCTAATCGTATCTTTACAGGAATGAGTCAAGCTCGTACTGTCCCGTGTCTTAAACCATATTTATCATACGTATCCTTAAATTTAAGAATTATTTTGGCACACACTATTTCATTCGGTAGTGCATTCCACTGATCAGTTGCTATATTTAGGAAACGAAATTTTCTTACGTTTTCATGCAGTTTATTGCAGTGTCCTGTTGCTGTTGCATCCCCATAGGTTATGTAATCATTTACGTCTGTTTTCTCCTTCCCTGATATGCATTTATATAGCATAATCATGTCTCCTCTTTTCCTTCTCTCCTGTAGTATAGGCAGATTAAGTTTTTCTAGTCTTTCTTCGTAGTTTCGATTCCTTGAGCTTGGTGCCTATCTTGTAGCGGCCCTTTGAACTTTTTCAATCTTATCTATTTGTTTTTTCAGATGAGGACTCCAGACTGCTGATGCATACTCCAGGGTTGGTCTGATAAATGATGTTATTATCTTTCTTAGCATGTCTTCATTTATGTATGTGAATGCTATTCTCATATTTGCAAGCAGTGTATACATGTTCCGTACCTTCTCACTGATGTGGTCAGCCGGAGATAGTCTGTTATTAACAATCACACCTAAGTTCTTTTCTCTTTCCGATGTGTGTAGGGTTTTATTTCCTAATGTATAATCCCAATCAGGTCTTTTTCCACTTTTACCAAACTTGATTGCATGACACTTGTCCACATTGAATTCCATTTGCCATGTATTGCTCCATTCATGAATTTATTTACTTCTTCTTATAGCTCTTTAGAAAAGTCTACATCAGTAATTGTCCTTTGAATTTTTGCTTCATCAGCAAACATATTTAGATAGTTTTCATTTCCAATTTTGCTATCTGTATCATTTATATACACTAATAACATGATTGGTGTCAGCACTTTGCCCTGTGGAACTCAGCTAGTCACTTCCCTCCAGGATGAGTAATTTCCTCTAGTACTGTTCTCATTTCTTTTTTTTTCGAGAAAATCTTGCATCCAACAATACAGTTTGCCTCGGATTCCTCCTTGATGGTACAGTTTCCATAAAAGTCTTTGGTGTGGTACTGTGTCAAATGCTTTCTTGAAATCTAAATAGATACTGTCCACCCATCTTTCTCTTTTCTGTAATGTTTCTGTTACCCTGTCACAGTAGCTCAACAGATTAGTAACACATGATTTTCCTTTTCTGAAACCAAACAGTCTTTCTGTTATCATATTATGTTCTAGATGATTTACCCAAGCTTTTCTTATCAGCTTTTCTAATACCTTCCTTACAACACTGGTTAGTGATACTGGTCGGTAGTTGAGTAGATTTTGTCTGTTCCCTTTCTTGAATAAGGGAACAATGTTTGCCTTCTTCCAAGTATCAGGTAGTTTACCTTGCCTCAAGGATTTCTTGAAAATTTAAGAAGATGCTTTGCTTAACTCCTTTGCACATTCATATAGCAACCAACATGAAATTTCATCAGGACCATTTGCTTTTCCTTTGTCTAATTTACTTAACTCCTCCTGTATTTCTTTTTCTGATAATTGTATACCTGGTAATATGTGTGGGCATGCATGTTCCATATCATCCCTCTCATAATTATTTTTTTCTGTAAGAACTGATTGGAAACTATTATTTAGTGATTCACAAATATCCTTCTCTTGCGTATAGCTGATCCCCTCATCTGTAATGGATTGTATTTTATCTTTTACTTTGGTTTTGCTTCTGATGTACCTGTAAAATAGCTTCGGTTGATCACTACTTTTATTTATTATATTCTCCTCAAACTGTTTTAGGGCTTCCCTCCTTATTCTTGTATAATCGTTTCTTGCTTCTTTATAATTGTTATATGCCCTTTCACTATTGTGTCTTCTGTATCTATTCCACAACAACTCTCTTTTTTCTTTTGATTTTTTACATTCTGTATTGAACCATTTCTTTATTTTCTTTTTTCTGCTTCTTTGTGCTGTAGAATATATTCCTGGACTCCTATTTCATAAAGTTCACAGAATTTTTTATATATAGCAAAGCAACGTTGGGTCTGGTTAGTACTTGGATGGGTGACCGCCTGGGAACACCAGATGCTGTTGGCATAATGTTCTCCCTACGTGTCAAGTGGGGTTGGTGGAGGATTAGTGCCCCTCCCTGTAAAACAATTAACTCTAAGCCCTTGTCCACCCCGTTTGGGATACATGGCATCTGGCAATGAATGAATGAACCCGCCGCGTTCCGTCGACGTATGGGTAGGTTGCAACATTTTGCATTTGCCAGTCCCGACGACGTACTGGTACGTTGTGCAATTGTAATGTCCCTAATTTGCACAATTTTCAATCTTCATGCGTGATTTTTCGTATGTATACACGGGACACCTTCCTCTATTCCTCTACAAGATGCCAAGCAGGGACAATGCCTTACACCGTGTAACGTCCCCCTCCTCCCCCGCATGCCTTTGTCTCGGCAATTCACCTGTTACCAGTGACCTGGCCAATAAAGACATTCAGGGCCAGAGTGATTCCCCAATCAATGACAATGTGGAGGACAAAGTTTACATAGCATTAGAGGAAGAAACAGTCAGAAATGATGATCAGGTAATGTGGCAAAAGAAGGTCAGGTATGGTGATGTGTTAGTGAGTGAAACAATGCTTATAATGCCTATATTACTGTTTGAAAACCAATATACTCTCATACTACATATAAATTCGTACCAAGTAAATAAATAAATACCATTTATGAGTGGTGTGAAATAGTTACCATCCCATAGAACTCGTTTTCTTTGGTGCCAACCTGTTAGAAAACCCAGTCAGGTAAGGAGGTGCTGCTACCTGGATCGAGTATTTTAAACCTCAGGTGAGCGATTTCTCTATGAAATTTCGATGTTTCTCACCAAAAGCAGAGGTTTTAGCCAATTTTTTTTTTTCGAAAATACCTCAGGATTGGGGGGTGTAGGAGGTGCGAAATAGCTAGGGATGTGACGGGTTAAATCTTGTCCTCTAAGCTCCTTTTCCCAATCAGTTTCTAGGAAGTACTTCTGTACCTAATGATAGTTTCCCTTTATATAATTTAGGCTCTTTTTGTAACCTTCATTGCTGTTAACTATGTTATATGCAATCCTGAAGTTGCAATTTAGTATTGCATGGTTGCTTTTGCCAAATGGAGGGTAATACATTAAATTGTCAATGTTGTTTCCTTGCCAAGTAAATATGAGATCTAGCACTGAGGGTACATCAAGTTCTCTTTTTCTGGTACTTTCCCTTAAATGTTGCGTTAGGAAAAACTCCTGCACGAGATGCAGGAGCTTTTGGTCCCAACAGCTTTCTTGGCTTACAGTATTATATCTAGAGTATTCCAATTTGTATTTGTATTAAAATTTCCAGTTAGTATAATTCTTTCCTATTACTCTTCCATTTTATGTAGTAATGCTCTTAAACTCTCAATTGTACTCTCTGCCAGATCCTCATATTCGCCTCTTTCCCATGTGTGTGATCTGGGTGGCATGTACAAATTGGCTACAATTAGTTTCCCTTCAATGTATTGATCTCTACTGCAATCAGTTCTACTTGTGAGAGTATATCTAGGTCTATTTCTTGGACTTTTAGATTTATCTTTGTTAATATTATAATCCCTCCTTCCTTTTTGTAAGCTCCTATCTTTTCTCCATATACAGTATTCCTCTAAGTTTAGGATGTCATTTGATATCCTTGGTGTTAATTTTGTTTCAGTTAGGCATATTATATGTGGTTCATTTTCTCTGATATAATCATTCATCTCTAATAATTTAGATACCATTCCATCCACATTTGAGTATCCACTCACTTGATGTAGTGCTGCCTACTTCTTCTTTAGCCTTTATCATTCTTTTTCTGTGCCTGCCCTCCTCTTTTCCTATATTTCCCATCTTTCCTGTCACTTCTTACTGCTCTTCTTTTCTTTACAGGTGGCTTTACATTGAGTGACAAGCCAAATGGTTTCCTGTAAGCCAAGAAACCATTTACAACTCTGGGTGGTAACCATATAACTAACCCGTACGTGCTCCCTACGTGTCAACAAGTGAGTTGGTGGAGGATTAGTGCCCCTCCCCGTAAAACCAATAACTCAGAGTCAAACGGCCACCCCTTACGGGATTATGGCATCTGGCAATAGATAGATAGATAGAACTTAATCATCATTACATACCTGTCATGGCTTGGTTCTACCACCATCCCCCTTTTTGTTCCCTCCTGTTTATGTACCACTTTCGAGCCTGCAATCCGATTGTAAAAAAATGTATTCTTCTCCTCCTCTGATCTTCCCTCATTCTCTGTTTTTGCTTCCTCCCTCTTCTCTTTCAGTAATTCCAGTTCCTCTTGAGTTAGGTATCTTTTTATCCATAAATTTTTGAATTCCTCTTTTTCCATGAGTTTCTTTTCATTTTTTAGTATCTCTTCCACAGTGTTTACATTCTGGAAGGTTACCTTTAGGGGCCTTGACTTATTTCTCTCATATTTCCCTAACCTTTTGTGATCCTCTATGTCTTTATTACAGATTTCTTCTGATACTTCCTTCAATATGCTCATTAAATTGCCATCTCCTTTTTGTCTCTCGAGATCTTGTTTCTTATTTCTTCCCCTTCTATACCAGTGATTACTATAGATTTTTTGATGTCTGCTGAATCTCTGACCAATTTAGGACTGTTATGGATTATTCTTTTCACTTCCCATTTAATTTTTTTTTCTTCCACCCCTGTTTCTAAGTCTTTCTTTACTTTCACCATTTAAGCATAAGAGGTTTCCACATCATTTTTGTAGCTTTGCACCGCTTCATTCACCTGTGTTATCTTCTCATCAATATCACTGCTCTGATCTATCTGATGGCTTACTTGCCTAATTGTCTCTGTATCATTTTTTAACTCTTCCATAATACTCTCGTGGTTGACTACTGTACTTGCTATTTCACTAATTTTCCTTCTAAGTGAGCTCACCTCTACTGTCAGCTCATCTATTGCTGTGTCTTTCTTGTTGACTTCCATTCCTAATTTTTCTATTTCTTCCTTCTGCAAGTGCAACTCTTTCTTAATTTCATCCATTTTATTCTGAAAAGCCATCTCTAGTCTGTTTACTCGTTCTACCAGTTTATTGCAAGTCTCCATTCAACCAGTTCTTGGTAGAAATCAACATCCTGCTTTCTACCTTTATCCCTTTTCTTTTCCAAATTTGCTTTACTAAAGTAGCTGGCCATCATGCGGTACTAAGAGCAAAGATACTACTTACAACATTTCCTGGTGCAGAGTCGCAGACAAAACCACTGATCAGCTGCTTTTGCGCATTCTTGCGCTAGTTTGTTTTCTTTACTATTCGAACAACAGTCTAACTTAAAACTTCTTTTTATATTAGGACACCATTTAGTCTAACCTCGTACAGAGCTTGACTCATATAAAGATACTAATTTAGGTGTAGCCACTGGCCAGGTTTGGCCAGGCACGGAGTGGTGCTGACGTGCGTCTGCTCTGCTCAGCGCCTCATGTGTGTGTTCTTACCTAATTGTTCTTACCTAATTGTATCTTAACAGGAATGAGTCAAGCTCGTACTGTCCAGTGTCTTAAACCATATTTATCGTACATATCCTTAAACTTGTGAATTGTTTTGGCACACACTATTTCATTCGGTAGTAAATTCCATTGATCAATTGCTCTGTTTGGGAAACTGAATTTCCTTACGTCTTTATCACCTCTCTTCTTATGCAGTTTTTTGCAGTGTCCTCTTGCTGATGCTTCTCCATATGTTAAGTAATCATTTATGTCTATTTTCTCCTTCCCTGATATGTACTTATATAGCATTATCATGTCACCTCTTTTCCTTCTCTCCTGTAGTGTTGGTAGATTCAGTTTATTTAGTCTTTCTTCGTAGCTTTGGTCCCTTAAGCTTGGTATCCATCTTGTAGCGGCCCTTTGAACTTTTTCAATCTTGTCTATGTGCTTTTTGAGATGAGGACTCCAGACTACTGATGCATATTCCAGGGTTGGTCTAATGAATGATGTTATTATCCTTCTTAGAATGTCTTCATTTATGTATGTGAATGCTATTCTCATATTTGCAAGCAGTGTATACATGTTCCGTACCTTCTCGCTCATGTGGTCAGCCGGAGATAGTCTGTTATTGATAATCACACCTAGGTCTTTCTCTCTTTCTGATATGTATAGGGTTTTATTTCCTAACTTATAATCCCAATCAGGTCTTTTTCCACTTTTACCAAACTTGATTACATGACACTTGTCCACATTGAATTCCATTTGCCATGTACTACTCCATTCATGAAGTTTATTTAATTCTTCTTGTAGCTCTTTGCAAGAGTCTGTGTTAATAATTCTCCTTTGTATTTTTGCATCATCTGTGTGTGTGTTCTTACCTAATTGTATCTTTACAGAAATGAGTCAAGCTCGTACTGTCCATTGTCTTAAACCATATTTATCGTACATATCCTTAAATTTGTGAATTGTTTTGGCACACACTATTTCATTCGGTAGTGCATTCCACTGATCAATTGCTCTGTTTGGGAAACTGAATTTCCTTACCTCTTTAACACCTCTCTTCTTAAGCAGTTTTCTGCAGTGTCCTCTTGTTGATGCTTCCCCATAGGTTAAGTAATCATTTATGTCTATTTTCTCCTTCCCTGATATGCATTTATATAGCATGATCATGTCACCACTTTTCCTTCTCTCCTGTAGTGTTGGTAGCTTCAGTTTATTTAGTCTTACTTCGTAGCTTAGATCCCTTAAGCTTGGTACCCATCTTATAGCAGCCCTTTGAACTTTTTCAATCTTGTCTGTGTTTTTTGAGATGAGGACTCCAAACTACTGATGCATACTCCAGGGTTGGTCTAATGAATGATGTTATTATCCTTCTTAGCATGTCTTAATTTATGTATGTGAATGCTATTCTCATATTTGAAAGCAGTGTATACATGTTCCGTACCTTCTCGCTGATGTGGTCAGCCGGAGATAGTCTGTTATTGATAATCACACCTAGGTCTTTCTCTTTTTCTGATGTGTATAGGGTTTTATTTCCTAACGTATAATCCCAATCAGGTCTTTTTCCACTTTTACCAAACTTGATTACATGACACTTGTCCACATTGAATTCCATTTGCCATGTACTACTCCATTCATGAAGTTTATTTAATTCTTCTTGTAGCTCTTTACAAGAGTCTGTGTTAGTAATTCTCCTTTGTATTTTTTGCTAGTCAGGTCAGGTGCGGGTAAGGGGATGGGTCTGTTATGATGTGGCAGGGGTAAACCAGTTCTGCTGTCGGGCCCTGCTGCGGATGTCACTGATTGCATTGCGCAGTTGACCCTTGTGCGGTGTGGTGCGGTGAGGATCTGTCTGTTCTCCCCTTTGGGGCTAAGATGTGATTGCTCAACAGAATGGAGAGTGTGTCGTCCTGTCTCGGCTACCTCCCTTTCCTTGGGGGAAGCAGCCTAGGTATATAGATAGATAGATAGATTTTTTGCATCATCTGCAAACATATTTAGATAGATTTCATTTCCAGTGTTACTGTCTATATCATTTATGTACACTAAAAACATGATTGGTGCCAGCACTGAGCCCTGTGGTACTCCACTAGTCACTTCTTTCCATGATGAGTAATTTCCCCTTAGTACTGTTCTCATTTCTCTTTTTATAAGAAACTCTTGCATCCAACAAAACAGTTTGAATCGAATTCCTCCTTGATGGTACAGTTTCCATAAAAGTCTTTGGTGTGGTACTGTGTCAAATGCTTTCTTGAAATCTAAATAGATACTGTCCACCCATCCTTCTCTTTCCTGTATTGTGTCTGTTACTCTGTCATAGTAGCTCAACAGATGATTTTCCTTTTCTGAAACCAAACTGTCTGTGTTCTTCTAGATGATTTACCCAAGCTTTTCTTATAAGCTCTTCTAATACCTTGCTTACAACACTGGTCAGTGATACTGGTCGGTAGTTGAGTGGATTTTGTCTATTCCCTTTCTTGAATAAGGGGACAATGTTTGTTTTCTTCCAAATATCAGGTAGTTTACCTTGACTCAAGGATTTTTTGAAAATTAAAAATAATGGTTTACTTAACTCCTATGCACACTTGCGTAGCACCCAACATGAAATTTCATCAGGACCATTTGCTTTTCCTCTGTCTAATTTACTTAACTCCTCCTGTATTACTTTTTCTGATATATGTATATGTGGTAGTATGTGTGGGCATGCATGTTCCACATAGTCCCTCTCAAAAAATTTTTCTTCTGTAAAAACTGATTGGAAAATCTTATTTAGTGCTTCACAATTATCCTTCTCTTGTGTATAGGTGATTCCCTTGTCAGAAATGGATTGTATTTTATCTTTTACTTTGGTTTTGCTTCTGATGTAGCTGTAAAATAGCTTCAGTTGATCATTACTCTTATTTATGATATCCTCCTCAAACTGTTTTTGGGCTTCCCTCCTTATTCTTGTATAATCGTTTCTTGCCTGTTTGTAATTATTATATGCCCTTTCACTATTGTGTCTTCTGTATCTATTCCACAACAAAACTTTCTTTTGATTTTTTACATTCTGTATTAAACCATTTCTTTCTTTTCTTTTCTGCTTCTTTGTGCTGTGGGATGTACTTCTGGACTCCTATTTCATAAAATTCACAGAATTTTTTATATACAGCATTTAAATCTTGTCCTCTTAGCTCATTTTCCCAATCAGTTTCTAAGAAATACTTCATTAGGTCATGATAATTTCCCCTTTTATAGTTTAGGCTCTTTTTGTAACTTTCATTGCTGTTAACTATGTCATATGCTATCCTGAAGTTGCAATTTAGTACTGCATGGTCGCTTTTGCCGAGTGGAGGGTGATATATTAAACTATCAATATCATTTTTCTTGCCTAGTGAATATGAGATCCAGCAGTGAGGGTAGATCGAGTCCTCTTTTACTGGTGGTTTCCCTCACATGTTGTATTAGGAAAAACTCTCGCACGAGATCCAGGAGCTTTTGGTCCCAACAGCTTTCTTGGCTTATTATATCTAGAGTATTCCAATTTATATTTGTATTAAAATCTCCAGTTAGTATAATTCTTTCCGATTTTTCTTCCATTTTATGTAGTAATGCTGTTAAATTCTGAACTGTACTCTCTGCCAAGTCCTCATATTCGTCTCTTTCCCATGTGTTTGATCTGGGTGGCATGTACAAATTGGCTACAATTACTTTCCCTTCAGATGTATTGATCTCTACTACAATCAATTCTACTTGTGAGGGTATATCTATTTCTTTGACTTTTAGATTTTTCTTAGTTAATATTATATTTCCTCCTCCTTTTTTGAAGTTCCTATCTCTTCTCCATATATTATGTTCCTCTATGTTTAGTATGTCATTTGATATCTTTGGTGTTAATTTTGTTTCAGTTAGGCATATTATATGTGGTTCATTTTCTCTGACATAATCATTCATCTCTAATAATTTAGTTACCATTCCATCCACATTTGAGTACATCAACTTAATCATCTTGTTTATATACTTGTCATGACGTGGTTCTACTACCTTCCTCCTTTTTATTCTCTCATGTTTATATACCAGTTTAGTACCTGCAATCCTATTACTCTGTAAAAGAATGTATTCCTTTCCTCTTCTGATCTTCCCTCATTTTTTTTTTTTTTTGCTTCCTCCCTCTTCTCTTTCAGTAATTCCAGTTCCTCTTGTGTTAGGCATCTTTTTATCGATACACTTTTGAACTCCTCTTTTCCCATAAGATTCTTTGCATTTTTTAGTATCTCCTCCACGGTGTTTACACTCTGGAAGGTTACCTTTAGAGGTTTTGACTTGCTTTTCTCGTATTTCCCTAACATTTTGTGTTCCTCTATGTCTTTACTACAGATTTCCTCTGATACTTTCCTGTGTGTGTGTGTGTGTGTGTGTGTGTGTATTTACCTATTTACCTATTTGTAGTATACAGGAATTGAGCGATGCTTGTGTTGTCCTGTCTCCATATCCACATTTATCTAATCTACCTTTACACACACGAATGTTTTTCTCCTGCACCACCTTTTCGTCAAAGTCGTTCCAAATACTTATGTATTTACCCAATATACCTAATTGTGATACACACAAAATATGCTATGCTCGTGGGTTCCCATCGCTGTATCTCAGTAAGTCAAATTTAGCTTCATACTCGTTTAAGTTTTTAGACTGGACGATCTCTTTGTCCAGGCCATTCCATAAGTCTATACTTCTGTAAGGAAAGCTATATTTCTTGATATCCTTCAAGCAGCTTGACTTTTTAAATTTCATTCCATGTCTTCTTGTTGCTCTCTTATCCCATAAAAACAGATCTTCTCAGTCAATTTTATCTACTCCCGCCATGGCCTTGTACACTGCAATCATGTCTCCCCTCTTTCTCCTTTCCTCTAAGGAAGGCAAATCCAGCTTTTCCAGCCTCTCTCAGTATGACAGATCTTCCAGATTGGGGACCATCTTGGTTGCTGTTCTTTGTATTCTCTCAATCTTGTTTATATCTTTCTTTTTGTGTGGGGACCACACTACTGCTGCATAATCTAACCTGGGGCAGATCATGGCCACTATAAAGTTTTTCATCATCTCTTCATCCATATAATGAAATGCTACTCTTATGTTAGTCAAGAGTTTATGAGTCTCTCTAACTATCTTGTTAATGTGCTTTTCAGGTGACAAACTATCTTGGACCAGCACTCCCAAATCTTTATCTTCTCTCATTTTTGTGATTAATTAATTACCCAACAAATAGTTCAGTGATGGCCTCCTGGTACTTTTACCCATTTCTAATATTTTACATTTCTTTACAATAAATTTCATTTCCCACGTCCGGCTCCAATCATGTATCCTATCCAAATCCTCCTGCAGCATTTTACAATCCTCCTCAACCTCTACCTTCCTCAAGATCTTTACATCATCAGCAAACAGACTTGCATAACTGTTCACTCCATCTACCATATCATTTACCTAAATCAGGAACATTACTGGCGCCAACACCGAGCCTTGAGGGACTCCACTTGTTACTTCCCTCCAACCAGACATCCTATCCTTTATTACTGTCCTCATTTGTCTGTCTCTCAAAAAGTCTCTCATCCATTCCAGGAGTTTCCCCTTCAGTCCTCCTACTGTATATATTCTAGTTTCCACATTAGTCTCTTATGAGGTACTTATCAAAGGCCTTCTCTAAGTCAAAGGACACAGAATCCACCCAACCATATCTCTCCTGTACCACGTCAATCGCTCTTGCGTAAAAGCTCAACAAGTTAGAAACACATGACCTTCCACTTCAGAATCCAAACTGACATTCAGCCAAAATATTCATCTCTTCTAGATATTTTATCCCTCTGTCTTTCAGGATTCTCTCGCACAATTTTGCAACCATGCTGGTTAGAGACACTGGACTATAATTCAGGGGTTCATCCCTGTTTCTTCCCTTATAAATTGGTACCACATTTGCCCTCTTCCATTCTTGAGGCACTTTCCCCTCTTCCAGAGAACACACGATTACACTGTGAATTTTATCCGCCAGTTGTTCTCTGCATTTCTTCAGTACCCAATTAGAAATTCCATCAGGTCCTGGGGCTTTCATTACATTTTGGGTTTCCAGTAATTTATACACTTCCTGTATCTCCACTTTTATATCTTTTATCACCGGTACATTTCTAGTCATTCCCTCCCCTTCCACAAAGTCTTTTTCATTAGTGAAAACCGATTGGAAACATTTGTTCATTATTTCAGCTTCATTGCTGCATCTTTATAGACCTCTCCTTTTACTTTCAATTTAGTGATTCCTTCCTTTTGTTTCAGTTTGCCATTAACAAATCTATAAAACAGCTTGGGTTCATCCTTGCATTTGTCTATTATACCTTTTTCAAAATTCCTTTCTTCTTCTCTACATATTCTTGTGTATTCATTTCTAGTTCCTTTATATTCTTCCTTTGTTCTGTTCTTACCTCTCTCCAGTTGTTCCACGCCTTATCTCTCTCTTTTTTGCTATCATACACCTATTAAACCACTTCTTTTTCCTGTTTTCTTTCCCTCTTACTCTTGGTACAATTTTTTCCACTCCCAAATTATATAGGTCTAGAAAGATATCCCACTTCCTTTGTATCTCTCTTGTTTCACTGAATTTTCTCCAGTCCGCATTTTCAAAAAATTTTCTCAATCCTGTGAAATTTGCTTTCCCAAAATTGTATCTTCCCTGTCTATGAAGCTCGTCTCTTGGCTCGACTTTCCCTATTATCATCTGGAACACAATGACCACATGATCACTTTTTCCTATAGGACTGAAATATTTCAATGATTCTGTTACATCGGGTTCTTTGGTAAACAGTAAATCTAACCTTGCTGGTTGGAACCGTGTCTCTTCTCTAACCCATTTCGTCATCACATTATTCATTATTATATTTAATAATATGATGCCCCACGAATCCTCGCTGCCTCCTGAGTCCCATTCCTCCCAGTTCACCTCTTTACAGTTAAAGTCACCCACCAAAATTATATTGTTGCTTTTCTCAATTCTTTTTTGTAAATAACTAGCCACATCTGACCACATCTGGTATTCGTCATCATTCCATGCTCTCGTCTTAGGGGGAACATACACTACCGCCATATCACTCTTGACATTCTCTCCAGTTTCTAATTTCATATATATCACTTCAGCCCTGCCTTCTCCCATTTCCACGGTATCTACATTTGTGTTGTTCTTCACTGCTATCATCACTCCTCCCGTTTTTTCTTTTCTGTCTCTTCTCCACAGTTTGTATTTACCATCTCCCAAATGAACATCAATATCTTCTCTTAATTTGGTCTCTACAAAGCACATTACATCAGGTTCATGTTCTCTCAAGAAATCGTTAATTTCAAGCTTTGCCGATATTAAACCATCAACTTTAGTGTATATCGCCTTCAAATTAATTTTGATGTTTTTTATACCCTCTTCTCTCCTTCTCTCCGTCAGTATCACTTCCTCAATTTTTGATCTTTCATAGCTATCCCCCTTAGTTTCCATCGCTTCTATTTCCGTACATACCACTTCCTTACTTTCATATCCATCACTCTCCAAAAAAAAGTATTACATTCTTCCTCTGTCCTCCTATCATTTTTTTCCTTTACTTGTTCCCTCAATGATTTTAACACTTCCCTTTCTTCTTCATTCAAGTCTTTTCTTATTATAATATTTTCCATCCCTGCCTCTTTGCCTAATTTCCAGGTCACTCTAAGTATATCTATCATATATTACACTTTCTGATGAAAACTTGACTCTCATTGGTCTTTTTTTCCCCTTTCTTATGTGGCCCTATCCTCCTTACTTCCTCAATTTCTTTTACCCACTTGTTCCCTTCAGGGTCAATCTTGCCTAATATTCCTCTCTCCAAGTTCGTGTCTCTCTAACCTTTTCTTCCTCCTCCCTGTTTCCAAATATTACCACGCATCTGTTCCTTTCTACAGCATGTGTGTGTGTGTGTGTGTGTGTGTGTGTGTGTGTGTGTGACTAAGTAAGAACAAGTTATATGTACTTGTGTAAAATACTTGAACCTCACTCATGCTGTAACCTTTTTGTTTCAATCCTCCATAACCATCCCCAACATTATTTAACCCGCCCAGTCCCGACCACTTTTCCACCAGTGACTCCCTCCAATCCCAACCATTTTTGATTTTTTTTTTTTTTTTTTGGCTCAAACCTCTGATTTTGGTGAGAAACATCAAAAATTCATAGAGAAATCGGTCACCTGAGGTTTAAAATACTCGATACAGGTAGCTGTACCTCCTTACCTTACTGTGTTTTCTATCAGGCTGGCTCCAAAGAAAATGAGTTCTATGGGAGGGCAACTATTCCACACCACTCATAAATGGTATTTATTTATTTATTTGGATCGAATTAATATGTATTATGAGAGTTTATTGGTTTTCACACAGTCATATAGGCAATATAAGCATTGTTTCACTCACCAAACACATCAACATACCTGACCTTTTTGGCGACATTACCTGATCATCATTTCTGACTGTTTCTTCCTCTAATGCTATGTAAAGTTTGTCCTCCATGTTGTCATCGGCTGGGGAATCACTCTGGCCCTGAATTTCGTACCGTAGCACAACATGTCTTTACTGGCCAGGTCATTGGTAACAGGTGAATTGCTGAGACAATGGCGTGCAGGAGGGGGGGGGGTCATGCTGGGTAAGGCATTGTCCCTGCCTGGCATCTTGTAGAGGATGGTGTCCCATGTATACGTACCAAAAATCACTTGCGAAAATTGAAAATTGTGCAAATTAGGGACCTTGCAATTGATTCGCGTTTATATACATCAACGGGACTGACAGTGACAAAACGTGTGGACATGTATACATCAACGGGATGTGGCGGGTCAATCCCAACTCACCCCTGTATGCATAACTAACTTACTTTTCAATACTATTTAGATAATTAACTTATTCAATAAATGGATGGAATTTAGGGGGGCGGGACCTTCATGAATACAATTTGCTTAGATTTTGTCTGACTCAGGAAATGGAATATGGGTAGTTTGTGAGTAGTTAAAACTAGGCTATTCCAAAAACCCATAAACTCTCCTTGTACATTAATGAAGTCTGTAAAGTGATACACAGTAGTAAGGTACAAGTGTAGTAATGCTGTGAAATATAAGAGAATAATATAGCGATGTAGCATATTGTTGTAGTACATGCCATACCCACTGACACCCAGATTTAGAGGGCACACACACACACACTTATAAGAAGAGCTTGGGTAAATCATCTAGAAGAACACAGTATGATAACAGAAAGACAGTTTGGTTTCAGAAAAGGAAAATCATGTGTTACTAATCTGTTGAGCTACTATGACAGAGTAACAAACACAATACAGGAAAGAGAAGGATGGGTGGACAGTATCTATTTAGATTTCAAGAAAGCTTTTGACACAGTACCACACCAAAGACTTTTATGGAAACTGTACCATCATGGAGGAATTCGAGGCAAACTGTTTTGTTGGATGCAAGACTTTCTCATAAAAAGAGAAATGAGAACAGTACTAAGAGGAAACTACTCATCATGGAAAGAAGTGACTAGTGGAGTACCACAGGGCTCAATGCTGGCACCAATCATGTTTTTAGTGTATATAAATGATATAAACAGTAACACTGGAAATGAGAGCTATCTGAATATGTTTGCAGATGATGCAAAAATACAAAGGAGAATTACTAACACAGACTCTTGTAAAGAGCTACAAGAAGAATTAAATATACTTCATGAATGGAGTAGTACATGGCAAATGGAATTCTATGTGGACAAGTGTCATGTAATCAAGTTTGGTAAAAGTGGAAAAAGACTTGATTGGGATTATAAGTTAGGAAATAAAACTCTATACACATCAGAAAGAGAGAAAGACCTAGGTGTGATTATCAATAACAGTCTATCTCCGGCTGACCACATAAGCGAGAAGGTACGGAACATGTATACACTGCTTGCAAATATGAGAATAGCATTCACACACATAAATGAAGACATGCTAAGAAGGATAATAACATCATTCATTAGACCAACCCTGGAATATGCATCAGTAGTCTGGAGTTCTCATATCAAAAAACACATAGACAAGATTGAAAAAGTTCAAACGGCCGCTACAAGATGGATACCAAGCTTAAGGGACCTAAGCTACGAAGAAAGACTAAATAAACTGAATCTACCAACACTACAGGAGAGAAGGAAAAGAGGTGACATGATAATGCTATATAAGTGCATATCAGGGAAGGAGAAAATAGACATAAATGATTAGTTAACTTATGGAGAAGCATCAGCAAGAGGACGCTGCAAAAAACTGCATAAGAAGAGAGGTGATAAAGACGTAAGGAAATTCAGTTTCCCAAACAGAGCAATTGATCAATGGAATGCACTACCGAATGAAATAATGTGTGCCAAAACAATTCACAAATTTAGGGATATGTACGATAAATATGGTTTAAGATGCGGGACTGTACGAGCTTGACTCATTCCTGTAAAGATACAATTAGGTAAGAACAATTAGGTAGGTAAGAACACACACACACACACACACACACACACACCATTTTTTTTTTTACAAAGTAATTGCATTGCAGGTACGAAAGTGGTACATAAACAGGAGGGAATTAAAAGGAGGATGGTAGTAGAACCAAATCATGACAAGTATATAAACAGGATGATTAAGTTGATGTACTCAAATGTGGATGGAATGGTATCTAAATTATTAGAGATGAATGATTATGTCAGAGAAAATGAACCACATATAATATGCCTAACTGAAACAAAATTAACACCAAGGATTTTGAATGACATCCTAAACTTAGAGGAATATAATATATGGAGAAGAGATAGGAACTTCAAAAAAAGGAGGAGGAATTATAATATTAACTAAGAAAAATCTAAAAGTCAAAGAAATAGAATTAGATATACCCTCACAAGTAGAACTGATTGCAGTAAAGATCAATACATCTGAAGGGAAAGTAAATGTAGCCAATTTGTACATGCCATCCAGATCAAACACATGGGAAACAGACGACTATTGAGGACCTGGCGGAGAGTACAATTCAGAGTTTAAGAGCATTACTACATAAAATGGAAGAGAAATCGAAAAGAATTATACTAACTGGAGATTTTAATACAAATATAAATTGGAGTACTCTAGATATAATAAGCCAAGAAAGTTGTTGGGACCAAACGATCCTGGATCTCTTGCAAGAGTTTTTCCTAACGCAACCTGTAAGGGAAAGCACCAGATAAAGAGGACTCGATGTACCCTCAGTGCTTTATCTTATATTTACTAGGCAAGAAAATGATATTGACAGTTTAATGTATCACCTTCCATTTGGCAAAAGCGACCATGCAGTACTAAATTGCAATTTCAGTATTGCATACGGCACAGTTAACAGCAATGAGTTACAAAAAGAGCCTAAACTATAAAAAGGGAAACTATCATGACCTAAAGAAGTACTTCTTAGAAATTACTTGGGAAAAGGAGCTTAGAGAACAAGATTTAAATGCTATATATGATAAATTCCGTGAACTTTATGAAATAGGAGTCCAGAAGTACATCCCACACCACAAGGAAACAGAAAAGAAAATAAAGAAATGGTCTAATACAGAATGTAAAAAATGGAAAGAAAGAAGAGATCTGTTGTGGAATAGATACAGAAGACACAATAGTGAAAGGGCATATAATAATTACAAACAGGCAAGAAACGATTATACAAGAATAAGGAGGGAAGCCCAAAAACAGTTTGAGGAGGAGATCATAAATAAAAGTAGTGATCAACCAAAGCTATTTTACAGCTACATCCTAAGCATAACCAAAGTAAAAGATAAAATACAATCCATTATGGACGATGGAATCACCTATGCACAAGAGAAGGATATTTGTGAAGCACTAAACAAGATTTCCAATCAGTGTTTACAAAGGAAAAAAAAATTGAGATGGATTATGTGGAACATGCATGCCCACACATACTACCAGATATACAAACATCAGAAAAAGAAATACAGGAGGAGCAAAGTAAATTAGACAAAGGAAACGCAAATGGTCCTGATGAAATTTCATGTTGGGTGCTACGTCAATGTGCAAAGGAGTTAAGTAAACCATTATTTTTAATTTTCAAGAAATCCTTGAGTCAAGGTAAACTACCTGATATTTGAAAGAAAGCAAACATTGTTCCCTTATTCAAGAAAGGGAATAGACAAAATCCACTTAACTACCGACCAGTATCACTGACCAGTGTTGTAAGCAACGTATTAGAAACGCTTATAAGAAAAGCCTTGGTAAATCACCTAGAAGAACACAGTATGATAATTCAAAGACAGTTTGGTTTCAGAAAAGGAAAATCATTTGTTACTAATCTGTTGAGCTACTATGACAGAGTAACAAACACATTACAGGAAAGAGAAGGATGGGTGGACAGTATCTATTTAGATTATTTTCAAGAAAGCATTTGGCACAGTTTAAGCAACGTTGGGTCTGGTTAGTACTTGGATGGGTGACCGCCTGGGAACACCAGATGCTGTTGGCATCCCTACGTGTCATGTGGGGTTGGTGGAGGATTAGTGCCCCTCCCTGTAAAAACAATTAACTCTAAGCCCTTGGCCACCCTGTCTGGGATACATGGCGTCTGGCAATGAATGAAAAATGAATGATTTGGCACAGTACCACACCAAAGACTTTTATGGAAACTGTACCATCAAGGAGGAATTCGAGGCAAACTGTATTGTTGGATGAAAGATTTTCTCATGAAAAGAGAAATGAGAACAGTACTAAGGGGAAATTACTCATCATGGAAAGAAGTGACTAGTGGAGTACCACAGGGCTCAGTGCTGGCACCAATCATGTTTTTAGTGTATATAAATGATTTAGACAGTAACACTGGAAATGAAATCTATCTAAATATGTTTGCAGATGATGCAAAAATACAAAGGAGAATTACCAACATAGACTCTTGTAAAGAGCTACAAGAAGAATTAAATATACTTCATGAATGGAGTAATACATGGCAAATGGAATTCAATGTGGACAAGTGTCATGTAATCAAGTTTGGTAAAAGTGGAAAAAGACCTGATTGGGATTATACATTAGGAAATAAAACCCTACACACATCAGAAAGAGAGAAGGACCTAGGTGTGATTGTCAATAATAGACTATCTCCGGCTGACCACATCAGTGAGAGGGTACGGAACATATATACACTGCTCGCCAATATGAGAATAGCATTCACATACATAAATGAAGACATGCTAAGAAGGATAATAACATCATTCATCAGACCAACCCTGGAGTATGCATCAGTAGTCTGGAGTCCTCATCTCAAAAAACACATAGACAAGATTGAAAAAGTTCAAAGGGCTGCTACCAGATGGGTACCAGGCTTAAGGGATCTGAGCTACGAAGAAAGACTAAATAAACTGAATCTACCAACACTACAGAACAGAAGGAAAAGGGGTGACATGATTATGCTATATAAATGCATATCAGGGAAGGAGAAAATAGACATAAATGATTACTTAACCTATGGGGAACCATCAGTAAGAGGACACTGCAAAAAACTGCATAAAAAGAGAGGTGATAAAGACGTAAGGAAATTTAGTTTTCTAAATAGATTAATTGATAAGTGGAATGCACTACCGAATGAAAGTGTGCCAAACAATTCAGAAATTTAAGGATATGTACGATAAATATGGTTTAAGACACGGGACAGTACGAGCTTGACTCATTCCTGTAAAGATACAATTAGGTAAGAACAATTAGGTAAGAACATGTAGAGAGAGAGAGAGAGAGAGAGAGAGAACGTATATATATCTTTGATGATGTGGGTTATTAATGTCAGGGGAACCCTCTTTCTGATAGCCATAATTTGTTTTCTCCCAGTGCAATTTTATTCTAAAAGCTTTACCAACCCCGAGTACTTGTTTTTTATTAAAGCCATTGGTCTGTTTAGTGTCAGGGAACCACTGAAGCCACACAGATAATATTATTAATGAGAAATTATTTTGACGATAACAGTGATATTTTTTCATTAGACGAAAATGATGGTGAAAAATGATCATGATTATTTTTTTCCTATGTCCGATGCCCAGTTTCCTACATAATTACCAGGATCGGGATAAAAAAAAGAAAATGTGAACCAGTGAAAATTCAGGGGCTGTCGTTGAAAGCCAGATGCACAGCAGATAACGTGGCCAGACCCCATTGACTGCGAGAGACCCATTCTATCCAGAGCAGCTTCATGAACAGGATAATCAAATGAGGGTGATTATTGCACTTATTAGTACACACACACACACACACACACACACACACACACACACAAGAGAGAGAGAGAGAGAGAGAGATCACCGTGAAGAAATATATAGAAATTTACCACATAAGAAACGAAAGTGGAGAGCCTAAGCAAATATTTTCGTGCATTGCATTTCCATACATAGTGACGGCATGAGGTACAGTAGAGGGACTTATATGCACAATTGCACCGGTGAGACACACAAAGGGCCTCCCAACGACTTGACATGACATGACCTTACCTAATCTCATCTTACTGTTGAACTAGCTTCCTCAACTATAGGAAGCCTGTACAACCATTGTTAGCCTAGGAGAATTGCGTTAAAATTAATTGTGTTTGCAATTTATCACTTTAAATACAAATTTACATCATTCTGAAATGTGCCTGAAATTAAGAATGATTGACTTACATTTCCTAAATCGATTTTTTTTTTTTAACTTGCTTGAATCTTTGAATTTACCTATTCAGTGTGGTGCTCATTGGATGCATAGTGTTTGACTACTTTCTTAGGTGTCCTTACACTATAATTACTTTTTGAGATCCTGATTGGCACATCTTTTCCTGAATGTCAAATATAAAATTTAGCACAGTTTTTCATTGAATTATACACATGACTTGCCTGATGGAGTAGTCTTGATGAGTTTTATATTGATGATGTTTCATGAAACTACCTGTACATTTTGAAATGGCCACCCCAACGGGAGACTATGGGAGGGGTGGTGCAATACCCATCCCATGAAGGAGCCATGGACTGGGTGTCACAACACCTACCCCAGAGGGAGACCACAGGGAGGCGCATAGGGTGCGCATAAGCCCCCCCTCAAGTTGGGCCTATGTCCCCTACTACCTTGCGCCCCTCTTGCTCTCAATGGAGCCAGAAACAGGTATGCCACCCCAGCAGACTACTCTTCAGCCAGGCCACCCCTCACCAGGATCGGGGTGGGACTCATAGAGATACAGTCCCAGGCAGCACCACAATGACGGCCACTGTCCGGGTTGGGGAAGAGACGACTACTTACGCCCTTCACCTACAGCCACTCCTGGGAACAGCACCTGGGTGACTGCCCCTGTCCACACTGGGGGAAGAACAGCCACTGTACATCTCCCTGCCGTGACCCCAGAGAAGGGCAGAACCACGGCGACAGCCACTGTCCACGCCAGGGAAGGGATAGCCACTGTATGCCCTTCATCTGCCACCTCCTCAGGGAGCAGGACTGCGGTGACGGCCACTGTCTGCACCAGAGAAGGGACGGCCACTGTACACCCTTCTCCTGTTGTCCCATGGGCATATGGAACTGCAACTACTGCCACTGTCCGAGTCGGGGAGGGAATGGCCACTGTACGTCCCTCGCACACTGCCCTTGTGACTACCCCCCACAGAGGACGTCCCTTGCTTGCCTCACCACCCACCCAGAGGCCGAGCAGGACACCCTTCTCTCTCTCCCCACAGGAGCAGTTCTCAGGCGGAGTTGCAGCTGTAGGAGATCTGGTGAGGCCCTGTAGTGAGTCCGGGAGTCCGTGCCCTGCAGCCAGCACCCCGGCAATACCCCTTGCTATCGGACTCCACAGGGAAGGGATGCCGCAAGCAGCTCCTGATGGCAGCTCGACCCGGCTGGGACTGCAGCCCCCAGGTGCCCAGGGGCACCCCCAGGACTCTGGGGCATGACCTCTCCAGCCCCATTGCCAAGCAGTCTCCTCCAGGAGCGGATACAGGCAAGCCAGCCTCCTCACCCTGTTCGGCTCCAGCCAGAGGGCCGCTATCCCCCACCGAGGCCCCACTAGGGAAGGGCCTCCCTCCATGCCGCACAGCAGCCCACTCCGGACGCCCGAGCCCCGAGCAGTTGTCCTGTCCCTCCTGAGGGAGGGCACACCTGATGAGATCCCTCCCACACCCAGACGACACCTGTGAGAAGCCCAAGACCACGCAGTAAGGACCAGAGTCCACCTTTTCTATTGTGTCTCATACGTATTCAGTGTATTGTATTAATATTGTATTCTGTCTCTAGTTGTAACTAAGGTAATATGCGTGTAAGGTTGGTCGACCCGAGTTTTTATGCCCTATTCCTCTAGCTGTATACTCTAGACCCAGTCTTGAATGAGAACCCCATATCAGCAGCTCGTGTTCAGAGGACAAGAAGTTGACCCTAGAACACGTAGCATAACACATGTAATTTTTTGTTCAGACTGTGATCACTAAGGAAAGTTTCCTGGGAAAGAAGAGGGTTTCTTTGGCTGGTCTGGCTTTTTAAGTTTACTCCCAAAGACAACTCCCATTGCAGTATTATGACACTGGTTTGGTATATGACAATAATGAAAATATGAGGTACGAACATTTACCTACGATGAGGGGATAACCTTAGCATATCCACTTAGAAAAAAAAAATAATAAGATTTTGAAGGGGATAATGAACAGTACCTTGAACCTCTCTAGTTTGAACGCATCTCTTCACCTGAGTAAGGCTGCCTTGTGATTCTAACACCTGAATCATGTGGACATGAAACTATTGGATTGCAGAATGAAACTACATCTCTGTAATCCGCCATCCTCCTTTAAGGGATTAGGAAGGAGTTTAGGGACATTTGTGCAACCTCCCTGCTAAGCCAACTGTTTGTATCTGTGCCAGCACGTGAAGGCGTCACTGTCCAGTACCATTAAACTGTAGCAGTATTGTATTTAAAAACTAAATCATGAAAACTAAAAAGCAGTCAGAGAGCGCATACCTCCGCCAATGCTATTGCCACGAAAAAGTTCCGGTTCCGGATTCTGATCCGTCCCAAAATTTAATATTTTTTTCCTGGCTCATAGCCCACCCTTCAACATGGTATCATTGAAATTCATTGAGAACTTTTGGAGATATTTCGGAGGATAAACAGACTGGCAAACAGACAAACATAGGTGAATACAGTACATAACCTCTTCTAACTTCGATGGCGGAGGTAATCATTCAAAACCAATAACACTAGCACACTTTGCTCAACCCTCCCACACGCAAATTCTCAACCACATATGTACGCAAACACGCACTCACATATTTTAATCCAAACACCAGGACCTCCCCTATGTACACAATTCTACACGCTCTCACAGAGGCGCAATCCAAACAGGCAAAGACACACTAAGTAACACACACACACACGCACACACACGCACGCACGCACACACACACACACACACACACACACACACACACACACACACACACACACACACACACACATCCTTTCTACTTATCCTCTTACATTAATTTCCATTCAGATTCATTTTTATTCAGGCTATCATTGATTTCGCACGAGTCCAGTCGATAGGCCTACACTCCCAAACAACTGTTCAACTTTTTCCATGTCACTGTATTATGCACTTCATGTACATTTTACCCGTTCTCTCTCTCTCTCTCTCTCTCTCTCTCTCTCCTTCTGTGGTTGCAACAGCCTCAAGCTCTCAGTGACTGAGACAATCCTCGGCCAAATGTTAGTGAGTTCAAGGCCGGGTGATTCCACACTATACAGTACATATATATCTAGCTATCTATCTATTGCCAGACACCATAATCCCGTAAAGGGTGGCCATTTGACACTGAGTTAGTTGTTTTACAGGGAGGGGCACCAACCCTCCACCAATCCACTTGTTGACACGTAGGGAGCACGTATGGTTTGGTTATATGGTTACCACCCAGAGTTGTAAATGGTTTCTTGGCTTACAGGAAACCATTTGGCTTGTCACTCATTGTAAAGCCACCTGTACAGGAAAGAAAAGGAATAAGAAGTGACATGAAAGATAGGAGAAATAGGAATAGAGGAGGGCAGGCACAGAAAAAGAATGATAAAAGCTAAGGAAGTAGGCAGCACTACATCAAGTGAGTGGATGATGGTCGCCACCACCTACCACAATCATATATATATATATATATATATATATATATATATATATATATATATATATATATATATATATATATATATATTGTGTTTGTTTTTGAGACTAGGAGCAATTATGATCATCCTCTTTTCTTCGGAAACTGTTTCTTACTCTCAGTGAAAGCGTGTACTAGCAGTGAAATACGAACTGTAATGCTTTGTGGTGCTTTACTGAGGTGAATGAAAGCGTCGGTAAGAGACATACAACACGTCGAGGGGCTTTACTGAAGTGAATGTAAGCGGTAGCAAAGATACAATAAATATAACCAAACTGATCAATGGGCTAAATATGTTAAAGCCTGTAGCAGAATGAAAACGTCTGACGGTAGGAAGGATATAAAGGATGGGACAACACTGATCAGTGGGTTAAGCCAATTATAGTCCATCGTTCTCTATAAAAGATATGTCCCGGCAGTGTTATAAGAGGAACACCAATATTTAGACCGATGAGTCAGTAAGCTAAGACCAGTACGTTAAATACACACAGCAGTAAAAGTTTCGTAACCACTCTTACGTAATAGAAATTGACAGTAAACGAAAACGTGATACAAGGTTCACGATGCATTCATTGGCTAAACTACAGGATGTTTCAAAAGTAGTGTTCATAAATTTCAGAATGAACAGAGTAGGAAAATATAAGTATACTTTACTATGTGACATTTTTGGGAATTTGTTATATTTACCGTGATATTACACATTTTATGTTTAACAGGAAACTCTAGGGGATGAAAACGATCAGTAGCTTACTATCACCTCAATTCCTTTATTTTTTCATAATCTTGTGTACACCAGTGTGATGTACACTATTAACGAAACCTACATAAATGTGAAAGCAGCAAATCATGTTTGCCTCATGGGTTTGAACGAAGCTTCATGAATTGAAGGTACTGTGAGAAGGTGAGAGAAAGAAGGTGAGAGAAAGAAGCCTTAAGTCAGCACCGGACATGGAGCCACACACGTCTGCAGAGTACACAGACATGATACTTACGTCGGGTGCGGCAGGAGGAAATTGCAGCTGAAGCAGTAAGGATATATGGCGAGCGATATCCTAACCAAAGGCAACCATCTCGGCCTACTTTCCTCCGTGTAGAACGACGACTTCGGGAATATGGCACACTGAATCCACGTGAAGGCCTCATGCTGAGCACCTACTCGATGTTGAAGAGGATAATCTCAACGACATCGGTGATGAACCATCTACAAGTACACGTCTACTTGGTGCACGATTCGGTGTGGCTGATGCATCTGTATGGAGGACTGTAAACAAACAAGGCCTGTACCCGTATCATCACCAGCCCATCCATGCTCTGACCGAACGTGATTATCCCCCAGCGAGTGGATTTCTGTAGGTGGCTTCTTACTCATGTGAAGGAGAACAACGGTTTTCTTGCACATGTTTTGTGGAGCGATAAGGCTGTGTTTACAAGATGTGGCATGCAAACCAACATAATACACACACATAGGCGGCAGAAAACCCACATGTAACAACAACGAGAGGACATCAAGAACGTTTTGCGATCAATGTGGGCCGGTATTCTTGGTGATCGTCTAATCGGACTATTTTTGCAACCACAACGACTTACAGGCAATGTGTACACCATATTTCTTCAGGATGACCTCCCCATACTATTTGAAGATGTGCTCCTCAGAACACGTACGCGAATGTGGTTCCAGCATGATGGGGCTCCAACTCATTTTGCACGAGGTACAAGGGATTTCCTATGCTATGTACCCTGACAAGTGGATAGGCAGAGGAGATCCCATTGCCTGGCCACCTAGATCACCTGACCTAACTCCACTTGTCTTTTATCTTTGAGGACACCTGAAAAGCAGGGTGTATGCTACACCAGATAGCACCCGTCAGGAACTGTGGCAAAGAGTTCAAGAGGCGTGCAGAGAAGAAAGGAACACACCAGGGGTATTCGAACGTGTATTCCAGTCACTAATACGCCGATCCCAAGCCTGTATCAACGAGGGGGGGGGGGGAATTTCGAGCTCCTGTTGTAATTCTGTAGTGTACGATACATCGGTATACACAAATGTATGAAAAAAATAAAGATATTGAGGTGATAGTAAGCTACTGATTGTTTTCATCCCCTAGAGTTTCCTATTAAACATAAAATGTGTAATATCACGGTAAATATGACAAATTTCCAAAAATGTCACATAGTAAAGTATACTTATATTTTCCAACTCAATTCATTCTGCAATTTACGAACACTATTATTGAAACACCCTGTATATGTACCATTGCTGTTTCTATTAAAACATCACTTTTTAGTTGTACAGTAGTTATATGAATCATTTCCCATATATGATAAGATTGCAAACTGACAATAAAAAAAGAGGTTTTAAAGTATAGGTACTTTTGTTGTTTCCATTAATTCTCCAGTGCATAATTGTACAGTAATCGCAATTTACATCTGCTTACCAACACTACACATACGGGTGAATATGAAACTTATCGCACCTTCCTGAAACGGACTCCGCTGTCAAAAATCGAGTTAAAAAACGTGGCAGCGAACGGTGTGTGTGTGTGTGTGGTCGTTACTGTGTAGGGAAATATTCCTGATGCTCATTTTTTGAGGCTACCCCTTAAAGGATGTGTATCATAATTGCAGTAGCTATATAGATAGATAGTTAGATAGTGGTTAGTTTCTGATAAAGCATTTTTAGTTACATTTCTGCCATGTGCCCTCGCGGTTTTCATACTATTTTTTTATCGTTTTCCCTCCTCATCTTTTGTTTTCAGTTTCCCTCCATCATTTCTACCTGTCCCATAATCAGTCCTTTCTCTCTGTTCATGATAATTTCCATGTTCCTCCCCCCCTCTCTCTCTCTCTCTCTCTCTCTCTCTCTCTCTCTCTCGCTACCACATTGCACATTAGGAACTTCTGTGGGTACAGACGCAACTAGAGGGGGAGGGGAGGGGAGAGGTGTTCGAGGAGGGGAGAGAGAGAAAAAACGAGACAAGCAGAGGGAGAATACTGGAGAGAAGAGAGACTGGAGAGAGAAGGGTAAAAGAGGAGAAGAAAGAGTCAAGCAAGGGGAGAGAGATCGCGGGTGAAGGGAGGAAAGAATGGAACACTTCTCAGAGACAATGGGAAAGGAGAGGGATGGGGGGACATTAGGGGAAGAGGAGATGGGTGGGAGGGAGGTAGAGGAAGAAAGTACTAGATGACGAAGACTACTGGGAAGGAGAGATTCGGGGGGGGGGAAGGAGATGGGGAGTTACGTACCGGAAAGTGACAAACAAGAGCAAGGGAGGAGAAGAGGGAGAACGAGAAGAGGATATGAAAGTTGTGGGGACGGAAAGGGAATGAACTGATGAGAAGAGGTGAAGAATTGAAAAAGGGGAGGGGGCAGGAGACAGAAAAATGAGTAAAGAAAAAAAAAGAAAGAAATAGAGAGAGGAAGAATAGGGAAAAGAAGGGGAGGGGCTAGGCAAGGGGAATATAGGGAAGAGCAAGAGGAAGTGACAGAGAAGGGGAAAAGGTGAGAAATATGGGAGAGAGAGAGAGAGATAGGAAGAATAGGGAACAGAGGGAGATGATTGGGAGATACGGCGGGAATGAGGAGAATGGGGAAAGGAGAGAGGGGATAGAATTGAAAGGGAGGTACATGGGGAGAAAAGAATGGAAGGGAGGGGAAACAGTCAGAAGAGAAGGGGGAGATGTGAAGAAAGAGAAGGTAGAGGGAAGGGAAAGAGAGAAAAGTGAAAGAAGAAGGGAGGGGAAAGAGAGAAGGGAAATACAGTATGGGGAAACAAGAGTGAACAGGGGAGAGGAAGAGGGGATAAGGGGACTGAAAGCAGGGAAATTAGAGGGATGGGAAAGGGAAAAGGTTGTGGAGACAATAATGGAGAGGCGAGGTAAAGAGGGGACAGGTGGGGGGAAGTGGGTTCACTGACTGACTAATTAAACAAAATGAAAACTGGCGGCGCAACTGCCAGGGTCATGTGGCGCCGGGAGGGGAAATGGGAATAATGGAATGAAGAAGGGAGGGATAGCGGTGATGAAATGTAAAGTGAGGAGAAGGGAAGGGAAGGGAAGGGGAAAGTGGGGAGTTATCGGTGACACAGAGTTTAATATAACCAGGTGGATGAGTGATCAGAGAGAGAGAGAGAGAGAGAGAGAGGAAGAGAGAGAGATTAACTTATTTCCGCCTAGTATTCTCAGTATAGGACGGAACTGTGCATATTCGAAACTTAATAGTGAAGGAGACCCCGGGTAGAGACCTGTGAGCTTCGCGTCTATGAGTCGACAGGCGGAGGCTGGTACGCTTGACACCCAGCACGGGAACTCTAGGAGCTAATGGGATAAAACATAAAAGAAAAAAAAAATAGTGGATTAAAATATGTAAAATGATTCATGTACTCCCAGTCAGTCTCTCCGTATTTTTTATTCTGTCTGTATATCTGTCGCTGTTCATCGATCATTCCATTTGTTTCATCTATATATGAGTTGTTATTTATCTGTCGACTTTCACTCTCTCTCTCTTTCTCTCTCACTGTTGCCATATACCTAATCCCAGAGCTGATTCATGGTGGTCAGAATAACAGTACCGCATATACTATCTATTTTCTCTATCACGAATTTCTACTTCACCCTACCAATAGTTCGTCCTCCCTGCAACCGTATCCATCACTCTAACGTTTTGTTTTTATGTAATATTTATCTTTATCTGTTCAGGTAAATGCCTGTTTCTCAGTGCGTTGTTACCTCTGTCTATTTCTCTATCAGTATTTATATCTGGGTGTGTATTCATATACTTGTTTATCTAAGTATGTATATCCGATGTATCTTAGTTTGTACATTCATTTATCTATTAGTCTTTCTCTCCATATATCTGTTGTTGTAATTACCCTCACTGTCACCATTCCTCCCTACTCTCTGCTGCCAGTATAAGCCACACTTAGCCTACTACGTTCATGTGACTGTTACTTCCATATCTCTGTCTGTTAACTTTATTTCTGTATATGTCTGCCCGATGCCTGATCGCAGAGCTCAATAATGCCTGGTTTTTTACTATTACCCCTCCTCTCTGCACCTTCCACACGAAATCATTCCACTCTAAATCTACTCTACCATCAGTATCTACCTCTCTAAATTTTCTACCTCTGCATCCATACATATCCCTACATTCATTGGTTCATTCGTGCATCCAACGAACCAACCAGCCTACCAGATAGACAACCCTAGAACACAAACCCCGGGTGAATTCCACCCGACCCACATGACGTCATTGCCATTATGTATGGTTCCCGTGCTCCCAGAGTTACCAGTCCTCCAGTAGCTTCATTTGGCAGCCAGTTATAGAAAAGGAAGGATACACCATCACTGTCTGCATGTGGGTCTCTGCTGAAGGCCTTGGTTCGTATGTCCAAAGGCTGAAAACCAAAGTGAATATCGGGTTTCTACCACAGCAGCAGGGGCAAGGCAACCCCTTCGGTGGTGTCCATAAGGACCTGGGAGGACGTGGGAGGTTATCTAAAGACATATGCTGAATTTTGGGTGTGTGTGATTTTTTTCGTGAAACACGCCAAAATATCCCTACCTTTAGTCACTATTTCTATTACTCAGTTTCCATAACAAAGTGATGTGATTTTCAATCCTTTGTAATGTTAACTTAAAGTACAAAGCCTAAAGTTCCTTCTTGTACATTTATTTTATCAGAGCTCTGTATTTGGTATCTTTTCCCAATTTTCCAATTTCGGATGAAAAACACCCGGGGTTTGTGACAGTGTTACTAGAAAGAAGGGTTTGTGTTCTAGTTCGAGGGTTAAGTAGAATCTACTCTTCCATCTATCAACTCACATATCCATTCATCTTGCCAGCCAGCCAGCCAGCTAGCCATTCAATAATATGTATTCTTCTGTCCATTGGTTCACCTCTCGATCAATCGGGCCACCTAATAACACATCCAATCATCCTTTAATGCGTTATTCCTCCTTAATTTCATATGCCAGTCCGTCCATCTCATCTTTCGTCCACCTATGACTACCCCTATTCACTCACGAGTAAAGGAAATAGCCACATGGAATCCTGGAAAGTTAAAAAAGAAAAATAAAGTCTATTTATTTATCTATTTATTGCCAGACGCCTTAATCCCGTACGGGGTGGCCACAAACAAATCGCCTCCACGTCGCCATGTCGCCCGACATTTCAGTGCCCTGCTCCCAACTCACACCCCCCTCTCTCCACCTCTCCACTCCATCCCTCCACCTCATCCTCGGCCTCCCCCTCCCTCTTCCCCCCTCCACCTCACTCACATACACTCTCCTCGTCAGTCTCTCACCCTCCATCCTCTCCACACGGCCAAACCACCTCAGTATGTTTCTCGTAACGCTTCCTATCACATCCACATCCACACCACAATGTTCCTTTATATCCTCATTTGTCAGCCTCTCTCCAGGTGACTCCACAGGCTTCTCTTAAATAACTCATTTCCACTTCTGTCACTCTTGACTTGTGTCCTTCCAACAACGTCCAAGCTTCACTTCCATATCTCAGAGTTGGTATCACAACACTGTCATGTAGTAACGTTTTCACTTCCATGCTCACTTCCCTGTTTCTTATCACTGCTTTCAAGGAACCAGCAACCTTTCTTCCTTGTTGTACCCTTTCAAGCACTTCACCCTCCAAACCTCCATCCTTACTCATCACACTACCCAAGTACTTAAACGTACTCACATTTTCCATTTCCACACCATCCAGCCTCACTGTACATTCACGGACTTCACCTCTCTCAAAGCCCATCACTTTACTCTTCCCTAAATTCATCTTTAGATTCTGTTTCTTACACACTCTCCCAAACTCATCAACCAAGCCTTGCAGCTCCCCTTTGTCTTCACTTAACAACACAGTATCATCTGCAAACAAAAGTATAGGGAGTTTCCAAACACTACCCGCTCTCACCAGGGCAACTCCAACATTCACTGCCCTACCTCTTATCTCTTTTATTACCCCATCCATGTACTGACTGAACAACCATGGAGACATGACACATCCCTGTTTGAACTCAACCTTCAAAGAGAAAAATTCACTCAGGTCACCATCCACACGCACTGCAGCCTTAGCACCATCATACATACTCTTAACAGCATTCAACAACTTCCCATCTACTCCATATATTCTTAATACCTTCCAAATCCTTGTCTATCCACCCTGTCATATCCTTTCTCCAATCCATGAAGGCCGCATACAACTTCTTTCCCTTCCCTAGAAACTTTTCCACTAAAGATCTAAGAATGAATATCTGATCTACACAATCTCCTCTCCTCCTAAAGCTTCTCTGTTCTTCTTCAACTAATTCCTCTGTTATTTCCCTAACTCTGTCAATAAGTATCCTACCATACACTTTTCCTATTATACTAAGAAGACAAATGCCCCTATGATTACCACACACTTCTTTTTCCCCTTTCCTTTGTACAAGGGAATAATTATACATGACTTCCAATCCTCCGGGACTCTACCTTCCTCCCAGGCCAATCTGCACATCTTCCACATCCATTCTACTACTATCTCTCCCCCATGCTTCAGCATTTCACTACACACTCATTCAATTCCTGGGGCTTTCCCCATTTTGACTTTCTTCATTGCTTCCACAACTTCTATCCTACTGATTTCTTCCTGTCTTCTCACCTCTCTACTTATCCCAGCCATTCCCCAGCCACTTATACCCACATTACTTCCATTCTCTATGTTCAACCATTCCTTAAAGTGTTCTCTCCATCTGCTCACTTTTTCTCCCTTGTCCGCTTGCAATCTACCCTTTTTATCTTTCACTCCCCTACTAACTTCACTGCCACTCTTTCTTATTCTCTACACCCCCTACCAGAACATTTTCTTACAGTCCCTCCTCTTTACACTCAAATTCCTTCCAAATTCCTCATCCACTCTCTTCTTACTCTCTGTTACTAATCTTTTCACCTCTCTCTTCCTTTTTACATATAACTCTCTCTTTTGCCTCTCAACTTCTTCCACGCCCCTATTTCTCATCCATTCATTGTATGCTTTCTTCTTTTGTCCGGTCCTTGGTCGTCATCTTTTGGTCAGTCATCTTCCGAGGCTTCTTGTTCATCTTTTTAGTTAGCTGTTTTCCGGGGAGGGGCACTAACCCTCCGCCAATCGTTTTAGTCGTCTCATACGACAACCAGGGATACTGGGAGAGTATTCTTGAAAAAAAAAAAAAAAAAACAGCAAATTATGCAAAGGAAAAAAGAATAAGACGAGAAAAAAAAAAACTTAACTCAGAATTCGAAACAAAAAAAGAAATACAAACGCTCAGGAAACGATTAAACACCCAACATAAAACAACCTACTGTAGAATACTTTACTTTCCTGCCCGATAATTGCGACATTGAACAACAGAAGCCGAAATGAATGACAATAAACGAAAGGCATCAAAGTGAACGACAGAAAGATCAAATGATGGAAAGATAGACGCAAAAAAGAATGAAAGTTTGATAGACAAATTGCAGAACAGACATCAGAATGAACGGTAGCGCTAGAATAAACGTCATAATGGACAGTCAAAGAATGATACACACACACACACACACACACACACACACACACACACACATATATATATATATATATATATATATATATATATATATATATATATATATATATATATATATATATATATATATATATATATATATATATATATATATATATATATATATATATATATATTGTTACGGAACAGCGAAAGATAATGTACACTTTAAGTGAGAATACTAAAAATCACTACTGTCCCATAAAGTTCCAGGTTCAAAACAAAAGAGTTAGGTAAAAGTTTAATGCTCAAACTAACAACAAAACATTCAGGGCTCATAAGGATAATGTAATGGCAAAAAAACAGGTTAAATATATGGTTAACTGCAATAGCCTCTATTAACACGAAATTAGCAAGAGTAAATTTACCTAAGTCAGCCCTAATAAAACGAAAATACACTGGGTAATGCTCAGTTAATGCAAGATAAATTATTACAGATACAAACTATTATTAATGATGACTGACATAAAGAACCTTACATGAATTACAAAAACCTCACTAGGCCTACAAATTGACAACTTATGCTATACAGTACAAGAACAAAATGCAATAACACTTATACTCAAATTACACACAGCTGCTAGATGGTTGGAGACTTCCTGTACAGGGGAGGACAGAGATGTGAGCAAAATGAGGAGTAGATCTAAGTGGCCATAATGCAGAGACTGAGCTCATATATAGGGGCCGGCAGAGCTTGATACAAGTTGTAAGAAGGACGCGCAAATGAAGCCATGGGGACAAAGAGTTGACAATCCCGCTCTGAACAACAGAAAGAACGACTTACTCTACTATAACGGTAGAAGGGGGGAGTGAGGTAGAACACGCTCGTGATCAAACAGGCAGCACACTGCACGTTAGAATTACACAAAGGATGATGAAATCATAGGCTATGTAACACCTCCCCACAAAGAAAAAAGAAATTTACAAAGGAAATTTCTTATTACTCTAAAACAATCTGTCTAAAGTCTAGATAAGCAATCTGCAATAACATTTTCTTTCCCCTTGACATGTTGTATGTCTAATGAATACTCCTGAAGAAGTAGACTCCATCTTGTCAATCTCTGATTTTTATCTTTAAACTTACTAAGGAATTTCAGTGGGTTATGATCGGTATAAATGACTATGGGGTCAAAACCAGAACACAAATAAAATGAAAAATGCTGTAAACCCAAAATCAAGGCCAAAAGCTCTTTCTCAATAGTTGAGTAGTTCTTTTGAGGTGGAGTGAACTTCTTACTGTAATAAGATACAGGGTGTTCAATACCCTGATCATCCTCTTGCAGCAAAACAGCCCCAGCTCCTGTATCACTTGCATCTACAGCCATCTTAAAAGGCTTAGCAAAATTTGGAGTAGCGAGCACTGGCTGACTTAATAGGATAGCTTTAAGTTTGCTGAAAGAGGATTCACAGTTATCGGTCCATACAAATTTAACTCCCTTTTTCAGTAGGTCTGTAAGTGGTGATACAAGAATTGAAAAGTTAAGAACAAATCTCCTGTAATAACCTACCATTCCCAAAAATCTTTGTAGCTCTTTCCTAGTTTTAGGTCTGGGAAGATCACTTATAACCTGAACCTTAGCTCCTGGTGGTGCAACATGTCCATCACCAATTACATACCCAAGGTACTGAACTTTAGCTTGACCAAACTCACACTTTGATAAATTAGCTACAAGATTAGCCTGAACTAAACGCTCAAGAAATTTTCTGACATGGCATAGGTGATCTTTCCAGTTGTCACTGAAGATTAATACATCATCAATATAAACAACACACCCTGCCAAACCCTCTGTTACAACATTCATGAGCTTCTGAAAAGTGGCTGGTGCATTCTTCATACCATATGGCATTACAGAACATGCAAAAGTCTTTCCTAGTGTCACAAAACATGAGATCTCCCTAGCACGTTCAGTCATAGGTACTTGCCAGTGTCCCTTTAACAAATCAAACTTACTTATGTACCTAGCCTTTCCGATCTTGTCTATGCAATCTTCCACACGAGGGAGAGGGTAAGTGTCTGTTTTGGTTATCTGATTAACACATCTGTAGTCGATGCAAAGCCGCTGTGACCCACCTGGCTTAGGGACAAGAGTGACAGGAGAACTCCACTTGCTCTGACAGGGCTCAATCATCTTGTGGTCCAACAGGTAGCCAAGCTCCTTCTGGATGAGAGGAACTTTCACTGGGTTCACACGGTAAGGAGGCAATTTAATTGGCTTTGCGTCTCCAACATCGACATCATGCATCAACACAGTGGTTCTTCCTGGAGTGGCACGGAACACTTGCGGGTACTCCTGCAGTAATGCCGAAAACTCCTGCCTTTCCTCGGGAGGTAGATGAGAAAGCTTATTCTGGAGATCATTCATGATATCAGGATTCTTCCCCAAACTATCACTCAGGCTCATACTGCATGGGAGAGCTTCACTTGCAGACTCGGGTGGAACAGCTACAGTGCAGACTGGATTATTTTCGTCCCGCCTGTGATATAACATTAGCATGTTGATGTGACATAGTTGCTTGTTCTTTCTACAATCTGGTGTGGCAATGACATAGTTGACATCACTGAGTTTCTTCTCCACGAAATAAGGACCACTAAACTTGGCTTGAAGAGGTTGCCCATGCACCGGTAGCAGAATCAAAACCTGATCTCCTGGCTGAAAGTGGCGTAACCTGGACTTCTTATCATACCAAGTCTTCATCTTCTCCTGAGCAGCTCCTAAATTCTCTCTCGCCAGCTGTAAAGCAGTGGACAGCCGTTCTTTGAACTTCATCACATACTCCAGCAGGTTGACGTCATCTTCCTCCGACAGCCAGCATTGCTTGAGTATCTTAAGGGGTCCTCTTACTTCATGGCCAAACAGTAGTTCAAAAGGTGAGAAGCCCAGTGATTCATTTGGAGATTCTCTTGCGGCAAATACAACAAATGGAAGACCTTTATCCCAGTCTTTCTGATGTTCCAAACAGTATTTCTTGAGCATCGATTTGAGTGTTTGATGATATCTCTCCAACGCTCCTTGGGTCTGGGGATGGTAAGCTGAAGACGTGATCTGGGTGATGCCCAACTCTTTCAGAGACTGCTTGAAAACATTTGACATGAAATTACTTCCTGGGTCTTACTGTACCTCCTTGGGCAGACCAAACTTTGTGAAGAACCCTAGCATTTCCTTAACCACGTTCTTTGCTGAGATATTTCTAAGTGGAATGGCTTCAGGATAACGAGTAGCCATATCAATCAGGGTCAACACATAAGAAAATCCTGAAGAAGTCTAAGGAAGAGGGCCCACAATATCCACCAACACACGGGTGAATGGCGCCTCAAAAGGAGGAATCGGAACTAGAGGTGCAACCTTTTCGGTCTGATTACACTTCCCCACAACTTGACAGGTGTGACAAGACTTACAATACCAGGAAACATCCCTGAAGATACCTGGCCAGTAGAAGTGTTTCAAAATGCGTGCCACAGTCTTCCTCACTCCAAGGTGTCCTGCCAAACTGGAATCATGAGCCACTCTAATGATATCCTGCCTACAAACATGAGGGATGACAACTTGATGTACAACCTCCTATTCACAGTCGGCTGATGCTGTTGGGGGTCTCCATTTCCTCATAAGTACTCCTGACTTTATATAATAACAAGTAGAAGCACCAGCTGACTCTTCCTCACTGCAAACAGAGTTAGCTAGACCTTTCAACTCAGGATCAGCAACCTGCAACTCAACCAACTCTTGACGAAAC
>NC_136960.1:27736979-27879479 GCF_032717465.1 Coenobita brevimanus
TCTCTCAAATCGCTAAGCCCTTCTCCCGTGACCTGTCTCTAGGATCGCTTGTCCCCTTCTAAACTCTCTTTCCTAAAATCTGGTGTAGCAGGGGTGTGTCACGTGTGTTCCTCGTGGATGGACTAGGTCTTTGTTCACGAGAGGACTGCTGACAGCTAACTGCATCATCTCCTTACTGGTCGCTGTCGTCAGCTTTCCTCAGTGTTAAGAGTGTGTAAGCATGTTTAGAATTGCTCGATTCTCGCAGACACAACACCTTCTCATCATCTGACTCCCTGCTTCTATCTATCTATTTATCTATCTATCTATTATGTAGTCCTACATCTGCTCGGTCGCGCGAAAATGGCGTACCATCGACATTTAATAGTTATAATATATTAATACATACTACATACACATTATAATGAACTTATAAGCTAATTAAGTGAAATACATAATATTGTAAAGTAACATAATTGTATGAATATTGTATACATATATTATTCACAGTAAATAGTGATTATTCAGTAATATTACATTTTAAATAAGTTGTATATATATTTGAATAAATGCATTAAAGTAAATTATTTAACTGTAATACAGTATGTACTTGGGATATTATAGTGAAATGCATACATGCAAGAATAAAAATAGTTTAAAATTAAGATTAATGTAAGAGTTATTAATATTTCATTCAAAGATAATGGTACTGGTCTGCCATATATGGGTCATTCTTCTTTGTATTATTATTATTATTATTATTTTTTTTATATATATATAATTAATACTATATAAAAAATATATACACTTCATTCAGGGTGGTTAACTGTGATGTTAACTCTCCCCCCACTAAATAATGACTCCAAATTAGCAATTCTTGCATGCATTCTGTGCATTGCGAACAGCAGTACTGCAACTACAATGCAGACGATTATAAAGACAGAAGGTGCTTGGCTATACACATAATATGGGTTGAACATACTCAAACTCAAATCTTCCCAGGGCTTCATTGTTTCATTGATCAGCTGCATAGTTTCAAACTTAGGTGAAGTCAGCTTAATACTTGTGCTCATGTTTAAGTTCATATTAGGCAGTGGGTGGAAATGTTTGTGTGTATGGTTGATAATGGCGTAGTGATTGATGGTGGAAAAAGTAGACATGGATGGTGTAAATACCGCACAGTAGTCTGGTGCTATGTATAATCCTGAGGCTGATGTATGAGATGGTGATATATCTGGACAGACTATGTAAACTGATGTGTTATGAGGGAAATAAAAAAACTGTGAGTGTCCAATGCGTTGATGGTGTACAAGTTTATCTGGAGCAAAAGTGAAGTTGCAATGATAATGAATATTGTTATTGCTGATGATAGCCATTTCACAAGGGACCGTATCAGTAGGCTGAAACGTGAAAATGTACGCAGGACAAAGATGAACAGCATGTAAGGATGTGCGGCACTTTCGCTCAATCGTTGACTCACTTGCGAAAGTGACAGTGTCTCGTCTCTTGGAGACCATGATGAGTTCGGTGTCTGTGTTGATGTTGATGATGACCAAAGTGTTGTTGTTTCTATAGGGGAAGGGGTGTATTTGGTATACTGTGAACAGGTCTTCAGTGATGAATGGTACATGAACTATCACTGATGTTGGTGTTAGTGTTGCTTCTAAGTACGGGTAATATTGCATAAATTCCCTGCTGCGGAACAATGGCTTCAATTTATGTTTATGTATGCCTTGACTAACTATCTGACGTAGCTCATGAACTGGGAGTAAGTCATTTGTGATCTTGCCATCACCAGCATTCGAAATTCCTTGCATAAGTGCCCTGAAACGATCTCTAGTGTTCTCTAATTGTAGTAGAATCGTGTCAATATGTTCTGTGATGATGGAGAAGTGCTGGAAAAGAGTAACGTTGCCCTCTAATTCATTTTTTTTATATACACTCTCGAGAGCTACGTTTTCTGCTTGTTTCAGATTTTTCACAATTGTCTTCATTGCTGAGTTCTGTCCTGTGATGAATTTATCTTGGTATGTTAGTACCTGAGCTATCTTATTAAATTTGTAGTTTATTTCTTTAAGGTCATCCTCTGTAGCCAATCCAAAGATGTTCCCAAGAACTGCGCCGCCCAGATCGAACAAACCGCGCTTTTGGCGAGTACGTGTGATATTGTTCCTGTCGCTCAGTACCTCCGTTCCATAAGATGGGAGATCTTGGATCATGACGAGCATAGTTGACTTCGCCTGTTCTAGTTTCCATTTCGCTAACTTCACCATTTCATCCACTTCCTTGGTGTTATGTGCTTGTGAAACATAATTCCCTATCTTGAAGTCCAGAGTTCGTGATCGTAAGGCCGCAAGTCTTTCTAGATAAGTAGGTAAGTCATACAAGTAATCTAGACTTATTTCAGTACTCATGACGTCCTTAACGATTGTAGTCGTGGCCGTTGGAGCTATGAGGCATCCTTGTCATACTATATGCTTGGGGTCTAGGTGCGCATATACTCTTACTATGTATAGGAGAATCCATAGCATAAGTCCCTTCATCGTAACCTACCGAAAAAAAAAAAAAATCTATTAATTTCCTATAAAGCTGTGGTTGATGATAGTGATGATGTGCGTTACGGTTGGCTGTTATTTCATTTATAGAAGGAGTTTAAATCGATATTTAATTCTCGTAAATGATGTACTGTAGATTTCATTGGAATAGTTGCACCTATGTTCGATTGTTTGGTATATGACCTTAATTTTTTTTTGTAATCATTGTTGTGTTCTTGCTTGGTTTCTTGAGGTACGTTCACCTGTTCGGTTGTATCCGAGGCTGAATAATTATGTGATAAATCCCTTGAAACTCGTTTTAAATGGTCAATATGAACTTGTTTTTCCTCGCCACTTGAAAGTGACTTAATCAAAACTTTGTTTGCTTTTATGTTAATTACTCTGTATGGGCCCTCAAATTTTGGGGATAATTTATTGTCTCTCGTATGAATGACTCCGTAAACAATGTCTCCTAAGCTGATAGGTGAATCTTTTGCCTTCTTGTTAAATGCCTCCGTCATTTCTTCCTTGGACATCGTTAATTGTTTTTTCACTCTTTTGTGAATGTCCTGGAATTCACGTAAACGGAGTTTAGAGTAATCATCGTAATTGTATATAGGCATGCTGTCACCTTCTAGGAGCTCATATGGTAATTTTTTATCTGTGCCATATATAATGAAATGTGGTGTGTCACCAATGGATTTATTTATAGACCCATTAATGGAGGCCTCTACTCTGGGAATCCAATCATCCCAGCTTCCATAATTTTCACTGAGAATGTGTCGTAGCACATCTAATACCTTTTTATTTTGTCTCTCTACCAACCCATTCGATGCTGGGTGATAGGCCAAAACGTTAACCTTTTTGATGTTGTATTGTTTACATATTTCTTGTAAGATCTCAGAATTAAATTCTCCTCCATTATCAATTATTAATACCTTTGGGGTAGTAAAGCGACATATTACATTATCTGTTATTGCCTTTGCTACGGTCTCTGCTGTCTTATCTTTAATTGGAGCTAAAATGACATAACGGGAAAAATCATCCGTTGCTACGAATAAGTATAGGTTATTATTGTATGATAATGGCATCTTGAGTAAATCAACAGCGACAACGTCCCATGGTTGATGTGGTACTGGGTAATTACCCATCGGTGCAGGTGTGATTGGGTATCCTTTGTGTTTCGCACATGATTCGCATCTGTCTATATGATTGTTTATATCTCTTCGTAATGAAGGCCAGTAATATAATAGCTGGGCTTGGTTGAATGTCTTATCCTTTCCAGGATGTCCTGCATGTGGGCTGTCGTGTATCATTCGTAATACTTGGAGTATCATGTCATTAGGTACTACCAACTGGTTAGTATTTCTTTGGCGTTTTGGTTGTTTAGAGTTAATTTTGTATAATGTATTATTGACCATTGTGAATTGTTCAAGTGGAAAGGTTACAAGAGAGAAGTGGAGGAACGATTGGGCAAATATGAACTGGAGCAGATGGGAGACGTGGAAGGTGTGTGTAGGATATTTACAGAAGAAATATGTGCAGCATGTGATGTGGTGTGTGGAAGGAAGAGAAGATGGAGGGGGGTGCAAGGAACAGCGTGGTGGACTGAAGAGGTGAGACAGGCTGTGGCACAAAAGAAGAAAGCATACAATGAATGGATGAGAAATAGGGGCATGGAAGAAGTTGAGAGGCGGAAGAGAGAGTTATATGTAGAAAGAAAGAGAGAGGTGAAAAGATTAGTAAGAGAGAGTAAGAAGAGAGTGGATGAGGAATTTGGAAGGAATTTGAGTGTAAAGTGGAGGGACTGTAAGAAAATGTTCTGGAGAGAGGTGAAAAGAGTAAGACAGGGTGGAAGTGAAGTTAGCAGGGGAGTTAAAGATAAAAATGGTAGATTACTAGTGGAGAAGGGAGAAAAAGTGAGAAGATGGAGAGAACACTTTAAGGAATGGTTGAACGTAGAGGATGGAAGTAATGCGAGTGTAAGTGGCTGGGGAATGGCTGGGGGGAGGAGGGAGGTGAGAAGACAGGAAGAAATCAGTAGGATAGAAGTTGTGGAAGCAATGAAGAAAGTTACATTGGGGAAAGCCCCAGGAATTGATGGAGTGTGTGGTGAAATGCTGAAACATGGGGGAGAGATAGTAGTAGAATGGATGTGGAAGATGTGCAGATTGGCCTGGGAGGAAGGTAGAGTCCCGGAGGATTGGAAGTCAGGTATAATTATTCCCTTGTACAAAGGAAAAGGGGAAAAAGAAGTGTGTGGTAATCATAGGGGCAGTTGTCTTCTTAGTATAATAGGAAAAGTGTATGGTAGGATACTTATTGACAGAGTTAGAGAAAGATCAGAGAAATTAGTTGGAGAAGAACAGGGAGGCTTTAGGAAGGGAAGAGGTTGTGTAGATCAGATATTCATTCATAGATCTTTAGTGGAAAAGTTTCTAGAGAAGGGAAAGAAGTTGTATGCGGCTTTCATGGATTTGGAGAAAGCATATGACAGGGTGGATAGACAAGGATTGTGGAAAGTGTTAAGAATATATGGAGTAGATGGGAAGTTGTTGAATGCTGTGAAGAGTATGTACAATGGTGCGAAGGCTGCAGTGCTGTGGATGATGAACTAAGTGAATTTTTCTCTTTGAAAGTTGGGTTGAAACAGGGATGTGTCATGTGTCCATGGTTGTTCAATCTGTACATGGATGGGGTAATAAACGAGGTACAAGGTAGGATAGTGGATGTTGGAGTGGCCCTGGTGAGAGAGGATAGTGTTTGGAAACTTCCTGTACTGTTGTTTGCAGATGATTCTGTGTTGTTGAGTGAAGACGAAGGGGAGCTGCAAGGCTTGGTGGGTGAGTTTGGGACAGTGTGTAAGAAACGGAATCTAAAGGTGAATGTAGGGAAGAGTAAAGTGATGGTCTTTGAGAGAGGTGAAGTCAGTGAGTATACAGCGAGGTTGGATGATGAGGAATTGGAAAATGTGAGTACGTTTAAGTACTTGGGTAGCATGATGAGTAAGGATGGAGGTTTGGAGGGTGAAGTGCTTGAAAGGGTACAGCAGGGAAGAAAGGTTGCTGGTTCTTTGAAAGCAGTGATAAGAAACAAGGAAGTGAGCATGGAAGTGAAAAAGTTACTACATGACAGTATTGTGATACCAACTCTAACGTATGGAAGTGAAGCTTGAACGTTGTTGGAAGGACACAAGACAAGAGTGAGAGCAGTGGAAATGAGTTATTTAAGAGGAGACTGTGGAGTCACATGGAGAGACAAGCTGACGAATGAGGATATAAAGGAGCATTGTGGTGTGGATGTGGATGTGATAGGAAGCGTTATGAGGAACACACTGAGGTGGTTTGGCCATGTGGAGAGGATGGAGGGTGAAAGACTGACGAAGAGAGTGTATGTGAGTGAGGTGGAAGGGGAAGAGGGAGGGGGAGGCCGAGGATGAGATGGAGGGATGGGGTGGAGAGGTTTATGAGAGAGGGGGGTGTGAGTTGGGAGCAAGGCAGTGAAATGGCGGGGGACAGGGCGACTTGGAGGCGATTTGTTTGTGGCCACCCCAAACGGGATTGATGCGTCTGGCAATAGATAAATAGATAGAGCTGTTGTGACAAAAAGTCTGTTTGTGGGGAGCCTCCCCACACATTAGAGTTATACTTTACAAAGGGGCGAGTAAACCCACACATAAAGCCAACAACTGTTCTGGGTTACAGAAGGCATGGAATCGGCTTAGCACACCTAATTTCTTGGAAGGAGACTTTACGAGAGGGAAATATCTTTTTTTCCGAGATTGATGCCGAGAGAATGATACCTCAAGTATGTTTAAAGATGATTCCAAATTTTGTTGGATATTGTTAGAAACTAGAGGATACTCCTATGGAAGATTTTGTATTGAAAGATGGAAGAACTGAGATTCTGAGGCATTAAAAACAAGATTTTTTTTTTTTTTACCCCAATCAGAGATGTGAACCAAATCCGTGTGCAATAGCCACATCCCTTGTTTGCTGAAGTAACTGTTGAGATGGACGTTGTGAGAAACGAATGGAAAGGTGAAGGGTGGAGTCACCAGCATATGAGTGGACTGGGTTAGGTGTGCAGCTTAAGAGATCACTGATGAATAAAATGATGATAATTGGTGATGGGACAGACCCCTGAGGAACACCACCATTGATAACTGTAGGAGAAGAACGGTGGCCATCAACAACATCAGCAATAGAATGAGCAGAATGGAAACTAGAGACGAAGGCACAGAATGAAAGATAAAAACCGTAATAGGGCACTTTAGATGTTAAAGATTTATGCTAGACTCGATCGAAAGCATTTGAGATGCCAAGTGCAATGGCAAAGCTTTTGCCAAAGTCCCGAAAGGAGTATGGTCAGGAGTCTGAAAGGTCGATGAGATCACCAGTGGAACATCCCAGATGGATCATATAGTGACGACGAGAAAGAAGATTGTGATAGGAAAGGTGTTTTATTATTTTTTTTTTAAATGAATTTACTAAAAAACTTTTGAATTACAAGAACTTAAAATATCTGGCCGATAGTTTCAGGGCTGGGAATGGTCACCCTTCTTTGGGACAGGCTGAATTAGAGCAAACGTCCAGCAAGAAGGAAAGGTAGAAGTTGACCAACAAAGGTGAAAGAGTTTACCTAGGCAGGGTGTAAGCACAAAAACACAGTTCCTGAGGACAACAGGAGGGACCCCATCAGGTCAATACACCTTGTTAGTATTCAGGCCAGTGAAGGCAGAAAATATATCAACTGAAGAATTTTTCATGTTAGCCATTAGGAAGTCAGAGGGGGGAAGTGATGGAGGAACTGCATCAGAATCATCTAAGGTGGAATTGGAGGAGAAAGTCTGAGTGAGAGTTCTGCTTTGTCAGTAAAAGAAAGAGCTACAGAGCCATCAGAGTGGAAAAGAGTAGGGAAGGATAATGAGGTAAAGATGTTAGAAAGGTTTTCGACAAGGTGTCAAAAGAAGAGGGAAGAATTAGAATTGGAGAGTTGAGAGCATTTAATTCGAATGAAACTAGTTTTTGCAGTGCAAAGAAGAGACTTAGCACGATTTCGGGCAGAAACATAAAATAGATGAGATTTAGACATGGGTATCTATCTATCTATTGTCAGATGCCTCAATCCCGTTTGGGGTGGCCACAAACAAATCTCCTCCAAGTCGCCCTGTACCCCACCATTTCACTGCCCTGCTCCCAACTCACACCCCTCTCTCTCATATATCTCTCCACCCCATCCCTCCATCTCATCATCGGCCTCCCCCTCCCTCCTCCCCCCTCCATCTTACTCACATACACTCTCTTCGTCAGTCTTTCACCCTCCATCCTCTCCACATGGCCAAACCACCTCAGTGTGCTCCTTATAACGCTTCCTTTCACATCCACATCAACACCACAACGCTCCTTCATATCCTCATTCGTCAGCCTGTCTCTCCATGTGACTCCACAGGCTCCTCTTAAATAACTCATTTCCACTGCTCTCACTCTTGACTTGTGTCCTTCCAACAATGTCCAAGCTTCACTTCCGTACGTTAGAGTTGGTATCACAATACTGTCATGTAGTAACTTTTTCACTTCCATGCTCACTTCCCTGTTTCTTATCACTGCTTTCAAAGAACCAGCAACCTTTCTTCCCTGCTGTACCCTTTCAAGCACTTCACCCTCCAAACCTCCATCCTTACTCATCACACTACCCAAGTACTTAAACGTACTCACATTTTCCAATTCCTCACCATCCAACCTCGCTGTACATTCACTGACTTCGCCTCTCTCAAAGACCATCACTTTACTCTTCCCTACATTCACCTTTAGATTCCGTTTCTTACACACTCTCTCAAACTCATCCACCAAGCCTTGCAGCTCCCCTTCGTCTTCATTCAACAACACAGTATCATCTGCAAACAATAGTACAGGGAGTTTCCAAACACTATCCTCTCTTACCAGGGCCACTCCAACATCCACTACCCTACCTTGTACCTCGTTTATTACCCCATCCATGTACAGATTGAACAACCATGGAGACATGACACATCCCTGTTTCAAACCAACTTTCAAAGAGAAAAATTCACTTAGTTCATCATCAACACGCACTACAGCCTTCGCACCATCGTACATACTCTTCACAGCATTCAACAACTTCCCATCTACTCCATATATTCTTAACACTTTCCACAATCCTTGTCTATCCACCCTGTCATATGCTTTCTCCAAATCCATGAAAGCCGCATACAACTTCTTTCGCTTCTCTAGAAACTTTTCCACTAAAGATCTAAGAATGAATATCTGATCTACACAACCTCTTCCCTTCCTAAAGCCTCCCTGTTCTTCTCCAACTAATTTCTCTGATCTTTCTCTAACTCTGTCAATAAGTATCCTACCATACACTTTTCCTATTATACTAAGAAGACAAATGCCCCTATGATTATCACACACTTCTTTTTCCCCTTTTCCTTTGTACAAGGGAATAATTATACCTGACTTCCAATCCTCCGGGACTCTACCTTCCTCCCAGGCCAATCTGCACATCTTCCACATCCATTCTACTACTATCTCTCCCCCATGCTTCAGCATTTCACCACACACTTCATCAATTCCTGGGGCTTTCCACGATTTAACTTTCTTCATTGCTTCCACAACTTCTATCCTACTGATTTCTTTCTGTCTTCTCACCTCCCTCCTTCTCCCAGCGATTCCCCAGCCACTTATACTCGCATTACTTCCATCTTCTACGTTCAACCATTCCTTAAAGTGTTCTCTCGATCTGCTCACTTTTTCTCCCTTCTCCACTAGTAATCTACCATTTTTATCTTTCACTCCCCTGCTAACTTCACTTCCACCCTGTCTTACTCTTTTCACCTCTCTCCAGAACATTTTCTTACAGTCCCTCCACTTTACACTCAAATTCCTTCCAAATTCCTCATCCACTCTCTTCTTACTCTCTCTTACTAATCTTTTCACCTCTCTCTTTCTTTCTACATATAACTCTCTCTTCCGCCTCTCAATTTCTTCCTCGCCCCTATTTCTCATCCATTCATTGTATGCTTTCTTCTTTTGTGCCACAGCTTGTTTCACCTCTTCAGTCCACCACGCTGTTCCTTGTACCCCCCTCCGTCTTCTCTTCCTTCCACACACCACATCACATGCTGCACATATTTCTTCTGTAAGTATCCTACACACACCTTCCACGTCTCCCATCTGCTCCAATTCATATTTGCCCAATCGTTCCTCCACTTCTCTCTTATACTCTGCCTTTTTCTCATCCTCTTGTAACCTTTCCACTCTTCTTGCAACTACTCCTTCCTCTCGTCTTTCCCTTCTTCTATTCCTCCATCTTACTTGAATTTTAATTCTGGCCACCACCAAGTAGTGGTCAGAAAGTCCACTCCCCCAACCTCTATAAACTCTTGCATCCATTACACATCTTCACATCCTTTCATCCGCACACACATAATCAATCATTGCCTTCCTTTCATTCAGTTCACCACCCACCCTTCTCATCACTCGTCATGTATACTTGTGGATCATTTTATGCCTGAAGAGGGTATTGGCTATCACCAACCCCCTCCCAGCACAAATGTCCACTAACGCACTCCCATTCTCATCTATCTCAGCAGGCACACCCCACTCACCAACTATTCCATCCACCTTCACATTCCCAACTTTACCATTCATATCACCGATCAAAAACACTCTCTCATTCCTTCCAAACTTTTCCATGCACACTTCTACATTTGTCCAGAACTCTTCTCTCACTCTTCTAGCACGATCTTGCGTTGGCGCATACACACACACAATCGCCCACATTTGTATTCCAACTTTCAACTTTACCCACACAATCCTTGACCCAACTGATCCATACTGTCTTATGCTCCTCTTCCATCTTTTACTCACAACTATACATACTCCTTCCTTTGCCCTCTCATTCTCATCTACTCCTGCACATATACCCCATTCATACTCCGATTCTCTCACACTTTCTCCTCTCCATTTTGTTTCAGTTATTCCACATACATCCACTTTCGCACCCTCAAGCACCTGGACAATCTCTCTCTCTTTCACCTCATCATTCGCTCCCCTTACATTCCAAGTTCCAATTACCATGTCCTTTGTCCGGTCCTTGGTCGTCATCATTTGGTCAGTCCTTGTCCGAGGCTTGTTGTTTGTTTTTTTAGTTAGTTGTTTTCCGGGGAGGGGCACTAACCCTCCGCCAACCCTTTTAGTCGCCTTTTACGACAAGCAGGGATACTGGGGGAGTATTCTTGAAAAAAAAAACCTACTCCCAGGGGGGTAATAATCAAAGGATATAAAGAAGAAATGCATGCTTCCAATCCCGAAAGAATACCCTCCATAATGTGCAAGGCACACTCAGATGGCTTTCAGCCATGGTAACAATTATTGTTACAGAGAAAATCAAAGAAGTATTGCCTGAGGGTTTCCCAATCAGCGCTCCAAAGTGCCACAGCTGCCGCTGCTTGGGAGGGTCCACAGGCCTTACTGGAGTAGTTGGATAGGTTACCCCTAAACACCACAATTCGATCTGGCTCCTCTGCCACTGGAGCCACAATTCATGGGTGTTTTTTCGACTTTCACCAAGGGGAAAATCAGTATGTTCTGGCTAAAGAGGAAGAATTTACACACCTGACAGTGTTATCGGCACCCCGCTAGGCCTAAAGGTTACTGCACAATTGAGGGTCAAAGTTGAAAAAAAAATAGTTACCCCAAAAATTTTCGAAAGCCCCCATATTTTTGTTAACCAACTATTTCTATTACTGGAATAGGTCATTGCAATATCATATGTCATACCAAGCCCGAGAACAGGTGTTTTGGGGTGTGGGGAGATTGCTTGCTTTTGGGAAGATAAAGTACCCTGTGGGAAGAAGGTTTGTAGGTATGGAAGTTGGATAAAACCATCTCTTCTGATCAAAGTAGTGCACTTTAGTTTGTTCTTGACCAACTACTATGAAAACAGATGTGTATGTACGTGTGGGGAGATAAAATTCGATCAGAGAGAAGGCCCGCAACGAGTACATTGAACCTTGGGAGATCATTTACGGTAACAACCAATTTGGCTAGTTGAAACAAACAAAATCTATGTGACTTAGCATATCAACCATGCAAGCAGGTGTGTTTGTAGGAGTGGAGAGATAATTCACGTATGAGGAGTAATAGATGTATCGAGGTGGAGGGGTGGTAGGGGGGCGGCTGGGGCTCAGATGTCTGTGTTTGCATGTGTCTGCATGTATAGAATGGTATACAGAGAAGCATTTGTTATGTTCAGGTACAAAAAGGTACAGGGAAAAAAAAAACATCGAGGCAATACATATAAACCACGTGTACATGTTTTGGGGGTGGGGGAAGTGGGGAAGGGGAGGCTTGGGGGGGAAAGCAAGGCAAGTTGTGTGCTCACTGTCCCACGATGGTTTATTGGGGGTAGGAGGGTAGTATGGGGCCAAAAGGGAGGGAGGGGATAGGGTAGGTAGGGGTATACATGGTAAGGGGGAAAGTGGGGGGGGGCTGAAAGGGGATGGAATGGGCTTCGTGGTTGGGGGAGGGATAAACTTCGACTAACAAAATCCTATTGGGGCGTACAGAGGGGTGGGAGGGTCTTCAGAGAGGGATATTACGTGACAGATGACGAAACATTCAGGCAATGGGTGGGCCGAGAAGGGGGGGTGACCCCCCTACCCCCAGAGTGGCCGGATCACCCAACCCGAGGCCAGAGGGGTTAGTTCTCATTGGCCTGAAGGGATAAACGTCACAATCAGGGCGGAGCAATGTGCAGGCAGTTGTTTGCAAGGCGCGCTATACTGATGTGATTCGGCTGAGAGGGCTAAAGTGGTCAACACGTACATTGACGTGCTTTGGTATTTAGAGGTTAAGGTGATAAGGATGTGATCAAAGAAGCCCAATGGAGAGAGAAGATTAACAGCATAATCAGAAATAATAAGTATTAAGGAAGATGTCAAGTATTTTGGAACTCTCTCCATGGCAGTCAAGAATATGAGGAGGGTGCTGTACAAGTGGCTTGGGGTCATTAAGGACAGAAAAGATGTAGGCTTGTTTACCAAGAGGATCAGCAAAAACAGAAGAAAACCAAAGGTGGTGGTGAACATTGAAATCACCCAAAATGGAGATCTTAGAGAAAAGATAAAATGATCAAATGTGTTTCATAGCAGCAGTAGAATTTTTCATAGTCGGTAGAAATAGAGGATAAGTAAACAACAGAGATATATTTTGTCAAAGAATGACAGGAAAGCCGAAGCCAGAGATTAGAGAATTCAGATGATTCAAGTTCAGGAACATGAGAGCAAGCTATGTTGCTGCAGACATATGCACAACAACCACCTTTGGCTTTGAAATGAGTATAGAGAAAGTTGGAGGATGCAGACTTCTGAGTCCCAGAGAGGAAGAGAAGGTGAGGTTTGGAGGAGGAGAGGTGATGTTCAACAGAGATAAATTTAGAGGAAAGGTCATGAATCTTGCAGAACTGAAGAAGTAAGTCATACAGCGGTTACAGGCATATTGCTTACTCGTCACAAGGAGAGGGACAGAAAGTGGGTGTTTTGATGGTTCCTCCCCCCACCCCCAGGAAAACCAAAGCTAGTGATGTGATGCCATTTTTGTAGAATTTTGAGGGGGGAAGTTTGTATTATTCATGTAGTTTGTTGTTGGCAGTTAGAGGAACTTGTATTGGAGAGCATGCCGCCCTACTCTCTGTGTTACTGGAGCACTGAAGAGGTTCAGGAAAGAGGGAAAGATCAAAAACTAGTCCTGAGGGCTGATGAAACGGAAGGTTCAGTTCTCCCTGGCATCAGCATCCCATTCATCTTGGGATTACCACCTTGATCGATTGGTGCTCTCTCTCTCTCTCTCTCTCTCTCTCTCTCTCTCTCTCCAGTAGTCCCTCAATTATCTGATGTACTACAGCCAAAGTCATCCCCAGGTAGTTGCAATGTCCGGATAATGAATAGAACCCACCTACTATACCGAGACACTACCTATACCCAATCTCCAACCTATACTTAATCTATTTCAGTACTTCTGCTTACTTCGGTAGTGTTTTCCAGTCATTCAGGCATATTTAGACATTGACACTGAAATAGGAATACTGACAATAAGTTTTAACACCGAGAAAACCATTAATAAAAAGATTGTTGCAAACCAAAAAAAAACACACTACCTATACACTTTTGTATATACAATACCCCTCCTACTTTTGGCAGTGTTATCTGTCATTCTGCCATATTTAGACATCGAACACATAGGAATATCGAAAATAATTTTTAACACAAAGAAAGCCATGCAAAAAAAACTACTAAACACCAAAAAACACCCTACCTATACACTACTGAATGTACAGTACCCCTCATAGTTTTGGCACTTTTCAGATCAATATGCCATATTTTGACATCAGTAAAACACATGGAAATATTCTTAATACATTTAAACACCAAGGAAAGTATGAAAAAAAAAAAAAAACTAAAGTTCCCTGTCAAGAAACATTTGATTGGGGTACATACCACATAATGCTACACAGACAAGCTTCGTAACCTGCACATCTCCAGCAACTGTACAATTGTCTCATATGGTCTAGTGGCTAAAGTTCGCATTTAACAAAAGTCAAAGAACTCCTCCTCCTCCTCTACCTGTTGGAGCTGAGCGATGAGTGGTGATTTGCAGTGCGGTGATGGTGGCCTATGCGCCTCAGGATACTCCAAATACAGCTGCAAACTTACATCCAACAGAGAGTCAGTGGCTGTTGATGTGCTCCTTTGTAGGTCCGATGGTGAGGGCGGGAAACGAGACGGTGGTGGTGGTGGTCGTGAGAATGGGTTGGGACTCATGGGGGTGGCAGGCTTGAAGGAGGAGTCAATCCTAGTCTGACATAGGACCGACGATTCTGCCGGAGGATGACAGCATCCCTGATTGCCCACAGCTCCATTGCCAGGCTGAGCTGGGCATACTCCAGCACCTCCATCAGACTGGTTTGTAGGGCACTGAAACTAGGAAGTGATGGAGTTATGGGGAGCTGCTAGTCAGGGTCCTCATCCTCGTCCTCGTCAGTGTCACTGTCCTCTTTTGTGCCCACAGAGGCAGCAGCAGTGGTCTCATCAGACATGGTCTGATAACCTAGATTGCCACTGTTGTCGTGCAGCCAGTCCCTCACGTCGTCAACGTCCACCTTCTCTCCTGCTATTCAAAGACTGTGGTGGAAATCATCCATGTCAAATACCACAAAGTCGTGCTCGGCTTCGATTCCCTGGAGGAGATGGCACCAGCCACTTTCAAGGGTTTTCACAGAGAATTCCTTCCATGCTTTCACCCAGTTGAACACTGCAGACTTCAGGTCGTAAAACCGAAGATTCTGCAAGGTCTGCTCCCCACGTTTCCTCCGCCCCGTCCTCGTCCACCAGCACCACCATCGCCTCGTTGAGGAACCTCCACCAGTACAGCTTCTTGGCTGCTACAATAACACCCTGATCCACTGGTTGAATCAGAGCAGTCGTATTAGGTTGCAGAAACATGTACCTAATGTGCCTGTCACCAGCAACCAAAGCCTTCTCAGACAGATGTGTGGGGGCATTGTCCACATGGCCAGATTACTAGGTATAAACAAAATGGGCAACTGCCTCCAGGCCACAGCCTGTCACAGGCCATCCAGACTTCCAGAGGGGAATAAATATACGCTTTGGGCATCCAAATAAGGGCCATCAAAAAAAGCCCTTATAGGTCATGCCAAAATTTCACAGGAAGTAATGGAAAAAAAGAGATCTATATTACAGGCCAACTGTTTGCGTTGCCTACCAGGCCACAGCAAGGTTAATCCGGTCCTGATTGTCCAGGAGTGGGAGTGCTTTCACCTTGGCATGAACGATATCAAGGACCTCCGTTTGATAACAGATAACCTCCTTGATGGAGTGTCTGTGGAATCAGCCTCTGAAGATCTTATTGGTAAACCAGGACTTCACAGAATGGTACCACACAAAAGGCAGGTTATCCATCACCCATGGAGAAAATGTGGTTGTTTTGCATGCCCAACAATAATGGGTTGGAGTCAGAGCATCCCGTTATCATTAGCACAGCACAAAACAGACACATTGTTTGGATAACTTGCAACAAGGCGCAGTCTTCTCCTTATCCTCTGCCATGGTGTTGCTGGGCAGTGAGCAATAGAATAGACCAGTTTCGTCAGCAGTATCTGGATAGACTTGACCAAGGACAATGCCCTCGTCCTTGATCAGGCACTGCACTCTCTGGTGAAATGGGTCTACATCCTCTGTTGCCACATCCAAGGCCTTGCCATGTGCCTTTTGGCCTGTAAGTCCATGGTGAAGCTTGAAGCGAAAAGCCATCCTTTGAAAGCTTTGAAGTCATGTACATTGAGCAGGCATGGAAATTTCTTGGCTGAAGCCTTCACCTTGGTCTCACGTGCACTGGCAGCACGTTGCTGGCGAAACAACAACAATGTCAACTGGTTGATAACAGTGTACCAGGCCTGGACCAAGACCTTTCTGTCGCCCTTTTGTGTGCTTTTGCCAAAGTCTTGTCCGTACTGTGCAAGCTTGTCCCGTGACTTCTTGATGTCAAACAGTGTTGAACAGGCTAGATTATATTCCCACGGTATGTGTCCTGTGGTCCAGTCTATGTCAACTTTCCTAAGTATTTCACACTTCTTCTTCAGATTCAAAACCTTCCTCTTCCACTTCTCAGGGGTGGTGTGGCCACATCACACAAACGAGAATGCAGCAGAGGGCGATATCCTAAAGAAGGTAGGAGACCACCATAACTGCATGACTAATGACTAATGCAGCCTGCCAGGCAACTCTGACCATTCAGCAGGGAAGTGGACAGGCGCGCATGATGAGGGATTTTGCATTCATCCCAGAGGCCGGGGGACTCCTGGCATTCAGTGTAGAAGCTGACAAGGGCATTTACCATGCATGTACTTCCTGGCTTGTGGTCTGTGCTACAAACATGGTGGCCATTTGGAAACACAACTCTCTGTGACTGGACGACCTTGGACATTCAGTAGTGAGGAAGATAGCTTCTGTCACTGAACATGAACTCGTGGTATGGTCTGTGTTACACACGTGGTGGCAGTTGGGAAAGACTTAACCCACCCCCACATCTTGGCAGATTTTTCACCAATGACCTCCCCAGTCCCAGTAGATTTTCGATTTTTGGGAGGGCTAAAACCTCTGCTTTTTTGAGCAACATCGAAAATTCATAGAAAAATTGCTCACCTGAGCCTGTAAATTCCTGCAGCATGTGACCCTACTCTTACCTGGTACTGTGTTCTATCGAACTTGACTCCAGAGAAAACGTTTTCTATGGGTGGGGTAACTATTCCAAACCACTCAGAATAGGTAGATATTTATTTATTTGATACGAATTTATATGTAGTACAAGAGTATATTGGTTTTCACACTGTAATATAGGCGATATAAGTGGTGTTTCACTCACAAAACATATCAACATACCACACCTCTTTTGGCGACCTTACCTGCACATCACTTGTGATCGTTTCTTCTTCTAACACCACGTAAACTTTGTCCTCCACATTGTCATTGATTGGGGAATCACTCTCGCCTTGAATTTTGTACCATGGCGTGACATGGCTTTATTGGCAGGTCACTGGTAACAGGTGAGTTGCCGAGACAATGGTATGTGGGGGAGAGGAGGTCATGTGGGGTAAGGCATTGTCCCTGCATGTCCTCAGATAGAGGAGGGTGTCTCACGTATACCTACCAAAAATCATGCACAAAATTTGGAAAAATTTGCAAATGATAGACCTTGCAATTTTAGCGCGTTTATAAATGTCAACGGGAATCACAGTGACAAAATGTTCAGGTGCATCTGTATGTCAACAGGATGCGGCAGGTTAACCAAGTAGCTGTGCTATTTAGGACATTCGGTGGGGATGCAAACAGATGTCTTGACTCTCCTTGTTTTTTATTGTCAGTATTACTCATGTGCTGGTGGTTTGTAGGGAGTGATCTGACCAGCGTGCAACTTTGACCATTCAGTACAGGGGCAGTTGGACATTTTAGCTCAGGTTATGGGATATAGCCTATCTCCTGTTCATGGCTAGAGCCCAGCGGTTACAATATCAAATGTTTGAACATGTCGGCTGGTTGGCCAAAGTTTTTGGGGACTTTTACATCTGGATAATAGCATGTATATTCAGATAATAGTTTAATACATCCAAGCTCCATTATCTAGGTAATGAACACATCTGGGTACTGCACGATCGGATAAATGAGGTATTACTGTATAAATTTATGTATATATATATAAATATATATATATATATATATATATATATATACCGTAATCCCTCATTTATCTAAATGTGCAGTATCCGGATCTGTTCATTATCCGGATACTGGACTTTGGCTCTATTAAATCATTAACCCAATTTACTTGCTATTATCCAGATGTAAAAGTCCCCGAGAACTTTGGTCAGCCAGCCGAAATGTTAAAAAATTCAGTATCGTGGCTGCTGGGCTTGAGCTATTAGCAGGAAATAGGCCATAGCCCACAACCAGAGGTAAAATGTCTGTCCATCCCTGTGCCGAATGGTTAAAGTTGCCTGCTGGTCCAGTCACTCCCAACGAACCTCCAGCATCCGAGTAATATGACTGTAACCCCCAAACGGTGTCAAAATGTCTGTACGCATCATCACCGAATGTCCAAAGTCATGCGGCCACCAGGCTAAGTCTTTTCCAACTGCCACGATGCATTGAACACAGACAACAAGTCACGAGTACATGTTCTGTGACACCAGCTACCTGCCTCTCTAGCGAACATCCAAAGTCATCTAGTCACCAAGAGTTTTGTTTCTGAATGACAACCACATGCCTAACAGACCACAAGCCACGAGTAAATGTATAAACATCGGAATATTTTGTTTCCTTTTCTGTGGACTAAGGTGTTTGTAACACTGCTTGATGGAGAGGTATCCCCTCCTCCTCCTCCCTTCCTCATAGTCCCACACTCCCATTCAACCCCCCCACTTTTCTCTCTAACCCCATAACTCCACCCAGTATCCTCCTGACTCTCGCTCACAGCCAGCTAGGGGTTTCCGTAGTTCAAGCACCTCTGTAATTACGTGTAGCCTAGTCCAAACAACTAATATAAGAATAGTACAGTATATATCATAAACCAAGTTAGGAAGAGGTTTACTGCACTGTGTGTGTGTGAGAGAGAGAGAGAGAGAGAGAGAGAGAGAGAGAGAGAGAGAGAGAGTGTGTTAAAAGACAGGGAGCGACAGGTGGAGGGGGAGAGCGAGTGGAAAAATGAGAAATGAGAGGACAGTTACAAAGAAAATAAGAAGGGAAGAGGCAAGGAGAGAACTACGAGAGCTAAGGAAAGAGACAGAGTGAGAAGAACAGAGAGTGAGAGGTGAAATGAGATACAAGCAGTGTGAAAGGGAAAGAGAAAAGGGAGATGTGAATAGAAAGGCCGGGAGACAGGGGAGTAGAGACAAAAGGTGAGACAGCTGAGAGAAAATAGGAATGGAGGAAACATAGAAATAGAGATATCAAAAGGAGAAAGTGGGAAAGAGAGCCATGGAATGGAATACTGAGAACGATAATGAGAAAAATTAGAACAGGAGGCAAGGTATCAGGGAGGAGGAAGAAAGTGTGTTATTCTGGCAAGTACGGAGGGGAAAGAACTAAGCAGGGTAAGACGAAAGCACTGAGGCTAAGTAGAACGAATGTAATATTCAAGTAAAAAGGGAGGGACAGAAACAGAGTAATTTGCGGAAATTAGAGATTAAGGGTGGGAAGGAAATAGGTTAATTTTTAGGGCAAGAAAGAGGAGGGGGATGTTACTGAAGGGAAGACAAGGGGAGGGAGGGAGGGAGGGCAAGACAGTGGGAAAAGCAGAATGAAAGAAGAGATTTCGGATGACAGGGAAAGACGGAGAGAGGAAAGAGAAAAAGAACATGCACATATTCCTGGGGAAAGAAAGCAGTGAAGGAAAAGGATTTAGTACAAGTAAAGTAATACGGAGAGAGTAATGGAGGAAAAAAAGGTAACACATGTGACAGATGAAAAACGTAAGACTAAGTTGTGACACAGGGAGGGAGAAAGAAAAGTTGAGTGAGGTAAGGAGGGAGAGACACAGGGGGAAAGAGATGAAGGAAAGGAAAGAGAGAGGGAGAAAGGTAGGGAGTGAGCAGGTAGCTATAAAGAAAGGGGAAAGAGGGAAAATGAAACTGGGGTTGAGACAAAGGATCCAGAGAGAGAGAGAGAGGAGGGGGGGGCAGTAAACAGAGAGGCACAAACAGATAGGTCGATAAATATACAGGTGTGTGTGTGTGTGTGTGTGTGTGTGTGTGTGTGTGTGTGTGTGTGTGTGTGTGTGTGTGTGTGTGTGTGTGTGTGTTCTTACCTAATTGTTCTTACCTAATTGTATCTTTACAGGAATGAGTCAAGCTCGTACTGTCCCGTGTCTTAAACCATATTTATCGTACATATCCTTAAATTTGTGAATTGTTTTGGCACACACTGTTTCATTCGGTAGTGCATTCCATTGATCAATTGCTCTGTTTGGGAAACTGAATTTCCTTACGTCTTTATCACCTCTCTTCTTATGCAGTTTTTTGCAGTTTCCTCTTGCTGATGCTTCTCCATATGTTAAGTAATCATTTATGTCTATTTTCTCCTTTCCTGATATGCATTTATATAGCATTATCATGTCACCTCTTTTCCTTCTCTCCTGTAGTGTTGGTAGATTCAGTTTATTTAGTCTTTCTTCGTAGCTTTGGTCCCTTAAGCTTGGTATCCATCTTGTAGCGGCCCTTTGAACTTTTTCAATCTTGTCTATATGCTTTTTGAGATGAGGACTCCAGACTACTGATGCATATTCCAGGGTTGGTCTAATGATTGATGTTATTATCCTTCTTAGCATGTCTTCATTTATGTATGTGAATGCTATTCTCATATTTGCAAGCAGTGTATACATGTTCCACACCTCCTCGCTGATGTGGTCAGCCGGAGATAGTCTGTTATTGATAATCACACCTAGGTCTTTCTCTCTTTCTGATGTGTATAGGGTTTTATTTCCTAACTTATAATCCCAATCAGGTCTTTTTCCACTTTTACCAAACTTGATTACATGACACTTGTCCACATTGAATTCCATTTGCCATGTACTACTCCTTTCATGAAGTATATTTAATTCTTCTTGTAGCTCTTTACAAGAGTCTGTGTTAGTAATTCTCCTTTGTATTTTTGCATCATCTGCAAACATATTCAGATAGCTCTCATTTCCAGTGTTACTGTTTATATCATTTATATACACTAAAAACATGATTGGTGCCAGCACTGAACCCTGTGGTACTCCACTAGTCACTTCTTTCAATGATGTGTAGTTTCCTCTTAGTACTGTCCTCACTTCTCTTTTTATGAGAAAGTCTTGCATCCAACAAAACAGTTTGCCTCGAATTCCTCCTTGATGGTACAGTTTCCATAAAAGTCTTTGGTGTGGTACTGTGTCAAAAGCTTTCTTGAAATCTAAATAGATACTGTCCACCCATCCTTTCCTTTCCTGTATTGTGTTTGTTACTCTGTCATAGTAGCTCAACAGATTAGTAACACATGATTTTCCTTTTCTGAAACCAAACTGTCTTTCTGTTATCATACTGTGTTCTTCTAGATGATTTACCCAAGCTTTTCTTATAAGTTTTTCTAATACCGTGCTTAAAACACTGGTCAGTGATACTGGTCGGTAGTTGAGTGGATTTTGTCTATTTCCTTTCTTGAATAAGGGGACAATATTTGCTTTTTTCCAAATATCAGGTAGTTTACCTTGACTCAAGGATTTCTTGAAAATTAAAAATAATGGTTTACTTAACTCCTTTGCACATTCTCGTAATACCCAACATGAAATTTCATCTGGACCACTTGCTTTTCCTCTGTCTAATCTACTTAACTCCTCCTGTATTACTTTTTCTGCTATTTGTATATCTGGTAGTATGTGTGGACATGCGTGTTCCACATAGTCCCTCTCAAAATTTTTTTCTTCTGTATTAACTAATTGGAAATTCTTATTTAGTGCTTCACAAATATCTTTCTCTTGGGTATATGTGATTCCCTCATCCGTAATGGATTGTATTATATCTTTTACTTTAGTTTTGCTTCTGATATAGCTGTAAAACAGCTTTGGTTGATCACTACTTTTATTTATTATATCCTCCTCAAACTGTTTTTGGGCTTCCCTCCTTATTCTTGTATAGTCGTTTCTTGCCTGTTTGTAATTATTATACGCCCTTTCACTATTGTGTCTTCTGTATCTATTCCACAACAAATCTCTTCTTTCTTTTGATTTTTTTACATTCTGTATTGAACCATTTCTGTATTTTCTTATCTGCTTCTTTGTGCTGTGGGATGTACTTCTGGACACCTATTTCATAAAATTCACAAAATTTTTTATATACAGCATTTAAATATTGTCCTCTAAGCTCATTTTCCCAATCAACTTCTAAGAAATATTTCTTTAGGTCTTGATAATTTCCCTTTTTATAGTTTTGGCTCTTTTTGTAACTATCATTGCTGTTTACTATGTCATATGCTATCCTGAAGTTATAATTTAGTACTGCATGGTCGCTTTTGCAGAGTGGAGTGTGATATATTAAACTGTCAATATCATTTTCTTGCCTTGTAAATATTAGATCTAGCACTGAAGGTACATCAAGTCCTCTTTTTCTGGTGGTTTCCCTCACATGTTGCGTTAAGAAAAACTCTTGTACGAGATCCAGGAGCTTTTGGTCCCAACAGCTTTCTTGGCTATTTATATCTAGAGTATTCCAATTTATATTTGTATTGAAGTCCCCAGTTAGTATAATTCTTTCCGATTTCTCTTCCATTTTATGTAGCAATGATCTTACACTCTGAATTGTACTCTCTGCCAGGTCCTCATATTCGTCTCTTTCCCATGTGTTTGATCTGGGTGGCTGTTGTGTATACATACGCAACGAATTATCTTGCTCTCGTGTTCCTGAACTTGATTCTTCTGAATTCTCCACACTCTGGCTTCGGCTTTCTTGTCATTCTCTGACTAAATATATCTGTGCTGTTTACTTATCCCCTAATTCTACTGACCATCAAAAATTCTTCGACTATCTTACTTCTATGATGGAACACATTCTATACACTTCTCCTTTCTCTGAAGTCTCCATTCTTGGAGATTTCAATGTTCACCACCACCTTTGGCTCTCCTCTCCTTTCACGGATCCACCTGGTGGACAAGCCTACATCTTTTCTATCCTTAATGACCTAGAGCAGCTTGTACAGCACCCTACCCGTATCCCTGACCGCCTTGGAGAGAGCTCCAACATACTTGACCTCTTCCTCACAACCAATCCTTCTGCTTACTCTGTTAATCTTTTCTCTCCGTTGGGCTCCTCCGATCACATCCTTATTACCTTAACCTGTCCTATCACTCCGGTACGGCCTCTGGACCCTCCAGGGAAGCGTTGTCTGTGGCATTTTGGAGCCGTGGACTGGGAGGCCCTCAGGCAGTACTTCTTTGATTTTCCCTGGAATGATTATTGCTTCCATGGCCGTGAGCCATCTGAGTGTGCCTTGCGCATTACAGAGGTTATTCTCTCGGGCATGGAAGCATACATTCCTTTCTCATATCCTTTCACTAATGCAAGAAAGCCTTGGTTTAATCACGCTTGTTCTAATGCTGTCCACAACAAGAAGAAGGCCTACAAAAGGTACCGGAGCCAACCCACCCCTGAATCACATCGTCTTTACGTTTCTGCCCGGAATCGTGCTAAGTCTGTTCTTCGCTCTACTAAAAATAATTTCATCCATACTAAATGCTCTCAACTCTCCAACTCGAATTCTTCCCGCTCATTCTGGCACCTTGCCAAAAATCTTTCTAACAACTTTACCTCATCATCCTTCCCTCCTCTTTTCTACTCTGATGGTTCTGTAGCTATTTCTTCTACTGATAAAGCAGATCTCTTCGCACAGACTTTCTCCTCCAATTCCACCTTAGACGATTCCGGTGCTGTTCCTCCATCACTTCCCCCTCTGACTTCCTCATGGCTGACATTAAAATTTCTTCAGTTGATGTATTTTCTGCCATCACTGGCCTCTGTACTAACAAGGCATATGGGCCTGATGGGGTCCCTCCTGTTGTTCTCAAGAACTGTGCTTCTGTGCTTACACCCTGCCTAGGCAAACTCTTTCGCCTTTGTCTGTCAACTTGTACCTTTCCTTCTTGCTGGAAGTTTGCTCTCATTCAGCCAGTCCCAAAGAAGGGTGACCACTCCCAACCCTCCAACTATCGTCCAATTGCTTTAACGTCCTGTATTTCAAAAGTTTTCGAGTCAATTCTTAATAGAAAAATTTTAAGACATCTTTCCTATCACAACCTTCTTTCCGATCGTCAGTATGGGTTCCGTCAGGGACGCTTTACTGGCGATCATCTCACCTACCTTTCAGACTCCTGGTCATCTTCCTTTCGGGACTTTGGCGAAAGCTTTGCCATTGCACTTGACATCTCAAAGGCTTTCGATCGAGTCTGGCATAAATCTTTAATTTCCAAACTGCCCTCCTTCGGTTTCTATCCTTCTTTCTGTGCCTTCATCGCTAGTTTCCTTTCTGGTCGTTGTATAGCCGCTGTTGTAGACGGCCATCGTTCTTCTCCTAGATCTATCAACAGTGGTGTTCCTCAGGGCTCTGTCCTATCACCAACTCTCTTCCTTTTATTCATCAATGATCTTCTAAGCTGTACATCTAACCCTATCCACTCATACGCTGATGACTCCACCCTTCACCTTTCCATTTGGTTCCCGCAACACCCATCTCAACAGTTACTTCAACAAACAAGAGATGAGGCTATGGCACACCTAATGTCTGACTTGGCTCGTATCTCTGACTGGGGTAAAAATAATATGGTTGTCTTTAATGCATCTAAGACTCAGTTCTTACACCTATCAACCCGACAAAATCTTCCACAGGTATACCCACTAATGTTTAATAATATTCAGCTTAATCCTGCATCATCCTTGAACATGCTTGGGGTTTCATTTACTCGGGACTTATCTTGGAAAAATCATATTACATCTCTTGTAAAATCTGCTTCCAAGAGATTCGGTGTGCTAAGCCGACTCCGCTCTTTCTTTACCCCTGCACAATTGTTGACTCTATACAGGGGTTTTATCCGCCCCTGTGTGGAGTACAACTCTCATGTGTGGGGAGGCTCCCACATACAGCTCTTCTCAATAGGGTGGAGTCAAAGGCTTTTCGTCTCATTAACTCTCCTCCTCTTACTGACTCCCTTCAATCTCTGTCTCTTCGCCGCTCTGTTGCATCTTTATCTCTTTTCTATCGCTACTTTAATGGTCACTGCTCCTCTGAACTGTCTGCTTGCATTCCTCCACCTCTACGATGGGCGCGTAGCACCCGTCTGGCAGCAAACTCTCATCCCTTTTCTGTCCAACTCTCTAATGCAAGAGTTAACCGTTACTCCCAGTCTTTCATTTATGCAACAGGTCAGCTCTGGAACTGTCTACCTCTGTCTGTGTTTCCTGCTTCCTATGATCTCCAGTCTTTCAAACGCAGTGTGTCCAGGCATCTCAAAATGATCGGATCTTGAATTTGGCTCTCTATTGTAATTTGTTTTTCTCTTGGAGGGAACTGTTACTGCGGGCTCATGGCCTTTGGTTCCTTCTTCCTCGCAAAAAAAAAAAAAATGTACAAATTGGCTACAATTACTTTACCTTCAGATGTGTCGATCTCTACTGCAATCAGTTCTACTTGTGATGGTATATCTAGTTTTATTTCCTTGACTTTTAGATTTTTCTTAGTTAATATTATAATTCCTCCTCCTTTTTTTAAATATCTGTCTCTTCTCCATATATTGTATTCCTCTAAGTTTAGTATGTCATTTGATATCCTTGGTATTAATTTTGTTTCAGTTAGGCATATTATTTGTGGTTCATTTTCTCTGACATAATCATTCATCTCTAGTAATTTAGATACCATTCCATCCACATTTGAGTACATCAACTTTATCATCTTGTTTATATACTTGTCATGACATGGTCCTACTTCCTTCCTTCTTTTTCTTCCATCCTGTTTGTGTACCACTTTCGTACCTGGAATCCTATTACTTTGTAAAAAAAAATTCTTCTTCTCCTCTTCTGATCTTCCCTCATTTTTTGTTTTTGCTTCCTCCCTTTTCTCTTTCAGTAATTCCAGTTCCTCTTGTGTTAGGCATCTTTTTATCCGTACATTTTTGTACTCCACTTTTTCCTTAAGATTCTTTGCATTTTTTAGTATCTCTTCCACAGTGTTTACACTCTGGAAAGTCACCTTTAGAGGTCTTGTCTTTCTTTTCTCGTATTTCCCTAACCTTTTGTGTTCCTCTATGTCTTTACTACAGATTTCCTCTGATACTTCTTTCAGTAAGCTCATTACATTTGCCATCTCCTTTTTGTCTCTTGTGATCTTGTTTTTAACTTCTTCCTCTTCTATACCTGTGATTACTATTGATTTGTTTATCTCTACTGAATCTCTGACTAACTTTGGATTGTTTTGGATTATTCTTTTCACCTCCTTTTTGATGCTTTTTTCCTCCACCCTTGTTTCTAAGTCTTTCTTTACTTTCACCATTTCAGCATACGTGGTTTCTACATCATTTTTGTAGCTTTGCACAGCTTCATTCACTTGTGTTATCTTCTCCTCAATATCACTGCTCTGGTCAATAAGACTGCTAACTTGCCTAATTGTCTCTGTGTCATTTTTGAACTCTTCCATAACACTCTCGTGATTAACTACTGTACTTGCCATTTCACTCATTTTCTTCCTAAGTGTACTCAATTCCACTGTTAGTTCACTGATGGTTGTGTCTTTCTTATTGGCCTCCCTTCCTAGTTTTTCTATTTCTTCCTTTTGCAAGTGCATTTGCTTCTTTATTTCATCAATTTCATTTTTGAAAGCCATTTCTAGTTTGTTTACACGTTCAACCAGTCTATTGTGAGTCTCTACTTCAACCAGTTCTTGGTAGAAATCATCATTTTCCTTTTTACCTTTATCCCTTTTCTTTTCCAAATTTGTTTTACTGAAGTATGTATCCATTTTGCAATACTTAAAGTGCAATACTTAAAACGCAAAGCATGTACTTACAATCTCCGTATGTGTGTGTGTGTGTGTGTGTGTGTGTGTGTGTGTGTGTGTGTGTGTGTGTGTGTTTCCGTCCCTGTGTCATTCCTATAACATTGTTCCATTTTTTCACCTGCGTGTTATCTTCCTCTCTGCTTCAGTTTCTTCTCTCACTCACTTTTTTTTTTATCAGTATTTCTCCTGATTATTCTTACCATTCCAAGTCTCTCCCTCTCTCTCTCTCTCTCGGAACAAAGAGATTGTTCTCACAGAGTATATCTCCTTAATACGGCCACTGCCTGAGTTGCTGTGGAATTTTGGTCGCTTGAAAAAGACACACGTCGACTTAAAAAGAGTTCAGGAGACTAAGGTATCAGGTTCGCCTGAGGACTGTGGGACTTTATTAGTAGAAACTCGGTGACTACGAGGTCAGCTCAGTAAAGTGTTTAAGATCTGAATCATTGCATAGAATGTTGCTGACTCTTAACACGGACTTGGCACACAACTAGGGTTGGAAGCTGTAAATGAAAAAATTACCAGCAGAATTAAGTGAAAACTTTTTCACGTGCAAGATCTGCTCCACATGGAACTGACTCAACATGGACGTTATTAACACTATAGTAGAGAAGTTTAAGGGATTCATCGACAGGATCTTACACTAGAATTAATGCGAATTCTGAAGTGACCACGAGAAAGCTCATGAAGTTCTGCACCTAGACATGTGGTTAACTCGTGGAAGTGCTAGCAAAATTTTACACTAGGATGGTAGGAAGTTATATGAAGGTCAGTTTTGCTTCTGAACACTGTTTATTCTCACTGCATTTCTGAATTTTTACTTATCAGTTTTCTGTGTTTTTATTAGCTTATAGTATAAACATTAGCGAAGATGATGGTATACCATTTATATCAATTTAACCAATTTCTGGTGGCATATTTAGCCGTGGAATTTTTCTGTGGCCTGAGAGCAGTTATCACATGTGTCAGATAACTGATTTTCCTACCGTCTTGAGTTTTTTTGTGGATGTTTCCTTGGTGTTTAGCATTAATATGGATAATCCTATGTGTGTTTTGACGTGTACATATGGCAGATTGACCAACAAACGGTGCCAGAAAGTAGGGGTACTGTACATACAGAAGTGTATAGGTACAGTGATTTTGGTTTTCAATGTTTTTTTTTTTTATGGTTTTCTTGGTGTTTAACACTACTTTGGCCATTCCTATGTGTGTTTTGATGTCTAAATGTTGCAGATTGACGTGAAAACAGTGCCAAACTCAGGAGGGGTACTGTGCATACAGTAGTGTATAGGTATGGTGTTTTTTGGTTTTAATTTATTTTTTGTATGAGGTTTCTTGGTGTTCAGCATTACTTTAGATATTCCTATGTGTGTTTTGATGTTTAAGTATGCGTGAAGTACAGGAAAACACTGTCAAAGTAGGCAGTACAAATAGGTTAGGCATAGGTGTGAGGTTGGGTATAGGTAGGGCCTGGGACATTGCCACTAGCTGGACATGCCTTTGGTTCTACGAATGTCAGATAATTGAGGAATTACTGTGTGTGTGTATATATATATATATATATATATATATATATATATATATATATATATATATATATATATATATATACATATATATATATTATATATATATATATATATATATATATATATATATATATATATATATATATATATATATATATATATATATACATTATGCTAGGTGTTTTTAGGTCGATTTGTCGTCCTAGAAACACTAGCTATTGAGCTGGGGTAATCTTTTGAGACGAACAAGAATACACTACGAGAGGAGCAGGGCATAAAAACTCTTGGGCAACAACCTTACACGTGTATTATCTGAAATTCAGGAACAAACAGATACAATGCAAATATGACAAAAACACAATACACTGTCTGGGTACAAAGTCAGTCACAGGACAGGACGGTTTATTCAATGACCGGGGCACAATACACTGTAACATTATACACTGTCCCACAATACACTGGCACACAGTACACTGTCCCAAAGTACACTATCACAAGTTAATGTCAGGATAGGGAGGTTAACACAGGGCTGCTGAAATCCTGGGCTCTTACAGGTGTCGGCCAGGTGTGGGAGGGGCTCCATCAGGTGTACTCTCTCTCAGAGGGCACGGGACCATCCTCAGGGTCTGCATCGTTGGGAGTGGGCTGCTGGGTGGAGTGGAGAGAGGCCCTTCTCTATTAAGGCCTCGGTGGGGCGTTCAGTCCCTGGGGCAGGCACGCTTGCATGCGCCTGCCCTGGAGAGCAGGTCATCGTCCTTTGGGGCTGAGGAGGTCACGCCTGGGGGTTCAAGGGGCTTCTCGGGAAGCCTGAGGGCTGTGGTCTCCCTCAGGTCAGGCCGCCGTCAGGTGTGGGCTGGGGCATCCTCACCTCCAAGAATCCGGCGGTGGGTGGTCCCGCCTGTGAGCTGGCTGGACTGCTCTCATTCCTGGGGTCAGAATGGGGCCTTGCCAGACCTCTTCCAGACAGGGTAGTACCTCCTGGGGGCTGCTGCTGTGGGTAGAACAAGAGGGGCGTCCCACTTGACCACAGGAAGGCCAGGCTGAGTAAGGGACCTCCTCCAAGGGTGAAGTCACAGGGGGTGAGAGACAAGTGGTGGGTAATCTCTCCCTGACACAGCTAGTGGCTGTTGTCAAGGTCCCAAGGGCAACAGGGGAAAGGCAGCTATTGGCCATCCTTCTCCTGTTGGTGCGGCTAATGGCCATCAACGGGGCCCGACTTCTTGGCACGACTGAGGGTGAGATGCAATTAATGGCCGTCACCTGCCCAAAGGTGCGGCTAATGGCTGTCACAGGGGTTCTGTGCGGGGAGGCACTGCTAGTGGCCTTCACCGGGACACTGTTATCCTGGTGGGGGACAGTGAACTGAGTGCGACTTATGGCCGTCACCGAGGTCCTGGGAGGAGAGGAGGCAGCAGGTGCAGTGTGGCTGATGGCCGTCACCTTTCTGCTGGTGCAGCTAATGGCCGTCACTGAGGTCTCACTCCCCGTAGCAGCTGCAGGAAGGGAGCGGATAGTGGCCATCTCTCCACAGGTGCGGCTTATGGCCGTCACTTGTCCCTGAAGAGGTGGGGGGAGGGATGCAGCTAGCGAGCGGCTAGTGGCCATCTCCACACAAGTGCAGCTAATGGCCGTCACGTGGGTGCTATCTGGGACTGAAGAATCAGTCCCACCCCTAACTTGGCAAGGGCTGGTTTGGCTGGAGGGTAACACCCTCGCACTGCATACTCTTGGTTGGGTCATTGAGCGGAATAAGGAAGCAAGGTAGTCGGGGACATAGGTCCATACTGCCAGGGGAATGTGCGTGCCTTCAGAGCCCATCCGTGGTCTCCCACTGGGGTGGGAGTCACAACATTCCGGTGGTGTGTTGTTACGGGTGGTATTTATATATATATATATATATATATATATATATATGTTGTTACGGAACAGAGAGAGATAATGAACACTTCAAGTGAGAACACCAAAATCACTACTGTCCCGCAAAGTTCCAGGTTCAAAACAAAAGAGTTAGGTAAAATTACAAGTTAAAGTTTAATGCTCAAACTAACAACTAAACATTCAGGACTCATAAGGATAATGTAATGGCAAAAAACAGGTTAAATATATGGTTAACTGCAATAGCCTCTATTAACACGAAATTAGCAAGAGTAAATTTATCTAAGTCAGCCCCGATAAAATGAGAAAACCGGATAATGCTCAGTTAAAGCAAGATATATTATTACAGATACAAAATATTATTACTACTGGCTGACAGTAAAAACTTTACATTAATCACAAAAACCTCACCAGGCCCACGAACCAACACCTTATGCTATACAGTACAAGAAAAAAATGCAACAACACTTATACTCAAATTACACAGCAGCTAGATGGTTGGAGACTTCTTGAGCACTCACAAAACTGTACCCCCTCCACAATATGTCTACCCCCGATGTATACATGTCCCCCCCAATGCATGCATGCCCCCACTAAATTTGCTAGGTCAGCATGCTTTCCCACGCCTGAAGACGGCGTTATTGCATCAGTTGATAGCAGACAGCGGAGACGGGCAGACTATTTTACTGTGAGCTTGTAATAAACTCCTTATCTAGCTGTTTGTACACGGAGTTTCTATTACCAAGGTATTGCAAGTTACATTTAGTATCAGCGGTGTTTCGAACCATCACATTCTGACCGCCTCCTTGAATTTTTAGTGATACAACAAGATACACGACGACTCGCATCTGCCAGCCTCGCCCCTCCTCCGTGCCTCTATACCTTGGCTGTGCTTTTCGAGTGTACCATTTTTCTCACCAGTGCTCACCTCTCAAACAACCGCACCCATCCGCCTTGTTCCTGACAGCACGTGTCACCGTCGCCGACCTTCGCACCTGTTGCACCTGTTCCCAGCACCTGTTCCGAACTCATCATAGCTCCTGCCCCCACGGTGCCACTTATCACTGTCTTCCCGCTGCCTGCCCACCACCATTCTCTGCGTTTGCAACTCACCAGCTCTACACCTGCCTTGCGCCGACATCTGCCCTCACCACCCACCACCGGCCTCCGCCGTCGCCCGCATCTGGTCTGCATTACGGAGCCTCCTAAGATCGCCACTCCCTGCCGGTGATTCATTGCGGCATCTCTTCTCCTCTCCGCCCAGCTGTCTCTCCACCGCCGCCCCGCCCCGCCCCAGCCCAGCTACACCCAGCCACCCTGCACATCATACATCTCGACACTCCCGTTTCTACTGTGTAACTATAGTATATCTTTCCTTTCTCTAGAGATTATCCTCGATTTTCTCTACAGATTGGTTATTGTAAATATTCCATCTCATTTTCATTACCCCGTTTTCATCTTCACCTACGTTATTTATATTCCATCTCATCCTTCGCATTTTATTTAAACCATCCATCCCTGCACCTTCATTCATTTTCACACCTAGTGTATTCCATTCTCTCATTGTTATTTATACATTTCCACCTATGTATCCGTCTTCATCCTTTCATCTTCCATTGCCGCATTAAATGTCATACTTTCCACATCACCCGCTTACCACCAGCCCTCTCGACCCGGAAACATCACCTGCTCATACCCCGTCTGCCGACTCTAACACAATCACTCATTTACGAAGTGGCAAAGAGTACCACCGCCCTGTACCTGAGACTCCCGTTTCACTTCCCGCAGAATCACTTACTACCCGTCCTACACTCGTAAATCCAGATACCTCCTCCTCTCCTCCTGCCTCTACTCTCCCTTCTTCTTCCTCTACTCCTTCCCCTGTCGTTCCCTCTCCTACCTCCCTTCATACCCCGTCTTGCTCGCCCTTAACTGCCACTACCTTCTCTCTCTCCCACACCTCTCCTGCCGCCACTTCTACACTTCCAGCCATGGCCAGCCCTCCACAGCCTATCTATCTCGACGATGCCAATCGTCCCAAATTTACCGGCCAGGACCCAACTTGGTCTGTCTATGATTTCCTCAGAGAAGTCGAAACAGAAATAAACAATAGACAAATTACCGAGGAATCGCTCAAAGTAGCTTACCTCCTCGGTCACTTGCACCACGGTAAATCGGACATCGGATCCGCGATCCGTGCAGGACATTTCGATAGCATTCGTACCTTTGCTGGTTTTCATACGGAACTCATCAGCCTTTGTTGCCAGCATTCAAATACCGCGTCTCTCATGGGATTCATTAATCTCCTAAACCAACTAGATGAGGACTTGCGCGTCCCAGCGCAATATGCCAAGCTCCGCAAAGCTGCTGCCACCATGAAAGCAACTAGTAGCGAGATGCTCCAATTACTGGTAGGCACGAAATGGTTAGAAGACAAGAACGGCATTCCAATGCTTTCACTCACCAACTTTGCTGACTTAATTGGTTACCTCAGATTCCTTCACTGGCTTACTCCTAAACAGCGAGAGCTAGCCTTGGAAATCGGTTTCAATCCAGGGGATAAAATTATTCAGGTCACTAAAGCCATTCATGAGAGAACAGGTTCGAACTACATGCGTCAGGGCACCACCCAACCCTTGGCCTCCTCAGTCTGTCACACCTCCACTACCCCAGACCAATCTCGCTCCCGTCCCACCACACGCGGCAGACCTGCCACACATCGCTCTCCTACCGCAGGTCGTGATCAATCTCGCGCCCGACGGAACAGACAATCTTCGATTCTTTGCTGGTACTGTGGTCATCCTGGACATCGAGCATCCAGTTGCGACCGTATATACAGACGTCCTCACTCCCAAACCAGACAGCGTACGCCTTCCTGCTCACGTCGTCCACACTGCAAATACCACAAATCAAGCACGACTCACACCACTGAGGAATGTCGTTACCTCAACCACCCACAGTCGGGGGAAGCGCCACCCCCGTATCGGACCAATATCACGTAGAACCAGAAACCCAACTCCCCATCCGCCATGTAGGTCCCATACCATCCTCGGGTTTAGTCATTCTCGGAAGCAGTCATGACATACCAACGTCATTCTTCTTGGACACAGGCTCTATAGTAAATCTCCTCTCCGAAAATTCCTTACAAATTATTCATCGCCATCACAGCCACGTCAGTTTCCTAGAACCACCAGACATTCGCCTATGTGGTGTTAACGGCTCAGAGTTTAAGGTTAAGGGAAGAGTCACCCTTGAAGTCAAACTCCACAGAGATTTGCCCCCTATCCTCATTGAATTTCATGTCACTAATGACTTGCAGTATCCCGCAGATGCCCTTATTGGTTTCTCCACCATGGCACAACATTCCATTGCATTATTACCTGCTTGTGGTAGTATAGACATTTCTGGATTCCCGGTTTACACTATGGAATGTCCCCGTCCTGTTCTTACGATCAAATCAGTCCTTCAATTACCTCTGTCCCTATCACTACCAAAAAGTCCACCCCAGCCCAAACCACCACTATCATCATCTGAGAATACAGAGATCATTCCTTTACTGACTGCGAGCAAGGACATAAATTCCTCAATGTCTCCTGATACATCATCTCAGCCTTCGAACATGGCTCTTACATCCTCTCCCGACAACACTATTGCTGACTCAGACATGTCTCAGTTACCTACCTCACACAGTCTGCATGATCTTCTCCAACACGGAGAGACGAAACGTGCAGTAACGAATACGTGCACAATTTTGTTACCGCATGAGTTCACCAAAGTCTGTTTGTGTTGCCGGTGCGAAAGAAGGAGTGGATGTACAAACCCTACCTGAGACGTGTTGTGTGAATGGCTTGACTTATGAGTCAGCGTGGTGTACAGTCTTAGAGGACAGTTTATGCTACCTGTACTTGCTGAATGTCACAAATGCTCCACTAAAACTTAAAAGTGGTGTAAAGATTGGAGACTTCCTAGTATACCCAGCGGCCGTAAAGGTGTGCCAGGATTCCTCAATTCCTACTATTCAGACTGATGATACAGCAATTGGTGTATGTACTATTAACTCTACGGGATCTGCACCGACGCATTCACCCGATATGCTGTCACATCTCACTTGCACAGATTTCCCAGAAAATACGCCTCAACTCCTTGACCTTCTGACCTCGCATAGAAACGTGGTTGCCTTACCCGGTGAACCGATGGGTAGAACAGACCTTGTCAAACATACGATTGAACTACTCCCAGGAACTCAGCCGATTTACATACCAGCGTATCGATTTCCTCACAGCCAGAGAAAGCAAATAGATCAAATGGTACAGAACATGTTAGACCAGGACATTATTGAACCCTCTGTCAGTCCATGGAATAGCCCACTTTTCTTAGTACCAAAGAAGGACGGCAACTTTAGACCAGTAGTCGACTATCGTAAGGTCAATTCTGTCACCGTTCCAGACCGTTTCCCGTTACCTGTCCTCACTGATTTGCTAGAATCCCTTGGTGAAAATAACGTAGTCTTTTCATCTTTAGACCTCCTCAGCGGGTACTGGCAGGTCGAAATGGAAGAATCCTCTCGCCCAGTTACAGCCTTTAGCACCCCTTCCGGACATTTTCAGTTTAAGAGACTCCCTTTTGGTCTGAGAAATGCTCCTTCCATGTTCATGCGACTTATCCATTCAGTCTTCAGCGGTATGATGGGACACTCTCTTTTTGCTTACCTAGATGATATCATTGTTGTGAGTAAATCCATCCCTGATCATTTTACCAAACTCCAGCAAGTCTTTGAACACCTCCAGCTTGCAGGCCTGAAAATCAATCTCAGTAAATGCGACTTCCTGCGAAAGAAAATCAAATTCCTAGGCCATGTCGTAGATGCACAAGGCATTCATAATAATGAGGATAAAACTAAGGCGATCATTAACTTCCCAGAACCTACCACTACCGACGCTGTACGAAGTTTTCTGGGCCTCAGTGGCTATTATCGTCGCTTCATCCGGGATTATGCACAGATCGCCGCTCCTCTGACCCACTTACTCAAGCAGAATGTGCCCTTTGTTTGGACTAACGACCAGTCATAGGCTTTCCAAAAGCTAAACACAGCTCTTGTAAATGCCCCTGTTCTAGCGATCCCTGATTATACCACACCCTTCCTTCTCTGCACAGACGCCTCAGGCACTGGACTTGGTGCCGTTTTGATGCAACTCGATGAAGCATCAGGGAAGCACGTAATAGCGTATGCTAGTCGCACCCTTACAACCGCTGAACGTAACTACAGTGTCACAGATCTCGAAGCGCTAGCGGTAATCTGGTCCTTGAAACATTTCAGAGATATAGTCTATGGTTATCCAGTGCATATCCAAACAGACCACCTTCCACTATGTGATTTGTTCAAGAATTGCAACCTAACAGGTAAGTTAGCTAGATGGTCTGTCATCATCCAGGACTTTAATCCCACTTTTCAATATGTACCAGGCAAGTTGAATGTAGTTGCAGACGCACTCTCACGTCACGTAGCAGCAGCTATAACATCACTGCAGCCTGAAGCAACTGAAAATACTACACTAACGTCAGAAGTTGTTCGAAACTTTCAACGCCAAGACCCCATGTGGTCCAAAGTCATTTATTTCCTAGAATCTGGCGATGCCTCGACCTTATCTACTCTGCCAGTATCACTAGATGAGTTCATGCTAGATGATGATCTCTTGTACAGGAAAACACTGCTAACAGGCAAAGATATGCCCAATCGCGAAGTACGCCAACTTGTTGTCCCCACTGCCCTGATACCAAAGGTTCTTCATATTGTTCATAATACTCCTCAAGCTTCCCATCCAGGTAAAGACCGATGCTTGCGCCAAGCACGTCTCAAATACTATTGGCCAACCATGCACCGTGATATCAATGCCCACTGTGACTCTTGCCTCTCCTGCCACCGCCACAAAGGATCAACCGGCTTACCAGCACCTCTCTTACAATACCCAATCCCGTCACGACCATGGGAAACTGTCTCAATCAATCTCTTAAAACTACCTCTCACAGAATCTGGCGCTGAGTACTTGTTCGTAGCGGTCGACCACTTCTCCCGCTACTGTGTCCTCGTACCCCTCTCCGACAAGACCGCGAAGAGCGTTGCATGTGCCCTTGTAGATCATGTAATTTGCCCGTTCAGTACTCCTCATACCATTCTTACTGACAACGGTACAGAGTTCAACAATAGCCTTCTCGATGAGATCTGTCGCCACTTTCATATCAGTAAGTGCAATGTCGTGCCTAATCATCCGGCTTCCAATGGCCTTGTAGAACGCCACAACCGAAAAATCATAGAGCGCCTCAGACATCTAGGCTCCCATAGTTCGTCCTGGGATGACTGGATTCCCCAAGTGGCATCCTCCATCAATAGTTCCATCAATGCATCCATTGCTGAATCTCCCTTCTTCGTCCTCTTTGGCTTTGACAAGGACCTCCCATACTCTCTCTTATCCTCAAAGCCAGAACCCATCTACAACATGGATGATTATATTAAACTAAAATTGGCCAACTTCCAGACAATCCACCAGTATGTCCAATCCACTTTGGCTTCCTCTCAGGAGGACATGCTGCAGCGCCAACATAAGTCCGCCTCTCCTATCACCATCAATGTAGGCGATCTTGTCTTTGCTCCTTCCCATACACCTTCCTCTAAGTTGGATGACAGATTTACAGGGCCCCACCGCGTCCTCACTCAACAAGGCAACAAATTTCACCTCCAGGACCTGTCCACTAGGGACACCAGATGGGTCCACGTCGATGACTTAAAGCGAGCACCCCGTGGCCTCATGTTGGAAGAGTCACTTACACAACCTCCTGCCCCCTCTTCCCCTCCTCCCATCCCTCAGTCTACCTTGTCTCCACCTATCCCTCAGTCTATCTTGTCTCCACCTATCCCTCAGTCTCCTTCCTCTCCATCTCCACCTGCTCATTCATCAATCAATCAATATCGGTCCAAACTGCGCTCTGCCCATCAATCTCTTCACGACCTCCCCCATTAACTCTACCCTGATTTTCTAGGTACGATGTTAGCGATCTCCCTGCTGGCAGTGCTGACCCTCCTGGGGTCTGGGTCAGGTCAGGACGATGGTGGAGTACGTTCCGGGGCCTTGGCTCAGGAGGCGAGGTCTCCTTGCGCTACGATCTTGCGCCCCTGGCCGACATAGCCATTGCCCTACCTGCCTACGTGCACCAGCTCCACGGAATCAGAAACCATCTCACGGCCCTCATGGGGACACACAACCCGAATGAGTATCTCTATAACCTTTTCCTCCCACTCTCCTGGCAATTGCAATACATAAGTAACAGATTCACTGAAACCCAACTCAATGACGTCACGTCCACTCAACACCATTTCACCGATATCTTACAACGCCACCTTTCCGATCTCAACGTTATCTCTCAGTTCTTCTACCTCAAACTCAACATGGATAATCTCCAGCTAGCCATTGACTCTCTCTTGGTTCGTATCCTGGTCGATGCTATCAATGGACGTCTCACTGCCGACTTAGTACCTGTCTCAGCTCTCTGTTCTGTCCTGGAATGGGCTCACTCCTCCTTCGGTCTCTCCCCAGTCCTCCCTTACTCCTCCCTTGAATATTATTATCCTGTTCTCGAAGCCACTCTTCTCACCACATCCGTCGTCGTCCATATTCCTCTCCGTTCTGCCATAACCTTTAACCTTTTCCACATCATTCCCTTCCCTTTCCGCCTCAACAACTCCTTGTTACAGGTATCTGTTCCTTCAGAATATTTCCTCCTCTCCCATGATCATCTTTCCATTGCTTTCCTTTCTTCCACAGACCTCCAGCAATGTTCCTCCCTTACTCCGACCTCTCGTCTCTGTGCTGCCCACCTTTTCGCTATCACAGTGCTACACCCTGTGAGTCTGCTTTAGTTCGCAACCATTCCATCTACTCGGCCTGTTCTTTTGTCCCAGCTCCTGACCTCCCGGTCCACCCTGCTCACCTCAACCATGTCCAGTACTTCTTCTTTGCTGTTCCCATCTCTGTCACAATCATGTGTCCTGGTTCTTCCGTTCGCTCCGTCCCCGCTAGTGGTCTCTACAAAGCACCTGACTATTGTACCGTCAAATCAGAGTCCGTCATCACTTACGCCACTCGCTATCACCAGGCTGTACGTAATCACTCCTATGACATCTTTCAACCACTGGACATACCTTCAACCCTACCATCTGCCAACATTAACATCACCTCCCCTAACTTGCGCATGCTCACCTTCCTCAATGCCAGTGATTTCATTATGGATCAATTCTCTCTGGCCTTCAGCCGTTCATGGGTTCATCCAACAGTTGTGTTTCCCCCTGTGGTTATCGCTTTCATAGGTTTTCTACTCATCATCTGTGCAGTGCATTGTTGTGTCAGAAAAATGGAACGTCGACTCCAGGAAATCAGAGTCGCTACAGGCATAGTACGCCCTACACATGACGTAGAAACTCCCCGTACTTAGTGCCCTCACATTCCGTGACTACCATTGCCATCTAACAATTAACCAAACTGTGAACAGCACTCTACCTACTAGAAAATGATGGTATTTCTTTCACGCATTACTGAGTGACAGTGTATCCTACAGAAAAAAAAAAAAAAAATGAAGGAAGAACAACAATAGAACTCTCATATCTACTCCTTGTTTATCATGTATCAAACTATTATTGTGTACTTCCCATTATGTTCATATATCCCTTCGACCCTTACTGGATTTGTACCTATTATTCCTTGTATATCTTATATGTATATATCCTTCTAATTCCCTCCCCTCCACATGGCCATGTCTCCCCTACTGCCCCTGTATCATACTTATCCCTTGTACAAACCTCCCGGTCCTGCCTTACTACTATAATCAAACACCATTTAACTCCCGGTGTCAGAAGACACCGTCTCAGCTACCCGGGGGAGTAGTGTACCCCCTCCACAATATGTCTACCCCCGATGTATACATGTCCCCCCCCAATGCATACATGCCCCCACTAAATTTGCTAGGTCAGCATGCTTTCCCACGCCTGAAGACGGCGTTATTGCATCAGTTGATAGCAGACAGCGGAGACGGGCAGACAATTTTACTGTGAGCTTGTAATAAACTCCTTATCTAGCTGTTTGTACACGGAGTTTCTATTACCAAAGTATTGCAAGTTACAAAACTAATAACAACTGTACAGGGGAGGACAGAGATGTGAACAAAATGATGAGTAGATCTAAGTGGCAATTAATGCAGAGACTGAGCTCATTATATAGGGGCCGGCAGAGCCTGATACATCTTGTAAGATGGACGCGCAAATGAAGCCATAGGGGACAAAGAGTTGACAATCCTGCTCTGAACAACAGAAAGAACGACTTACTCTACTATACGGGAGGAGAAGGGGGGAGTGAGGTAGAACACAGAAGCTTGGTCACTATGGAAGCCACGAGGCGAATCGTGATCAAACATGCAGCATACTGTACGTTAGAATTATACAAAGGAATATGAAATCATAGGCTATGTAACAATATATATATATATATATATATATATATATATATATATATATATATATATATATATATATAATATATATATATATATATATATATATATATATATATATATATATATATATATATATATATATATATATATATATATATATTGTGCCATTAAAGGTTGCGATTAAAGGTGGACAAAAAAATAATGCTGATTTTGTGTCATGGTGTGTCTGGGAGAGCGTGCAGAGATTATCAGACGTGAAAGAATTGATTTGCTTGATAATCTCTTGGGTGTGTGGAAGAGTTTTGTTATTTCGGGGACATGTTATGTGCTGCAGGTGAGAGTGGAATTAGGTGTGTGGTTACGGTAAAGAGTGGTTGGATGAAGTTCATATTAACAAACTTACAAAAATCATAATGATTAGATGGATATGTAGTGTGTTTTGGAAAGCGAGGCCTGGGGGGAGCTTGGATTATGATCAAAGAGTTCATAGGAAGGATGGGACTGGAGTGTATTGGTCTTATGATGAGGAGGTAGACTGAGATGATTTGGGCATTTTGATAGGATGGACGATGACAATTGGGTGTGGAAGGTGAGAAATGTGAAGTTCTGGGGTAGGGTTGCGAGATGCAGACCGAAAAATACGTGGGACGAGGTCATAGACAGTGATCTAAGAGATAAAGAATTGAATAGTGAGGCTGGCAGAGATCGTGCAGCATGGGGAGCCGGCATTAAGTGACCAACGCCGATGCATGCATATACTCGTATATTGGAACCTTTATATGCGAGAGGAACGAACAGTTATATAAATACATATTTTTGAACCACTTTCACTTTTAATTCGTTCCAACTTTATATTCTCATTCCTCGTTACCTTTGTTTCACCCACCCTCTTGGTTGTTTCCTTTATCATTTCTCCATTCCCTTTCTCCATTGGTTCTTTTCTTCGTCGCTTTCTTCCATTTCATCATTCATTGTTTTTCCCTCTCTCCCTTTTCTCCTTTTATCTTTCACATCAATCAATCCTTTCCATCTTGCTTTTCCCTCCCTTTGGCTTTCTATCCCTCTTGTCTTTTCTCCCCCTTCTATTTACTTTCCTGTCTCATCCTCTTCTTTTTTATATTTCGCTTCTGCTCTAATTTTTCGCCTCTTTCATCTCTCTCATTTCCTCTCTCTATCTGGCTTCCCTCTTTTCCTTTCTGTTCCAATTAATATTAACTACATTTTCCATTTCTTTCCTTCCATTCCTCCCCGTCACGCTTTCTTCCCAGCTCTCCTTCCCTCTCTGTCTTTCTGTCCGAGGAGTTTATGGCCAGGATTGTAATGTTAACAGAAGTGGGGTTTATTTGCCGGCAAACGTTCCTACTTCACTGAGATATCCCAGCTCACTGAACCTCTCGTTATTATTTATACATTTTACTCCCATACTCAGAGTCGATAAAAATAACTTTGGGGGAAAATAATTTTGTGATATTTAGGTTTTCGCATCTTCTTTAGTACGTTATATTTTTTATTCATAGGTCTCTGTCAAGTCTTCGGTAGACTACTATCGCGTTTATTGCCTGTTTTTCCCTGAGGAAGATTTAGGTAGTCCGTGGGAAGTGAAGACGGAGGCGGTGGCGGCGGGTAAAAAAAAGAAAGAATATCGTGAATATCTGATTAGGCTATGGAGGAGTCATTACTAAAGGATGTACTAGAGAAAATTTTGTCAATGGGGATCCTACTCATTGGTCAGGAGGTTTGGTTATAGCAAGGTTATAACACAGCGCAAGGTTTAACGAAATCATATGCAGGGAGACTGGTTTAAAGACATTACGGTGAAAGAGAGAGTTAGGGTGAAACTGGTACGGTAGAAAAGTGGTAGGAATAGGGTGTGATGTGGTGTGGTGTAATGGGTGGTGTGGTTGATGTCATATTTGGGTGTGGTAGGGTGGGGTAATATGGGATGTGGTCTGGTGCGTGGTGGGGTGGGATGTGGTTAGGTACATGGTAAGATGGGATGTAGTTAGGAGTGGTGGGGTGGGAAGGTGAGTGAAGGTATAGGACTAGTGGGACAAAGAAAGAAAAAATCTTACAGCCTCAGTTTTTACCATAACAAATATTTTTATTAATTTTAGGTCTCATGATGCAATGAAATATTGCAAAACGTCACCACTGAAGATGTTCCTACAAGCCCCAGTGTCTTGATATTCCTTATTCGCCTGCGCATTCCAAGCACCCAGTCAGCCTTCAGTATCTGTCTATCCATTTACATATATCCATATCTATATCTATATCTATCTATCTATCTATCTATCTATATGATTAAATTTGCACATGCCAATTACGCCTTCCTCATTCATTTAATGGAAACGGCCACAGCAGCAAAGCTCATTACCTTGATAATTACATTGTTATAACTGCAATGGCTGAATAACTGAAACTGACGTCTGCTCATAATATTGCCGGCACGAAGTAGTGTAATTTGCATCATTAATATCGTGGGCTGCGTCTGAATATCTTGTTAGTGGCAAATCTGTTGCTGATTTCGTGACCCCGGGTTCAACTGTACCTGAACCCGGTGGACTACACTCTTAAGATACCCTCCACATGCAGAGCACCATCCTTCTTTGTGGGAATACAGAGGAAGTGGACGTTTGTACGACCGGGGAATGGAACCGGCTGGATATAATCAACGCCACCGCATGAAAGAGTCACTCTCCAGCATCTATTCAGTTAAATGAAATCGCTTAATCTTAAACGGAATGAAGTATAAAAGATATCACAATGACGATGTAAACTGTTTGCTTATTTAATTTTAATGAGGGAAGTACCTCGCCAGGTTAATTTTGTTTTAGTAATAATCAACCTATCACTGACAGGAAGACTTTATTTCACTTTTATATAGTGTTATTTTTTTCGGCTTTATGTAGCATACTGTAATACGATTTTTACCTTAAATCCTCAGCCTCAAGACGTCTTTATTTAATATTTTTGCCATATGCAAATGATTTTATTCAGAGTAAAGGAAAGTTTTCGGACGACAGAGACTAGATAATGTTTAGTCTTCATAAATTTCTCCATTATCTGGTTGCTGTCCTGAATAAACTGACATTGTAGCAATTCACCCTCCACGATCACTATTCTGTTCTGTCTTTCCTTCATTCTTTCCTCTTCCTTGTGCCTGCGGGTGACTCTACACTCCCTCTTCTGTAATTTTTTTTTTTCTTCCTTCTTTCCTCTTCCAACTTCCTATGGGTGACTCTACATTGAGTGACAGTCGAAATGTTGCCTGTACACCAGGAAACCATTTACTATGCCGGGTTCTAACCATATTACCAGATTATGGCGCCTGGTGGTTTAGTGGGTAATTAACCCGCCCTGTCCCGGCCACTTTTCGACCACTGGTACCCCCCAATCCCGGGCAATTTTCGACCTTTTTTTTTTTTGCTAAAACTTTCGCTTTTGGTGAGAAACATCGAAAATTCATAGAGAAATCGCTCACCTGAGGTTTAAAATACTCATTACAGGTAGGAGAGCCTCCTTACTTTACTGGGTTTTCTATCAGGCTGGCAGCAAAGAAAACGAGTTCTATGGGAGGATAACTATTTCACACCACTCATAAACGGTATTTATTTATTTACTGTTACGAATTTATATGTAATACAAAAGTATATTGGTTTTCAAGCAGTAATATAGGCATTATAAGCATTGTTTCACTCACTAATACCTGACCTTTTTTTGCCACATTACCTGATCATCATTTCTAACTGTTTCTTCCTCTAATGCTATGTAAAGTTTGTCCTCCACATTGTCATTGATTGGGGAATCACTCTGGCCCTGAATTTCGTACCGTGGCATGACATGGCTATACTGGCCAGGTCACTGATAACAGGTGAATTGCTGAGAAAAGGGCATGCAGGGGGGGGAGGAGGTCATGCTGGGTAAGTCATTGTCTCTGCCTGGCATCTTGTTGAGGCAGGTGTCCCGTGTATACGTACCAAAAATGACTCGCGAAAATTGAAAATTGTGGAAATTATGAACCTTGCAATTGCAGGACGTTGAAGTACGTCCTCGGGATTAGCTGTGACAAAACGTGAGGACGTGGAAGTACGTCCTCGGGACGGCGCGGGTTAAGGCGCTCCAATCGGATTGCCTGTGTAGGTTCATATCCAAGAGGTGCTTGGGGTATATTGCTCACGAATGTCATTCAGGGATGAGTGAGACTGATCATTCTCATCTAAAATGTCAGGACCAACTTGCCTAGCCCCTGGCTCCTATGCTCCTCATGGGGCAACACAGGAATAAATGATGATGATGATGAGGTATGAATGCGCGTATTGTATGTTTGTAGGCTATTCTATGTATGCAGGTGTATGCCTATATTTAAATTTACTATAAAGTACAAGAAAAAGTGGTCAGGATGATGAAGGTAATCATAATGTATGTAGTTATGTTTGTCTGTGTTCATTTCTTTATCCGTTAATTTGTCTCAGTCTGTTTGTCTATATTGTATGTCATCTCTCTGTCCGTCTATCTGTCCAATTATCTATTTATCTTTCTCTGTACTTAAATCAGGTTCCCTTCTACCTACATATTCCTTTTTTCTTCCCTTAAAAATATTTAGTTTGGCTTCAGGCAAAGGACGTCATATTAACCCATTCTGTACGGTAACATGTGTTAATGACTTATTCTTTGCATCACTGGACGATTTCGCTAAGCACAGGAGGAACCTCTTGTAGTGAAAGAGTAAATGAAGCCGCCATCAAACTTTCCCAATTTGAAAAGCCTTTCTAAAACTGGACATTAAAAAAAAACAATAGTCTGAAGAGAGCAAAAATAGTGGAAATACGTCATCGGACTGATATGCTTCAGTTAATTTTCTGTAACTCCATCAGATTTCACTCACCTTGGGAGAAACATTGGTAACTCAGTGTTAGATGAAGCCGTCATTAACCGTTTCGATTCCGGGTTGCTCTCCTGAGTAAAACCGAGTGGTGGCAACAACAACAGAATATACGAGACGTCATCCTAATGAAGGGGCTAATTTCAAGTGATTTTTTTTTTTTTTTTTTTTTTTTGCGTGTCCCTAACCATAACTTTCTTTTTGAGGTTTAGTGTGGGGTCCGTCAATGGATCTGTGCTGGTGTCTTTGTTTCTATTTTCATGTCTTTTTAAATCTTTTTTCCATTTATAAATATTTTTTTAATCCTACTTTCATTTTTTTCGATGAAAAATGCTGATGATGCGCCTGGCACAAAAAAATGATCTCTAAATTTTAAACTGACTTTAGTTTGTTAAGCTAAGTATTTATTTGCCTGAGGCTATTTGCGATGAACAGTGGTTTTCGAAAGTTGTTTACACTGACATTCTTCATTTTTTCTTTCTCGTCTACACCATAAAAGCCGCTGTGCCTCTCTCTGTGCGTGCGTGTTTAGAGAGGATGTGGGGGGACGGAAGTCAACTTGCTGGTGGTCCTTGGTGGGCGGGTGGGGTTGGGTGGTGTGGGTTGGTGGGAGGGTGGATAGGTGGATGGGTAGAAAGGCGGGGTGGACGGAGTGAGTGGGCAGATTGGGTGAGTGAACTTGGGTGGTGTGGTTGGTGGGCTGCGTGGGTTTTCCAGATGGGGTGGTTTGGTGGGTGAGGTGGGTGGATGTGTAGACTGTGTGTATGTAAGTAGAAGAGTTAAGTGACTTTTGACTTTAGGTAATGATGCAAAGGTCCCCTTTGGTATGGAAGTACCTTAGGTCTATAGAAAAAAATGATCGAAAGACACAAGCTAGATCTCGCTTCGTATCTGAAATATACTTTTTCTTTCTTTTCTTTTTTCTTTTCTTACGAAATGGCTGCCGGCAATATACCAGACCCCATATCTTTGCATCTGTTATAGTTATAATGACAAAGTTGGTGTCAAAGTGGACATTTTTTTGGTCAAGGAATCCAATTAAATAGGTTTCAAGGCTAAAAAATAAATAGTTTTTTCCTTACCATGACAACTGGGGTAAAATATGCACATGTCATTAAAATTTAAGTGTCATTAGGGTGACTTTCCATACTGTTGTGTACATATGAAGTCCTAGATGTGTAATTATGAAGTCATACATGCACCTTTTTGTGATGTTTGAGATTCGATGTTTTGTCGGGATTGTTTCTGTTAAGTACAGACTCGTCAGTTTGACATGACTACAGTTCCAAGTTACTTAGTTGTCGTTTAGATTAATTAAGCTCCGCTCACATGGAGTATATTCTTACTGTCAATAATAACACATATCTTTTCCTTTAAAAAATTTGATTTTATTTTTTTTATTTTTGTGAATGCTTGTTATTTATCATCTACTCTATCTCATGATGTTGACGCAAATTTATTTCTCATTTCAGAGTAGTACTTAGATTCTTCTTCCATTACGAGCAACTCGCAAAGCACAAATGCCAACATGGACACTCGTGACCGGAGTTTATGTTTCGTAAGTCAGTTACAGAAAAGCAATAAAAAGACTTAAGATCCCTCATCATCTGTAAAACTGAGAAATAATCCTGGAAAACTTTATGCATGTTGCAAGGAAGTTCTAGATAACATCCTGAAGCTGAAGGAATTAGGTGATATGCCTGATTTTATAGTAGTGGATGACATAAGTGGTGGTGGTATTAGTGATGGTGGCAATGGTGGCGGTGCTCAGGATATAGTGCACCAGATGATGTCGAATCCAGTTGTGTGGCACAAAAACTGCAGGAATGCCATTAATAATAAAAAAGGAAGAGAGCAAGAAAAAGGCATGAAGAGTCGCTATTGATGCTGTTTATCACTGTACATGCCTGACTAGGCTCTATAGAAAAGCTGAAACTGTTAGAAGTTACATGACTGAAAGTAATGCAACTAAGGTCATCAGACCACACGTCCTCAATGAAATGCGTAAATTTATGGAAGCTTACCGTGGCTCAGGAGAATCACTGATAATGGCTGACTTGACAGGCCTCTATGACATGCAAATTGCTGGTCTTGGCTTTCCATGCATCAAATGCAACACCACAAGCCTTTCGGAGGATGCTGAATTCCAGACATCATATCAGTACAAATGAATCGTGGTTGGTCCCTTGTTTTTCATCATGACCTGAGTAGTTATTGTTGACATGAAAAACAACACATACTCAAACAGCCAAAATCCTCTGGCGAGAGGATGAAGCAGGCTTTCACAGGTTCTATCTCAATCTCCTGTGTAGGTGATTCAATCCTTCCCATGCTGAGATCGTTCCTACACATGCTTCTTGATGGATCAGGTATTGATCAGTCACCTGCTGGACCTGAGAAGTCCCAGGCTGCAACATCTGCTGGGCAGCAAATAATTTTTTACTCCGTAAGACGCAGATCCAAGAAACCTGGCAGTGTTTCTTGTCACATAAAATAAAGGGAAACACAAGCTTCACTATATCTGGCAACGAAACTACACCTTCAAACTAACAGTGCACCTCTGGTGGAAGCCATGCATATGCAAAGAATATGTGTATCATATGACTGCTTGAAAACATTTAGCACAGACAGCAAATTCAATGATCAATTACCGGGAGCAGATTGGTGTGGTAGTCCCACCTCAGGGCAGTCAAGGGTGTTTTAAATACGGGTGGTTTGATAACTTTGACTACAACCCATCATCGACAACAGCAACATCAACACTCCATGAAACATGCATCAGCATTCAGTATCACTCCCCTTCAGATAGTCAACAAACTGAGAACCTCATTGACATCCTAGATCCAGCTGAACTGAGAAAGAATCATGTGAAATCCCTGCCAGTTAGCTACGCGACCACGGATGTTTCGCTGTCAGAACTTGTCATTTGCAAATGTAAGACAGACTGTAAGACACCTTTTAAATGCTGCATGCAAAGGCAGCCCTGCATGTCTCTCTGTAGATGTAAAGGTTCATGCACTCACAGTGGTGCAGACATCTACATGCAAAGTCTGCTTAGCGATGTTTGAACATAAAAAACTACTGTATTTGTTTTCACCACTACAAAATTGTAAGTGTGTCATTGTTTACTTGTGACTGTTGATGGCAAAATAATGTTTGTCTCTAGTTTGTTTGTCAAGTATTAAGGGTCTCTATGAAACTGTAAACATAGTTATGAACTTGTTGTTACACTACTCAGTAGACTATCACCAGTTGAGCAAGGCAGTACTCCCAAGGTGGATGGAAAGCTGATAACAGGTAGAGCTGGAGCTCCTGATTCATCACCCCTCGGGAGTAGTTCCTAAATAATACACATTATTTATATTTTCCACTTGCACTTTTAGAACTGCTTCAGGCTGTGGTAATCGAAGAAGCAGGTTACGTAGAGGGGAACCTGGCACTCAGCACACTGCCAAGAGGTGCGTTTGTGCTCAGGTGTGCATCTGGTGGTATGTGCACACACCTGGCACCTGTGGATCTCAACCTTCCTCTTCGTTGTGGCAGGCATTTCCACCAGTCTGTGCCGATCCATGTACGCCCTCTGCTCGTCTGTCAGGAAGTCTAACAGCATGGCACCTTGGAGCTCCTGCTGTCACCCTACCATGCCTCTCAAGCAGCTGCTGAACACAAGTCCTGGCGAACAACCTCAGGGAGAAGGACTTGGGTGGCTTTACCTTCATCTTGTACAGGATGAAGGCGTTCAGCATCATCATGTCAATCAGATGCAGAAAATCTTTCCTGTACCACCTAGTATTCTTCCTGAGGCAGTCGATCTCTCCAGTCATCATGTCGGACTTGTCCATCAGCTGCATGTTGATACTGTAGTCAATGACAGCATCAGGTTTTCTCACAGGTTCACCTGTCCTACGGTCGACCTTCCCACTGTCTTTCGGTTCCCCCTTGTGTACGGTGGTGAGCATGTGCACGACTCTCTAGTCATGCCACTGTATTGCCAGCATCTCAGACTTGCGTAGGTGCATGTCTCCTCGCTGCAAGTTTCTTGCCTCGGGGAATTTGGGGAAGTTGGCATGATTGCTCTTCACAGTGCCACAGGAGCCGATGCCGTGCTCTGAAAGGTATTTAGCAACTTTCGGTGTTGTATAGTAGTTATTAGTATACAGCACATGATTCCCACCAAAATACCTTTCAAGCAGCACTTTCACTACACAGCCTGAGAAGCCAAGGGGGTGTGTTCTGTCCAGATCGACAGTGCTGGCTGAATAGATGACGAAGTCAAGGATGTACCCCGTCTTACAGTCACACAGTACAAAGAACTTGATTCCAAAGCGATGATGTTTGCTTGGAATGTACTGTACAAACCTCAGACGTCCTCTGAACAAAACCAAGGATTCGTCTATGACAACCTTCTGAAATGGGTGGAAGAATGACATAAATTTATTCTTCATTCTGTTCAGAATCTCCCAGATCTTCTAGAGTGGGTCAGTGTGGGAAGATACGAATTCTTTCTGCTCCTTCTGCCATCTTGTCAAAAACCTTTCTAACAACTTTACCTCATCATCTTCCCTTTCTCTTTTCCACTCTGATGGCTCTGTAGGTATTTCTTCTACTGATAAAACAGAACTCTTCGCTTAGACTTCCCCCTCCACCTCCACCTTAAATGATCCTGGTGCTGTCCCTCTATCTCTTCCCTGCCCTGACTACCTCATGGCTGACATTAAATTTTCTTCAAATGAAGTATTTTCTGCCATCACTGGCTTCAGTACTAACAAAGCAAATGGGCTTGACTGGATCCCTCCTGTTGTCCTCAAGAACTGTGCTTCTGTGCTTACACCCTGCCTAGGCAAACTCTTTTGTCTTTGTCTGTCAACTGGCACCTTTCCTTCTTGCTGGAAATTTGCTCTCATTCCACCTGTTTCAAAGAAGGGTGATCATTCCCATCTCTCCAACTATTGCTCATTTGCTTTAACATTCTGTATTTCAAAAGTTTTTGAGTCTATCTTTAACAAAGAATTTTAAAGCATATATTCTTTCACAACCTTCCTTCTGATCATCAGTATGGGTTCCGCTTGGGATGCCCCACTGGTGATCTTCTCATCTACCATTCAGACTCCTTGTCATCCTCATTTTGGGACTTTGGAGAAAACTTTGCCATTACACTTGACATATCAATGGCTTTCGATCGAGTTTGGCAGAAATCTTTAATTTCCAAACTACCCTTCTACGGTTTCTATCCTTCCATCTGTGCCTGCATCTCTGGCTTCCTGTCTGGTCGTTCAATAGCTACTGTTGTAGACGGCAACCGTTTTTCTTCTAGAGCTATCAATAGTGGTGTTCCTCAGGGCTCTGTCCTATCACCAACTCTCTTCCTTTTATTCATCAATGACCTTCTAAGCTGTACATCTAACCCTATCCACACATGTGCTGACGACTCCTCCCTTCACCTTTCCAATTGCTTCCTGCAGCATCCATCTCAGCAGTTGCTTCAATAAGCAAGAGATGAGGCTATGGCACACCTGATGTCTGACTTGGCTCATATCTCTGCTTGGGGTAAAAAATAACCTTGTTTTTAATGCATCAAAAACTCATTTCTTTCATCTATCAACCAACAAAATCTTCCTCAGGAGTAACGTCTAATTATCAAGAATATCCAGTTCAATCCTGCATCATCTCTAAACAGGGGTTTCATTTTCTCGGGATTTATCTTGGAAAGAACATATTACCTCTCTTGTAAAATCTACTTCCAAGGGATTGGGTGTGCTAAGCCGACTCCATATCTTCTTTACATTTGCACAGTTTTTTACTTTATACATGGGTTTATTCGCCCCTGTGTAGAGTACAACTTTCATGTGTGTTTAGGCTCCCCACATGCAGTTCTTCTCAATAGGGTGGGTTGAAGGCTTTTCGTCTCATTAACTCTCCTTCTCTTACTGGCTCCCTTCAACCTCTGTCTCTTCACCGTACTGTTGCATCTTTATCTCTTTTCTATCGTTATTTCAATGGTTACTGCTCCTTTATTGTCTGCTTGCATCCCTCCCTCACTATTGCAGGCACGTAGCACCCGTCTAGGAACAAACTCTCATCCCTTTTCTGTCCAACTCTCTAGTGCAAGAGTTAACTGTTACTACCAGCCCTTCATGTGTGCAATAGGCTAACTCTGGAACTGTCTCCTCCTGTCTGTTTTTCCTACTGCCTACAATCTCCAATCTTTCAAACTAAGTGTGTCCAGACATCTCAAAATGAATGGAGCTTGAATTTGGCTCTCTGTTTCTTGTTTTTGTTTTTTGTTTTTTCTTGGAGGGAGCATTTAGCAGACCCCTGGCCTATGATTCCTTCTTCCTTGCATCCAAAAAATAAAAGTATGACGTCAATAAGCCAGCCTGGAGGCAGGCCTATCTGTCACCAACTAAGCCTGCCCACCTTACAAATAAGCCTGTCAGTAAGTCTGTCTGCTGCCAAGCCCATCAGTAAGACTGCCTGCCAGTAAAACTGCTGCTATCTGTCATCAACCAAGTCCGACGTCAATAAGCCAGCCTGTTGCCAAGCCTATCTGTTGTCAACTAAGGCTGCCTGTCATCCAGATCAGCCTGTCAATAAGTTTCTCTGCTACTAGGCCCACCAATAAGACTGCCTGCCACTTAAACTGTCTGCCGCCACCACCCCTGCTGTCTACCACAAGTCCTCTGTCATCAGATCATCCTGGCCCCAATCCTGTTGATTGTCAACCCTTCAGTGAACCAGTGACCTATAACGTTCCATCTTCATCCTCCATTAGTGATCAATAGCAGCTCTCACCATGCCATGTAGTAGATGTTATTTAAATAGGTGGGGTTTAGAGCCGTTCAGAAAAAATTTCGTTCGGACCGATAATCTAAGTACATTACTATTTTTTTTCTCTTTTTATCCTTCTTCTCTAATGTGATTAAATTACTATATTAAAAACAACTTCACCAGATTGTTTTTCATACTCTCATTTTTTAAAATGTTAGAAATCCTTACGAACACTTCATTTGTAAATATTATATATATATATATATATATATATATATATATATATATATATATATATGTATATACATATATATATATATATGTATATATACATATATATATATATATATATGTATATATACATATATATATATATATATATATATATATATATATATATATATATATATATATATATATATATACAGTATATAAATAAAACAATACATAATGCTACACTGTTGCAACCCTCCACCTGACCAAACGCATACCCCCCATCTCCCAACACACCTAACCAAGTGCATAATGGACCTCACCCCCCTCCCCTCTGTGTAACACAGAGACATGACATTAAAACTTAAAATTTTCATTACTTTATTCATGGTAAACATAAACTGGTCCCTTCAGATTCCTTGTGCAAGGTGAATTGAAATGTAAGATTTTTTGTTTTATCTTTTCCCCATTAAAAAAAAAAAAAAAAAAAACTTCTTAAGACATGGCATTCTAACTATCTGAAGGCATCAGTTCACTATAAGACACATAAGTATGTGAAAATTTCATGACTATAGTTAATACTTTCTGTGTTTTTCTTTGGAAACGAAATCTCTGTGTCTTACTTTTTTCATTATTAACCCGCCCCGTCCCGGCCACTTTTCGACCACTGGTACCCCCCAATCCCGGGCAATTTTCGACCTTTTTTTTTTTTGCTAAAACTTTCGCTTTTGGTGAGAAACATCGAAAATTCATAGAGAAATCGCTCACCTGAGGTTTAAAATACTCATTACAGGTAGGAGAGCCTCCTTACCTTACTGGGTTTTCTATCAGGCTGGCACCAAAGAAAACGAGTTCTATGGGAGGATAACTATTTCACACCACTCATAAACGGTACTTATTTATTTACTGTTACGAATTTATATGTAGTACAAGAGTACATTGGTTTTCAAGCAGTAATATAGGCATTATAAGCATTGGTTCACTCACTAATACCTGACCTTTTTTTGCCACATTACCTGATCATCATTTCTAACTGTTTCTTCCTCTAATGCTATGTAAAGTTTGTCCTCCACATTGTCATTGATTGAGGAATCACTCTGGCCCTGAATTTCGTACCGTGGCATGACATGGCTATACTGGCCAGGTCACTGATAACAGGTGAATTGCTGAGAAAAGGGCATGCAGGGGGGGGAGGAGGTCATGCTGGGTAAGGCATTGTCTCTGCCTGGCATCTTGTTGAGGAAGGTGTCCCGTGTATACGTACCAAAAATGACTCGCGAAAATTGAAAATTGTGCAAATTAGGGACCTTGCAATTGCAGGACGTTGAAGTACGTCCTCGGGATTAGCTGTGACAAAACGTGAGGACGTGGAAGTACGTCCTCGGGACGGCGCGGGTTAAAAAGAAAATCTTAAGCTTCAGCATTCTACATATCAAAAGGCATCAATTCACTATAGGACACATAACTATGTGAAATTTCATTACTCTATAGTTAATATTTTCTGAGATTTGTTGTGTAAACGAAATCTCTTCACCAGGCCAGTTGCCTTTCCACCCAACTCTATTGACGAACACCATTGATAACAATACCTTCCTCTGACTTTGTCGGGTGGAACATAGAAATCCCATATTTTAAACTGTTACTGTACATAACAGTATATTTTAGTTACAAAACAAATCTGTTCACTTACATTCACTCATTTAATATTTCCCTTGTACCTTTTTCTCTCCAGTTCATTTCTAATAACATTACCGTACTTAACCCGCCGCGTCCCACTGACATATATATATGTCCACACATTTTGTCACTGTGACTCCCATTGACATATATAAACTTGCCGTTATTGCAAGGTCTGTCATTTGCAAATTTTTCAAATTTCGCGTGTGATTTTTGGTACATGTACACGGGACACCTTCCTCTACAAGATGCCAGGCAGGGACAATGCCTTACCCCATATGACCTCCCCTCCCCACATGCCATTGTCTCGGCAATTCACCTGTTACTAGTGACCTGACCAGTAAAAACATGTCGTGCCACGGTATGAAATTCAAGGCCAGAGTGATTCCCCAATCGATGACGATGTGGAGGAAAATTTTACGTAGCATTAGTGGAAGAAACAGTCAGAAATGATGGTCAAGTAATGTCACCAAAAAAGGTCAGATATGTTGATGTGTTTGATGAGTGAAATAATGCTTATATTGTCAATATACTCTCGTACTACATATAAATTCATACCAAATAAATAAATAAATACTGTTTATGAGTGGTGTGGAATAGTTACCCTCCCATAGGACTCGTTTTCTTTGGAGCCAGCCTGATAGAAAACCCAGTAAGATAAGGGCTACTGCTACCTGTATCCAGTATTTAAAACCTCAGGTGAGCGATTTCTTTATGATTTTTCGATGTTTCTCACCAAAAGCGGAGGTTTGAGCCAAAAAAAAAAATAATAATAAATCCAAAATTGGTCGGGATTGGGGGGAGTCAGTGGTGGAAAATCAGTCGGGATGGGACAGGTTAAGAAAATTAATTTCTCTGAAAACAATACACATACTTCAGGAGGTGAAATAAAATCTACTGCCTTAACCCCTTAACCGTGAGGCGTCACTTTCGTGACACTCGGACGCAATGGCTCATACCGCGTGGCGTCACTTTTGTGATTCTGTGATATTTTGAATTCTCCTGAGCTTACAAGTGGTGGCTTGTATCATCTATCAGTACTGCCAATGTCCAACACTATTCAGCACCCCTAATCTCATCTGTACTCCCATCCATTGTTGACAATTTAGCCATTTTTCCCCGTTCTTGACTCCCCTTCCTACCTCCCCTCCATTACCCTCTCCTCTCGCCTGCCCAGCTGCGCGCACTAAGCAAATCTTCCCCAGAATTTTCCACTGATTTCATCCATTGAAATAAGCCCTATGCCCTATTCTTATACAAAATAATATATACAAAAAAGAAACAGGGTAAGTGATAGTGCCATACACCTGGAATTGGCTAATTATCACAACACCTCACATGCACTCGTTCACTAATTTCCCCCGGTAATTTCCCCTTGAAATATGCCGTATAATCTATTTTCGTAATAAAAATATATATATGAAAGGAAGGGAGAAGCCTAAGTGATATTTACATTCACATGGAACTACCTAATTTATTATATATTGTCTAGATTTCCCGCCAATCATTTCATAGCGTATATATTAGCAGCTGTCACCATGCTGACATTGGCAGCTGTTCATTACCCCTAGGCAGCAGCATTCAGTTCACTGTTGTCTTTCAAGGTGAAACCATGTCGGATTCGCGTCTCTCCAATTCTGCCGCTTTTTAGCCTCATGCAAAGGGCCTTGTGACCTCTACCTCTACTAAACCTCATGTGGAAAGGAATAAAGGGCTAAATGACTGCTGTGGAACGTGAACTGGCTAATTTATCAATGATAATGATGGACAGTGACTACGATCTTTCTGGTGACTAAAACAGTGCAATTGGAAGTGTAAATAATGTCTAAAAAATGTGTAAACAGCAAGTGAAAGCAATGAATGTAAATATAACTGAACAGTGGAAAATAGTTTTATAAGTTACTGCAAAGTGACAGTGCGTAACATAGTGTATATAAAACAGAAATGTAAATAATGTAAATAAAATAATTAATGTAAATAGAAATGTAAATGAGTAGTAATATAAGAATACGAGTATATATACTAGGAGTAATGAAAGTGAAAGTTTCACTCTAGCATGTATGAATACTATGAGTTGTGAGTGTGAAAGTGAAAGTGAAAGTGACAGATTTGCTATCAACTCTAGTATACAGGACGAGAAAGTGAATGCTATGTATTTTACTGAAAGAGAAATTGAATGCCTACAGTGACAATAAACTACTATTACTGAAGAAAACTTATGGATAAAGACCGCAGATATATATAAGTGTTATACAGTAATAGAAATATAAAGTATGAGTGTTTTTATGAATAATAAATGACAGAATTCCAGCGGCGAAGGAGCGCAAGTGGGAAGCTGGTACACGCTCATAATTTTCATTGCTTTCACAGTGGGTTTTTTTTTGGGGGGAGTATGGATTCCAAACTATTTGAAAATCATAGAAGAGTGTTTGTAGTGATAATATCAGGCTGTGGTAATCATATTACGGGGTGGCGGGAAGTGTAAAGTGGAGACTTCGTTACCCAACTTCAGAAGTCTCCACAAGTCCTACGGTACTCGACGAAGGCTCAACAAACATCCCAGGAGAAAGCTAAAGGTATGTACAATACGCATATGTAATTATAATACTTAGGACTAATAACTGATTTTTGGCAAATATTTTTACAAAGTCTGTCGGAGCACGAACATCCCCACGGGACACACAAGAAGCGCCAAAACAACCCCGCGGTTTAGGGGTTAAACGACAATCTTACAGATCTGAGGAACGGAAAGACCTATTCTCGAAAAACAGTTCAATTACCTGACTGTCATTATTTTGGAAGATGCATTGCTTCCCAAATTCACTGGATTGATAATTCTGCAATAACCAGTCTGCGGGCCTTGAAACTAAGGACTTACAACAGCCAGTGCTAAAATCGCCTATTCTCGGAGCCAATAAGATGATGGTTACTCATGTGTCGGGTCACTGGTCAGTTGCAGATTTTTTTTTCAAAGCTAACTTCCTGTAATGAATGCTGTAACAAATTCGTAGATTTTTCTTGTAACCACACAAAAGCAGGATCCTTAATGAACGTTTACAGATTGCTGCAAATTATGAGACATGATAAGTTCATCCTTTTAAACTAAAATACGCTATTAGAAGTGTCAGTGGTGTCAGCAGCAACAAAATCTGAAATCTCAGAAGCATAATGAAACAGTCCATGGGCGGAAATTGATGATCAAAGATAAAACAACCAAACACTCAAGAATGTAGCAAAGTTATTTGGTTATCTCAGGTTCTTAAATCGTCTTTGTAAGTATGAACTACATGCAACATTAGACATTCACTTTTATCCAAAGGATGACATAACCATGTTAGCTGTACTAATAGAAGAGAAAATCAGTATCATACCTTCTCAAACTGTATGCACTATTCGCCCAGTTACTAGCTCAGCTCACAGTCCTTGCAGTCACAAGGTCAGGGACATGTCTCACTTTCGCCCAGCAAAAAATTTTTACTCCACCTTCATCAACCATGTTATTGTAAGACCTGCATCACAAAGCAGTTTCTCTCATAACAGACCCAGATTTACAAGCAGAAAAAAAGACAGTTTGTTTGTACTTTTAACGAACAGGTCATCATGAAATAAACTGCTATAAGGAAAGAGATGAACAAGGATGCTGGCGTGATAGTAGATCACCTTCACGATCATTCAGGAATAAGTACTGTACCTATCATAAAAACCAATTAACATTCTACTAACAAATGCTGTGCCCGTGGCGATACATAGTAGGATTAAAGAAAAAAAAACTCGCCGGAACCAATAGAATTCTCCATAATGACACAGTATTCTGAGCTCCCGATTTCACCAAATTGGCCCTCTGATTCGCCTAGGCATAATTATCTTAGGTAAAGGTGAAAGAGTTCCTACATCATTTTTCATGGACTCTGGGTCTATGGTGAACGTTTTTTCATTACTTTTTTAGCTGTGTTCGACTGTGGGCAAAGGCTTCAGGCCTATCCCAAGGTCCACTAGTCCTCCTACACACCTCCACATGTCACCACGTCGGTGCTAACACCCATCGTCCATTTTGAATACATGCTAGGGCTGTCTCATTTAGGACTGGTATACTGGTATTAGCGGGGTTATTTTTACGACATGCTGGCGGATCTTCTGGTAGGTCAGTAAAGTCTACTTTTATGACATTCAGATCCTTAAACTGTTCCTTTCCCCAGCCGAGATTCGATCCTGGACCCAATAGGACTGCAAGCCGCCTCTCTACCGATTCAGCCACCGCCTCCCCCTAATATCGGAGGCCTCCCTAAACATTATTAAAGGAACGATCAAATAGGTTTGGATCCTTGGCCCACCTGGCATTCTCCCGTGTGGTGTTGACGGCTTAGAATTTTATGTGAAGGGCAAGGTAAATGTTGAATTAATAAAACCCTCGATAGCTGAATTTAACGTCACAAAGAAACTCTGGTATCATGCAGATGTTTTAATTGGTACTAACACCATGGCTCAAAACTCGATTGAAATTATACCTGTTTGCGGGAGTATTAAAGTACAGGAACATTATGTATTAGGCATCAATCATCCACACCCTGTCCTTTCACCAGGAAGTTCAGTCAGACAGCCTACTGAAACTCCACCAACACCAGTAGAGAGCAGTGGGGATCATATACTACTATCTCATGAGCTCCCCCTCTAACAGTCACACAAGGATTGACTCCTCCACATCTCATTTAAGTACCTCAAGAGTGTGAATGACATTTTGCAACATGCAAAGATGAAACGGGCAGTGACAAAATGGTGACACGTTTGTTGCTGCACGAATTTAAGAAAGTCTCTGTCTGTATTGTAGTTGTGAAAGGAGTGAATGCACTTACATTACCTGAGACGTGTTGTGTGAATGACTTAACATACAAATCAGCATTGTGTTTCGCACTGGAGGATAATTTGTGTTATCTTTACGTTTTTAATATAACAAATGCTCCACGAAAATGTTAAAGTTGTACAAAATTGACGATATCATGATGTACTGTACCTATCGTCCAGAAAGATGTGCAAAGATATACCATTCTCTGTAACTACTATGGTTGATTATGATGATAATTTACCTGGTGTATCACACCATTGAAAACTCGACGGATTTTGCCACAACTCCTTCAGCTGATCTCACCTCCAGAGAAGATCTCAGGGACTTGCCTCAGTATAAAGAACAATCAGTCTTTTGCAGACCTGCAATATAGAGATGTTGTGGCCTTTACTGGTGAACCCATGGTAAGACTGATATGAAGAAGTAAAATATTGAACTGAATTCCCGGTACGCAACAATGTAATGTCCTGGCATACAGATTACCCCATAGCTTAAGAAAAGAAACTGACGAGATGGTACAAGATATGTTAAATCAGGACTAATTGAACACTCCATCAGTCCGTGGAATATTCCGATTTTCCTATTCCCCAAGAAAGGTGAATTTAGACCTTTGGTTGACTATCATAAACTCAGTCACTGTACCCAGTCGAGTCCTCATACCAGTCTTAACAGATTTACTGGAATCGCTTGGCGAGAATAACGTTTATTTTACAGCACTTGACTTATTCAGTGGCTACTGGCAAGTATAAATGGAAGAGTCGTCTCGCTCCATAATTGCATACAATTCCCCTTCTGGCCACTGTCATTTCAAAAGGCTTCCCTTTGGTCTTAGAAATGCACCAACAGTATTCATGAGGCTTAACTATTCTGTATTCAGTAATATGGTTGGTCATTCTCCATTTACTTAACTAGATGACATCATTGTAGTAAGTCAATCCCTGAACATCTTTCCATGCGACAACAAGTTTTTGTTCACTTCCAAATGGCAGGTCTAAAAGTTTTACTCAGTAAATGCAACTTCTCTACGTAAGAGAATCATATTTCTCGGACATATGGGTGACACTAAAGGAATTCATACATCAGACAAGAAAGGGTGACCACTCCCAACCCTCCGACTATCGTCCAATTGCTTTAACGTCCTGTATTTCAAATGTTTTCAAGTCAATTTCAACATAAAAATTTTAAGGCATCTTTCCTATCACAACCTTCTTTCCGATCGTCAGTACGGGTTCCGTCAGGGACGCTCCACTGGCGATCTTCTCACCTACCTTTCAGACTCCTGGTCATCCTCCTTTCGGGACTTTGGCGAAAGCTTTGCCATTGCACTTGACATCTCAAAGGCTTTCGATCGAGTCTGGCATAAATCTTTAATTTTCAAACTGCCCTCCTACGGTTTCTATCCTTCTATCTGTGCCTTCATTGCTAGCTTCCTTTCTGGTCGTTCTATAGCCGCTGTTGTAGACGGCCATCGTTCTTCTCCTAGATCTATCAACAATGGTGTTCCTCAGGGGTCTGTCCTATCACCAACTCTCTTCCTTTTATTCATCAATGATCTTCTAAGCTGTACATCTAACCATATCCACTCATACGCTGATGACTCCACCCTTCACCTTTCCATTCGGTTCCCGCAACGCCCATCTCAACAGTTACTTCAACAAACAAGGGATGAGGCTATGGCACACCTAATGTCTGACTTGGCTCGTATCTCTGACTGGGGTAAAAATAATATGGTTGTTTTTAATGCATCTAAGACTCAGTTCTTACACCTATCAACCCGACAAAATCTTCCACAGGTATACCCACTAATGTTTAATAATATTCAGCTTAATCCTGCATCATCCTTGAACATGCTTGGGGTTTCATCTACTCGGGACTTATCTTGGAAAGATCATATTACATCTCTTGTAAAATCTGCTTCCAAGAGATTGGGTGTGCTAAGCTGACTCCGCTCTTTCTTAACCCCTGCACAATTGTTGACTCTATACAAGGGTTTTATCCACCCCTGTGTGGAGTACAACTCTCATGTGTGGGGAGGCTCCCCACATACAGCTCTTCTCAATAGGGTGGAGTCAAAGGCTTTTTGTCTCATTAACTCTCCTCCTCTTACTGACTCCCTTCAACCTCTGTCTCTTCGCTGCACTGTTGCATCTTTTTCTCTTTTCTATCGCTACTTTAATGGTCACTGCTCCTCTGAACTGTCTGCTTGCATTCCTCCACCTCTACGATGGGTGCGTAGCACCCCTCTGGCAGCAAACTCTCATCCCTTTTCTGTCTAACTCTCAAATGCAAGAGTTAACCGTTACTCCCAGTCTTTCATTTATGCAACAGGTCAACTCTGGAACTGTCTCCCTCTATCTGTATTTCCTACTGCCTATGATCTCCAGTCTTTCAAACGCAGTGTGTCCAGACATCTCAAAATGATCGGATCTTGAGTTTGGCTGTCTATTGTATTTTGTTTTTCTCTTGGAGGGAACTGTTACTGCGGGCTCATGGCCTTTGGTTCCTTCTTCCTTGCATAAAAAAAAAAAGTTTCTAACTTTGCAGAAACTACCATTACTGATGATATAAGGAGTTTCCTTGGACTGAATGGCTACTATCGGCGAATATGCACAGACTGCCGCTCTTTTGACTATATTTCTTAAGAAAAATTAACCTTTTGTTTGGACGAATGACCAGTCTCATGTCTTTGAAACTCTGAAAACAGAACGTATTAATGCCTCAGTCCTTGCATTCCCAGATTGTAAGAAGCTTTTTCTTCTTTGTACAAACATGTCTGGGGTGGGTATGGATGCGGGATTAATGCAAACTGATCCTGCAAAGGGGAAACTTGTGACAGCATATGCTACTCGTGCCCTAAATACTGCAAAATGTAACTACTCTGTTACTGACTGGGGGGCTTTAGCAGTTGTTTGGTCTCAAACATTTCAGTAACATTATGTACAGACATCCAGTGCATATCTAAATAGATAATTTCTCACTTTGTGATTTATTCAAAGAGAGTTATTTTACCGGACGTCTAGCACGATGGTCAGATATTATCCAAAGTCTCAACCCAACCTTTTAATTCATGCCTGGTAAATCAAATGTAGTTGCAGATGCTCTGTCACGTCATGTAACCGCGGCAGTCTCACATGTCAAACAAATAGTAGCCTACTCCACACTATCCACAACTCACCCCGTGCATCCCATCCAGGAAAGGATTGGTCTTTGAGACAAGCATGTCTTTCATTTTTTTTGGCCTACTATGCGTAAGGACATCAGTGTTCGCTGTGATTCCTGTTTTCCTTGTAATCGTCATAAAGGGTCAGCTGGATTACTTGCTCCACTCTTGCAATATTCAGTTCCATCACGTCCATGGGAAAATGTTTCTACTGACCCCATTCATTTACCTCTTACAAAGTCTGATGCAGAGTATTTGTTTATGACAGTTGATCATTTCTCATGTTACTGTGTTCTCATATCTCTCTAAGACTGCTAAGAGTATTGCACGCGTCTTCACTTATCACATTATTTGTCCATTCACTACACCATCCACTGTTATTATCCATAATAGCTTGGAGTTTAGCCCCCCACGTCCTGGTAGATTTTTCAACACTGACCCCCCCCCCCTTTTCTGGCAGATACTTGAATTTTTTTTAAAGCTCAAACTGCCGCTTTTTGTGAGGAAAGATGGCAAATCCCCCCCAGAAAGTGCTCACCTGAGCTTAGAAGTGGTCTAAACAGGTGACTCTCCAAACACCTGGTATTGTGTTCTCTAGAGCTGCACTGCTGCTGTAACGTTTTCTATGGTAAGGGAAAGTATTGGAAACCATTCAGAATACGTAGATATTTATTAATTTGGTACAAATTAACATGGAGTACAAGAACATATTGGTTTTCACACAAAAATAAAAGCGACATGAGCGTTGTTTCATTCACCGAACACATGAAAATCTCCAAATTCTTGCAAATTGACTCACTATGACTGTTGTTTCAGCTTAGATTCTACTGTATTTTTCACCTTACATTATACTTTTCCATTAATATTTTACCAGTTTCCACTTTATATAACTGTTATCACATATTTACAGGCCTTACTATTATAGTGAGCATCATATTATCGCATATTTACAGGCATTACTATTATAGTGAGCGTCATATTATCGGAAGCACACACAGTACCAGTAATGTACTAAGGCGTGGTATTCTTTGAAACATGGCTCAACACAATCCACCGTTGCATTCCACACACTCTTACATCGTGTCTTTTCTCTGAGTTGTTGCTCTCACTTTTGATTGGCTGCATACATGACAGTGGTGCTGGGATCTGGAACAGTTTGGTTGAGGGGGGGATAGTGGTGGGGATGAGACATCCTGAGAGGCGAAGGGGAGTCTAGCTGGCAGTGGTGGGGCGATTACGGTGGTGAGGCCTGTCCTCTACATATTTCGCAATGATTTCCCGAGACAGCTTCCTCACAAACCCCTCGAAGGTCTCTGAGGCTCCTATGGTCAAGGCGTGGAGATAGTGGACATTGAGGACCGTGATGTCGAGCAAGTAAAAAAAATTGCGTTTTGCACCACTTCATGGTGGTCCTGGCACATTCTACACTGGAAATGATGGAGTCAGACTGGTCTACTTGCCTCATGTTGACATTGTAGTCCAGTACCGACTCTGGTTTCCAAATGTGGAGCCTCCTTCTGCTGCAGTAATCCACGGAATCGGTCCGGTGCATCAGGGGATGGTGTACCATCAGCAGGAGGAAAACATCCCTGTTGTGGTTCCATACAGTGGCGAGGATGTTATTCGTTTCGAAAAAAAAAAAAAAAGTCATTTTTGTCAAGTTTCCACCCAACCTTGACCATATAACAGCGTTTTTTTTTCCCCACTGTCTCACAGACTCCGGTGTCGTGAAGGTGGAGGTACCAAGCGAGAAAGGGGCTAATGTACCAGTTGTCTAGGTACAAGACATGACCACGGTGAAGGTACTCCTCTATCACTGTCTTCACCAGGACCCCCAAAAGTCCAATGCTTCTATCTTCTGTTATGTCTGTCTGTGCGCCGATGTACAAGAGTATGTCTTGGACATAACCAGTTTTACAGTCACACATAACAAAGATCTTGAACCTAAAACGGTGTCTCTTGCTGAGTATGTACTGCTGAAAAGAAATATTGTCTCTCCACAATACTAGAATTTTATCTATGACAAGGTCTCTGTAAGGATAGAAGGATGAGCAGAACTTTGCCCACAGGTGATCAAATACCATCCTTATTCTCCTCATTCTATCAGTGTTATTAGCATTTGCAGGGTCATCGGCATCGTAACAGTGGAGGCGGCTCAGAATTTGTTGGAATCTATTAGGACCCATTACCCTCCCAAAGGTGTGTTGATCACTGGGTCTGTAGACCAGTATCCCGGAATTTGTCTTTTCCATACAATACCCATCAAGAGAACCAGAGCAAAAGAGATGAACATCTTAACTGTGGTAACTGGGTAGTCATATTGTTGGGAATGCCTGCATACTGTTCCTTCACTCTTGCTTTCATGGCGCTGGCTGCTAGCAAATGTGTTAGTTTGCTCCGCAATCCACTCCACAAACTCCTCACTAAAATATAGGTGGAAGAAATCCACCCTGGTGGAGCCTGCATGGAGTCCAGGAGCCATGCAGCCAGACTGCCACTCTTTTGTGAGGTGGTGAATGATAGTCGTGAAGTCACTCCCAACTTCCTAGTCCCACGACACACCACTGTCTCCATCCTCGTCTCCATCGTCGCCTTCATCGGGCTGGGGAGGAATGGGTGATTGGGAAGGTGGAGAGCGGCGCCCTTCCCCACTCGTGTTCCTCTTTCTTCTCCATTTTCCCTTACTTTTTCCCTTCCCTTTCCTTCCCTTCCCCACATCACAGGGCTGTGGGGAGGAAGCACGGAAATCTTGCAGCGAGAAAGAGGTGCTAGGGCACGGCTACTCCTCACCTGCTCGCTCTCCAGGTGCGCCATGTGCTCGCCCGGGAGCTGCCTCCCTGCAACCACCACTTTCCCTTTCACTACTCACTCCCACCCCACCACTCGCGCCTTCCCCAGACAAAGCACAAGCCCCATACTTTATTTTCCTCCTCATCACCCCTTCAGCTCCCTGCAGAGAAATCCTTTCCCTCCTCAACCACGAGGGAACACCACGTCTTATGGCTCCATCCACGTCCTCGTCCTCACCCTCGTCAGACCCTTCACTCACAGGCTGAAGAAAGGTGCGTGCATGTGGTTGGGGTCCAGGCTGGCTTTCCCTAGCCTTACAGTACGTAACATAGCGCCGCTTCCTTGGTAAGGTACCTCCTCATCACTGCTGCTCATTTCATCAGGCACCACATAATCCTTGTCCTCCATATCGTCATTGATTGGGGAATCACTGTTGTCTGTGAAGGTGTTAAGGGCAGCTTGAATTTCGTCATCAGAGAGACCTCGGCGAGCCATGTCTGGACTGGGTCACCGCTAACAGGTGAGTGACTGAGACAATGGCGAGCGGGGGTCACTTGGGGTCGGGGAATGTCCTGCCTGGTGGGGGGTGGAGAAAGGTGTCCCGCATATACATACCAAAAATCATGTGCGAAAATTGAAAAATGTGTAAATGATGGACCTCGCAACTGCAAAACATATGGGTATGTTGACGGGACTCAGCATGACAAAACCTTATAACATACCCATAAGTTAATGGGGTGCAGCGGGTTGACAGTCTCGATATTTGTAAACAGTATAACATAGTAATTCCAATGTTACACCCAACCCAATGGTAGTGTCCAAAGGCTAAATTGTAAGGTGTTGGAGTGCTTTAATTACTTAGGTTCTCAAACCACTTGCTGGGATGAGTGGATACCCCACGTTATGGACTCAGTCAATAGGTTCATCAATAAAACCATTTTTGAAATATCATTCTTTGGCCTACATAGATTCGATAAAAAATTTTCCTATTCAATGCTATTATCGAAACTTAGTCCACTCTATCATCTGGATGATAATGTGAAAGTGACAGACTTTCAGGAAATACATTAGTATGTAAAGGCTAATCTGGCCTTATCTAAAGAGGATATGATACAATGCCAGCATAATTCTGCAGCACTTATCAACAGCAATATAGGGGACTTAGTATTTGCTCGTCCCTATACATGTAGTTCTAAATTAGATGATAATTTTACAGGCCCTCACCACGCGATATCCCATAAAGGTAACACATTTAAGATTAAAGATTTGTTGTCATCTGAGGGTAAGTGGGTTCACACAGACCAAATTATATAACCAAATTTTGGCGCCTTGTGGTTTAGTGGGTAATTAAGACGCTCCAATCGGCTTGAGCCGGTGCAGGTTTATATCCAAGGGATGGTTGAGGTTTATTGCTCATGTAATGTCAATCAGGGATGAGTGAGGGTGGTTATTCACATCTTAAATGTCAGTACCAATTTGTCTGGCCCCGGGCTCCTACGCTCCTCCTGGAGCAACACTGGATTAGATGATGAACTGATGAATGAATGAAAGAATATGATAATTTTCTAAAAAAGTCTGACATTGCATCAAGAATGTGAAACACAGCTTTGGAATGACAATATAGCTTCAAATGGATGCAGAAGTATTAGGATTTCTTATAGTTTCAAAAAATTTATTGTGATTAAGTCAGCTGGTACATAGATTGGCAAAAATCAATATAAAGTAACTTTAAGATATCATATGAAGATTCAGAAGAGTGTAATGTAACTTCAGAAGTTTTCGTATAATTATAGAAGGGTTCGGTTTACCGCAGATTCAAAAATGTTTTTTTAACAGAGCTCAGTATCTTTTTAGGGAAACTAATAAGAATTTTACCTTCGCTCTAAATTGGCTAAATTATTTGGGAAATAAAGCAAGCACCCGAGCCAATACTGCAATTAACTGTTTCCAATAATTTAATGTGTGTGAGTCGTTAGTTAATGCCAGACTGGTGGACATAACGAGATTTTTCTTTTTTAATGAATAAATCTGTGTGTCGATTACCGGACGATAAATTAGGGAATATCCCTTCATTTCGATGAGTAATTTTCCATTTCCTCTTGCTACCCTTAAACGATTTTATCCAATTTAGGAAAGATCCCTATTGGTGAAGGTTTTTGAAGTCAATGTCTGATCCCTATAGTCTGAAAAGCCTCTTATATTCCGGGTACAAAGATCTGTTGGTAGCAATGATAGAAGACAAAATACGTCATTAGAGTAAGGACACAATGAAACGAGAAATTGCAGAAAGACTTTTATTGACCTCCTGAAGATAAACAGTATAGTCAACACAAAATTATTCTTGCAGTAGAAAATTGAAAAATAAAAGATGTCATCTGTCAGAAGGGGCTAGTTCCTAGTACTTGTGACAATAACGTGTCACATCCTCTATGTCACCGCTCATGTCGCAAGGGTTACTCTTAATTAATTGTAGTTAATATTCAGAGGATGAAAGGAAGTATGGTGATTGTTGTTGTCATTATTCTTGTGTCCTTGTAACGAAATGGGCATCTTTCAACCCGAGTGCATCTTTTCTGTAACATGTTTGCCGCATCCAAAGTTTTTTTTTTTTTTTTTATTAAGAGATATTTTTCAAACTGAAAAGTATAGATACAGCTTTAGTTTAACATCTTCAGAACCAAAGATGTTTTCATATGTTAAATGTGATTGTTAAATGTAAACGTGATTGCGATTCTAGCTTAATGACCCTGGTAGCATCAGTTATAGACGAACACCCAATGGCAGCTTTCCATTTATTGTGAACATGAGGTACATCCAGCTCAGTCATTTAGTCCAACCATCACACAGCACCGCACCTGATGTCTTCCTCGTTCCGCCTATGGGCGCTACTTCACCCACATACACACATGCGACTCATTGAGTCAGTCAAGAATACCGTTATACAAATGAATTACATATTTAATTTTGTGGACCCTCACTAATCTGTCTTTCAGCCCCTGCCTTATAATAAAGGAAGGGTAATTTGAGAATTTACGGATATATATATATATATATATATATATATATATATATATATATATATATATATATATATATATATATATATATATATATATATCTATATATATATATATCTATATATATATATATATATATATATATATATATATATATATATATATATAGATAGATAGATAGATAGATATAGATATATATAGATATATATAGATATATATATATACTGTATATATCTATCTATCTATTGCTAGACGCCTCAATCCCGTTTGGGATGGCCACAAACAAATCGCCTCCAAGTCGCCCTGTCCCCCGCCATTTCACTGCCCTGCTCCCAACTCACACCCTCCTCTCTCATATACCTCTCCACCCCATCCCTCCATCTCATCCTCGGCCTCCCCCTCCCTCTTCCCCCCTCCACCTCAATCACATACACTCTCTTCGTCAGTCTTTCACCCTCCATCCTCTCCACATGGCCAAACCACCTCAGTGTGTTCCTCATAACGCTTCCTATCACATCCACATCCACACCACAACGCTCCTTTATGTCCTCATTCGTCAGCCTGTCTCTCCATGTGACTCCACAGTCTCCTCTTAAATAACTCATTTCCACTGCTCTCACTCTTGACTTGTGTCCTTCCAACAACGTCCAAGCTTCACTTCCATACGTTAGAGTTGGTATCCCAATACTGTCATGTAGTAACTTTTTCACTTCCATGCTCACTTCCCTGTTTCTTATCACTGCTTTCAAAGAACCAGCAACCTTTCTTCCCTGCTGTACCCTTTCAAGCACTTCACCCTCCAAACCTCCATCCTTACTCATCACACTACCCAAATACTTAAACGTACTCACATTTTCCAATTCCTCACCATCCAACCTCGCTGTACATTCACTGACTTCACCTCTCTCAAAGCCTATCACTTTACTCTTCCCTACATTCACCTTTAGATTCCGTTTCTTACACACTCTCCCAAACTCATCCACCAAGCCATGCAGCTCCCCTTCGTCTTCACTCAACAACACAGTATCATCTGCAAACAACAGTACAGTAAGTTTCCAAACTCTATCCTCTCTCACCAGGGCCACTCCAACATCCACTACCCTACCTTGTACCTCTTTTATTACCCCATCCATGAACAGATTGAACAACCACAGAGACATGACACATCCCTGTTTCAACCCAACTTTCAAAGAGAAAAATTCACTTAGTTCACCATCCACACGCACTGCAGCCTTCGCACCATCGTACATACTCTTCACAGCATTCAACAACTTCCCATCTACTCCATATATTCTTAACACTTTCCACAATCCTTGTCTATCCACCCTGTCATATGCTTTCTCCAAATCCATGAAAGCCGCATACAACTTCTTTCCCTTCTCTAGAAACTTTTCGACTAAACATCTAAGAATGAATATCTGGTCTACACAACCTCGTCCCTTCCTAAAGCCTCCCTGTTCTTCTCCAACTAATTTGTCTGTTCTTTCTCTAACTCTGTCAATAAGTATCCTACCATACACTTTTCCTATTATACTAAGAAGACAAATGCCCCTATGATTACCACACACTTCTTTTTCCCCTTTTCCTTTGTACAAGGGAATAATTATACCTGACTTCCAATCCTCCGGGACTCTACCTTCCTCCCAGGCCAATCTGCACATCTTCCACATCCATTCTACTACTATCTCTCCCCCATGTTTCATTATTTTACCACACACTCCATCAATTCCTGGGGCTTTCCCCGATTTAACTTTCTTCATTGCTTCCACAACTTCTATCCTACTGATTTCTTCCTGTCTTCTCACTTCCCTTTTTCTCCCAGCCATTCCCCAGCCACTTATACTCGCATTCCTTCCATCCTGTATGTTCAACAATTCCTTAGAGTGTTCTCTCCATCTGCTCACTTTTTCTCCCTTCTCCACTAGTAATCTACCATTTTAATCTTTCACTCCTCTGCTAACTTCACTTCCACCCTGTCTTATTCTTTTCACCTCTTTCCAGAACATTTTCTTATAGTCCCTCCACTTTACACTCAAATTCCTTCCAAGTTCCACATCCACTCTCTTCTTACTCTCTCTTACTAATCTTTTCACCTCTCTCTTTCTTTCTACATATAACTCTCTCTCCCACCTCTCAACTTCTTCCACGCCCCTATTTCTCATCCATTCATTGTATGCTTTCTTCTTTTGTGCCACAGCCTGTCTCACCTCTTCAGTCCACCACGTTGTTCCTTGCACCCCCCTCCGTCTTCTCTTCCTTCCACACACCACATCACATGCTGCATATATTTCTTCTGTAAATATCCTACACATACCTTCCACGTCTCCCATCTGCCCCAATTCATATTTGCCCAATCGTTCCACCACTTCTCTCTTATACTCTGCCTTTTTCTCATGCTCTTGTAATCTTTCCACTCTCCTTGCAACTATTTCTTCCTCTCGTTTTTCCCTTCTTTTATTCCTCCATCTTACTTGAATCCTAATTCTTGCCACCACCAAGTAGTGGTCAGAAAGTCCACTCCCCCAACCTCTATAAGCTCTTGCATCCATTACACATCTTCACATCCTTTTATCCACACACACCTAATCAAACATTGCCTTCATTTCATTCAATTCACCACCCACCCTTCTCATCACTCGCCATGTATACCTGTGGATCATTTTATGCCTGAAGAGGGTATTAGCTATCACCAACCCCCTCCCAGCACAAATGTCCACTAACGCACTCCCATTCTCATCTATCTCAGCAGGCACACCCCACTCACCAACTATTCCATCCACCTTCACATTCCCAACTTTACCATTCATATCACCGATCAAAAACACCCTCTCATTCCTTCCAAACTTTTCCATGCACACTTCTACATTTGTCCAGAACTCTTCTCTCACTCTTCTAGCACGATCTTGCGTTGGCACATACACACACACACAATCGCCCATATTTGTATTCCAACTTTCAACTTTACCCACACAATCCTTGACCCAACTGATCCATACTGTCTTATGCTCTTCTTCCATCTTTTACTCACAACTATATATACTCCTTCCTTTGCCCTCTCATTCTCACCTACTCCTGCACATATACCCCATCCATACTCCCATTCTCTCACATTTTCTCCTCTCCATTTTGTTTCAGTTGTTCCACATACATCCACTTTCGCACCCTCAAGCACCTGGACAATCTTTCTCTCTTTCACCTCATCATTCGCTCCCCTTACAGTCCACGTTCCGATAACCATGTTCTTTGTCCGGTCCTTAGTCGTCATCGTTTGGTCAGTCCTTGTCCGAGGCTTATTGTTAGTTTTTTTTAGTTAGTTGTTTTCCGGGGAGGGGCACTATCCCTCCGCCATCCCTTTTAGTCGCCTTTTACGATATATATATATATATATATATATATATATATATATATATATATATATATATATATATATACTGTATATACTATAGATAGATAGATAGATAAAGATATAGATACAGATATATACAAGTGCTCTTGGGTCCTTCGGGCCCCTCGCACATGCTCCTACAGAGGACTTTCCCGCTGTTATAATATATTTTAGTTGTACCTGTGGGCAAAATTTTCTATGGAGATCCTATGCCGGGCTTCAGGAGTAGCGTTTTTTGGTCAGAATGTGATTGCTTATTAAATATAGTTAAAGCTTTTCAATCGTGATGGGACCAAGTTTTTCACATCAGCGAACTTTTTGCAATGTCTGTGCCAATTTTGGTATGATTTGAATGTGTAGTTTTGGCTGCCCAAAATACACACACACACACACACACACACACACACACACACACACACACACACACACACACACACACACACACACACATGGCTAGTGCTATAGTATATTAGATTGTTACGTGATGGGAGTAGGCAACACAAGATAACATTCTGACTGCATATAATCTGAGAAAAACAAAGTGAAAAGGGATCTGAACAAATTGTTAAGCAATGAAAAACAATAAAAAACTAACTTCAATCTCACAAGACAGGTCTGTCACAGGGTTTTTAATTTAAATGCAATATTAAAGGATAATGTTCAATAATACTGAAGAGCAGGGACAATGAATTGTCTTGCTAAAATCAAGCAATGATTACTTTATTCTGGCTTGCTTTGCCGATTCTCTCAGAACGAGAATTTATAAACTTTCTCAATAGTACACAGCAGAGACTAATTACTCACAATTGCTGTTTAATAGTACTGTTAGCCTCTGGAGAAAGTGGCTTCACCTCTGACAATAAATAACTAATACTATTAATGATATCAGGTTCTTGCTGATGTGTTAACTCCTAGAAGGCACAATGGATTATAAGCTTAATACAACAATACTGGCCTAAGTACCAATTATGAATAGCAAAGCGTTTATGCAAGCTAGGAGCTATATGGGAAATAAGCTTAATTATGAAGAAATGAAACACGAGTTTACATTACATTAAGCTCAAAGAAAAAGAACTGTTAAATTTATTGATTACAAAGAAATAAATTTAACGTTACATTTCAAAATGAATTCAAAATAAAGAGATCGCACTCACCCACTCACTCAAAAGCTAAATTCTTAAACCTAGGAAAACAACATGCGGTGCAGCCGGCCGGCATGTGAGGGAACAGCACACTTAACTAAACTCTTAAGTCTAGGAAAACGAAAAGAAAATACTGGTCAATGTAGCGTATCACCAAGGAAGGGTGGGAGCCTGGAGAACTGTAGTCTAGTGGAGTCTGGGTGCTAGAAGACCTCTCTCACTCTCACTACTGGAGCACAGAAGCACACTCCGTCGCGACAGACAAAAGACTGATTCAAATACAATGTGTGTGGTAGGATGCACAGGCCAGCCGGAAGAAGGCGTGGCCAATGGTTGAGGAAAGCAAGGGCGAACAATATAGGAACAATAATATCGCTCAGTAGAGCACTTAATGACGTGCATTAGAACGGTCACTTTTGAAACAGTGACGAATTTTTAAAAAAAAGTATACCATCGAAATGGAGAGAGAAATGGTTAACGGAACGATACACAATGAGTTTTCCACTAATAGTACGTGGTTTCTCACAAAAGGAAAACGTCGCAAATTTGATTCGTGACATTACCCCCCTTCAAGATGAAATTTTTTCCTTATGGGAAAATTTTTTTGGATATATATATATGTACACATCGTAACTCAGTCACACAAGATTCACACTGTGGTGTGTGTGCTTTCCTGCTACAGGAGAAAATCACTATCGCCAATGAGCGTAAAAACCTCGTTTTTACGTTAATAAAGGCAAGCTTGAGGGAAAAAACTCCGTGACGATGGTGAAAATCCTGTACTTAGGTCAAACTGAGCGAAAGTTCGCTACATTTACACTGACAACTAATTGTTGTGTAGCATGGTGTATGTGATACACAGTGTAGGTGTGACAGTTGTACTGTAACTGTACCTACGTGTAAAATGACACAGTAAATATTAATAATATGGCGACGATGAAGGCAGAGGAGAAGAGGTGGCAGCATGCGGCAGACGATCAGCTGGCCCGCACAGCAAAACTGCTACACCCATCGCTGTACCTGCAAAATCAATGAAGGTGGAGCATCAAAAGTGTCAATAAGACAAAAATTCTTATTACATTATAATTACTCTCTCTGCGTAGCAATCAGTACATGCTACAAAAGGTATGCTCTAGCTGAAAAATACGAGTGACAGCCTAAGCTTCGTACATTCGAGGTCGCCATTAATTTATTAGGTACATTATTAACCAGGAAACGTAGTCCCTGGACGCTGTCGGTCTCGAGGACTCGTGTAGTTTACTGGTTAAACTTAACTTTACACTTACAATTAGTGTCGGCAAGTTGAGAATCCTTATGCAAACTCGGGCTCGTGTGTCCGCAGACACAGCCTTGGACTGCACACAGGTCCTCAACCTCTGCCTTAACCTACAGTACTGATATTAATATCGGGAGCTGAGAATCCTTGTGCAAACTCGGGCTCATGTGTCCACAGACACAGCCTGGGATGGCACACGGGTCCTCAAACTTTCCCCCTTTAGCCTAGAGTACACATGTATATACAATATCGGGGCAGCTGAGAATCCTTACGCAAACTTGGGCTCGTGTGTCCGCAGACACAGCCTCGGGTCGCCTCTGCGGGTTCTCGAACTTTCCCCCCTTAAACTACGGAACACGTGTATACAGGCCTTGGAAATAATGTGTCCTGTGGGACCAGCGGGCGAGACGTTCTCAATTACTGGTACACTTTTAACTGGGAACCAGGCTGGTCCTTGGGTTACTCAAATCTCTGAGGACGCCTATCTTATGGAACCCAGCATACAAACAGTTGCTAGTTAGTAAGCGGTTAGTAGGTGAGACATCAGGTCTACACCCACATTACCACTGCCCTGTCTCTCAACTGACTCAGAGATTACGGGTGTGGTTTCAAATGGCACAGGAAGGACATGTCCCTGATTAGTGGTACTTTGACACACACTGCAGGAACGAACAAAACTATCTATGTCTCGTCCCAACCCTGGCCAGAAAAAGTCAGCTCGGATATGGCCCTGGGTCTTCCTTTTGCCCATATGACCTCCTGAGGCTGAACAATGACCCCATTCTAACACTGCTTGGCGGTACTTGGCGGGAACGACAAACTGCAGTCGAACCTCACCCTCGGGAGTTCATGACTGACGGTAGAGCCGTCCTTGTTTGCAAAGGAACTTGGCTCGATCTCCTCATGAATACTTTATCACTCTTCCCTTTTGTTTCTTCTGCACAGCAGCAAGTGTCGGGTCAGAATGTTGTTCTTGGAAAGCAATTTGGCTACACATCAGATCTTGCGGCAATTCAATGGTCACTGGGGTAACACAATCTGGAGCCTCAGTCATGGCTCATGTTTCTGCAGCTGAAGTCTGAGTAGCGTCATCTTCGGTGCAACTATCCTTGACACCGGAAATATTGCCTATGATAAGGTCAAATAAAGGTTCTAGCATGACAACTGCGAGTGTCGTACCAGTACAAAATGGAGATGCCACCCGGATACATGCCTCAGGGAACAATCTCACTGATCCATCTATAAAGTTAGCTTGGATCTGTCGACCTGTGTACTGCTCAGGCCGAACTAAACTCTGCTTGACAGAACAACCTGAGGACCCATTGTCTCTCAGGACTTTCACATGAGTGGCTCCCACAAACCCTGGCTGAACGAGAAAGGTACTGTCACCTGTGGGAGGGCCTATGGAGGAAGCAGCCAGCCACTCATGAGGCTGCTGAATAAATGATGCGGCACACATGGTGCCCTGAGAATTAGAAACTTGAGGGGTCGTACTCACTGCCTGTGGAGATGGAACATTGGCCATCTGTGGAGGGGGGTTCACTGTCACTGTGGGACTAGTGAACTGTGGGGGAGTACCCATACTGGTAGGGACGTGACCACTGTGCTGCTGCTGAGGAATGAAGGCTGCGTTCGCTTCCTGCCTCCTATTCACTTGAGCTGTTGGTGAAAAAGTTTGTCCCGACGGTTGGTTGCGTGGCTGATACTGCTGCTGGTTAGGGTACTTGTTGTACTGCTTCCACTCAGGTTTCTGAGTGTTTTGTCCCTGGTCCTTCTGTGGTTTTGGACCTTGGCCATTATTCTGGGAACGGCCTTGGTGCTGGGATTCAGTCTGAGACAGCTTCCCAGACTTATCAGCTTTACTGTTCCAGGTATACTGCTTGCAAGTTTGATACCCGTATGCAGTGAAATATGCGTCAGCCTTTTCCACCATTTGGCTGGCATCTTTCACCTGGCAGATCTTAACCCGCCCCGTCCCGTCGACGTATGGGTACATTGCAACGATTTGCATTTGCCAGTCCCGGCGACGTACCAGTACGTCATGCAATTGCAAGGTCCCTAATTTGCACAATTTTCAATTTTCGCACGTGATTTTTCGTATGTATACCCGGGACACCTTCCTCTATTCCTCTACAAGATGCCAAGCAGGGACAATGCCTTACACCACATAACCTCCTCCCTCCCCCCCTTATGCCATTATCTTGGCAAAGGACCTGTTACCAGTGACCTGGCTAGTAAAGATATTCAGGGCCAGAGTGATTCCCCAATCGATGACAATGTGGAGGACAATGTTTACATAGCATTAGAAGAAGAAACAGCCAGAAATAATGATCAGGTAATGTGGCAAAAAAAGGTCAGGTATGGTGATTAGTTAGTGAGTGAAACAATGCTTATAATGCCTTTATTACTGCTTGAAAACCAATATACTCTCATACTACATATACATTCGTACCAAGTAAATAAATAAATACTGTTTATGAGTGGATAAAATAGTTACCCTCCCATAGAACTCGTTTTCTTTGGTGCCAGCATGTTAGAAAACCCAGTCAGGTAAGGAAGAACTCCTACCTGGATTGGGTATTTTAAACCTCAGGTGAGTGATTTCTCCCATAATTTTCGATGTTTCTCACCAAAAGCGAAGGTTTTAGCCAAAAAAAAATTTTCGAAAATACCTCGGGACTGGGGGATGTCGGAGATGCGGAAAACCTCGGGACGTGACGGGTTAAGCTGTGCTATGAGCTCAGCAGGCCATGACCTCTCTAGCTGTGTATGCAGCATGAGGTCAGTTATCCCCTCTAGCATGGAAGGAGTTTCATCTTTCTCCATCCACTCATTTAAGTAAGCAGTGAGACGGTTGAGGAACTGAACAGCTGTCTCCTTGTCTTGGAGACAAGCTTGTATGAACTGAACTTTGGCGTCGTCTACTGTGAGACCATACGCCTTAATGAGTGTAGCTTTCATCATCTCATACGTGAGATTGTCTCCACGAATCCTGTGGAGAATACCGAGGGCAGGGCCCTCAAATAAACTAAGAAATTGGAGCCGCTTAGCTGCCTCATCCAGCTGATACATGTCTGCCATGTCCTCAAAACGAGCTATGTACGGTTCGATTCGCTCGCCTTCCTTGTATGAAGGAAGCTTGATGTGTGGGGTCACCAGGACATGTGTAGGAAGAGCGCTAGTAGAGCTTGGGTTGGCTGCAGCAGATGTGCCTGAAGCCAAGGAATCTCGCTTGAGCTTCAGCACTTCAAGTTCATGTTTTTCACGTGCTTCTCGCTTGGCACGTTTGTGTTCTCGTTCTCACTCGCGTTGTTCATGCTCATATTCGCGTTGTTCTCGCTCTTGTTTGCGCTGTCTTTCAGGTTGTTCGTGCTCGCGTTTGTGTTGTTCGCGCTCGCTTTCATGTTGTTCGCGCTCGTATTCGCGCTCTTTCTCACGCTGCTCTTGTTCATATGCATGCTCTCTTTCACGTTGTTCGCGCTGTTCTCGCTCGTATTCGTGCTGAATCTTATGCTCTTCATGGGCATCATTCTCGTGCTGCTGCTCCTGATTATGCCGTGAGAGTATGTACTCTTTAATTTCCTGGGGCTCGGTAAGCCCCATGTCTTTGGCTTCCTGTAAAAATACAGTGGTAGCCATGACGCTAATTTACTAAGCAAGCTAAAACTGAGTACTGACTGCTGCTTCGCAAACGAATGCTAATAAACACAAGTAAAGAATACAGGCACAAGCTAGTGGTGACCAGTCTTATCTAGTTAACTGGAAAAGAATAAAGCAAAAATGCAAATGACTGGGAAGACTCAATAATTAACGCAATGGGTACAGCGACTTTCCAGGAGCGAATAAAATTGTCTGGCGTTACCAAGAATAAAGTACTAAATAGAGTTAAATACTCTATGGATTAATAAAGCAGAAATTCACTTGCTAAACTAACGGTAAACACCAGTAAGCTTGTGCCTATAAACTTTAATGATAAATACCTAAATATGAACGAGTGAGTATTATCTCGTGAATAGCTTTAGAGCTAGGAGTTAATATCCTGGAATGAGATCACCAATTGTCACGGGGTTTTTAATTTAAATGCAATATTAAAGGATAATGTTCATTAATACTGAAGAGCAGGGACAATGAATTGTCTTGCTAAAATCAAGCAATGATTACTTTAAGCTGGCTTGCTTCGCCGATTCTCTTAGAACGAGAATTTATAAACTTTCTCAACAGTACACAGCAGAGACTAATTACTCACAATTGCTGTTTATTAGTACTGTTAGCCTCTGGAGAAAGTGACTTCACTCCTGACAATAAATAACTAATACTATTAATGATATCAGGTTCTTGCTGATGTGTTAACTCCTAGAAGGCACAACGGATTTTAAGCTTAATACAACAAGACTGGCCTAAGTACCAGTTATGAATAGCAAAGCGTTTACGCAAGCTAGGAGCTATAAGGGAAATAAGCTTAACCCGCGGCGTCCTGTCGACGTTCTTCCACGTCCTCACGTTTTGTCACTGCCAATCCCGTTGACGTACTTTAACGTCCTGCAATTGCAAGGTTCATAATTTCCACAATTTTCAAAATTCGCGCGAGATTTTCGATTCGCCCACCTACCCAAGCCTCCCCTACCTGCCGCCAGGCGGGCAGCTTCCCAGACCCCGCTTGACCCGCGCTCGCCCTTGTCTCGGTCACTCACCTGTTAGCAGTGACCCAGGTCAGACATGGCACGTAAAGGTCTCTCAGATGACGAAATAGCATCCGCCCTGGATGCCTTCACTGGAGATAGTGATTCTCCACTTGATGATGATGTGGTGGATCGAGATTACGTCCAGCCTGAGCAGGAAATAACAAGCAGTGATGAGGAGGTTCCTTCGCCCCGGAAAAAGCGGTATGTGACATATCGTAAGGCAAGGGAAGGCCAGCCTGCACCCAAACAACCTGCATGGACCTCTCTCCATCTCCTAGAGAGAGATTCTGATGAGGATGAGGATGAGGACGATGACGATGACGGCAGCTTAGGACGTGATATCGCCTCGTGGTTGGGGAAGGAAAAAATCTCCCCCCGAGGATCAGAAGGTGGGGCGAGAAGACAAATAAGGTATGGTCCAAGTGTTTTGTCTGGGGAAGTCGAAAGTGGTGTGGTGGGAGTGCGGGGTGAAAGGGAAAGTGGTCTGGTGGGAGTGCGGAGTGAAAGGGAAAGTGGTGTGAGGGAGGCAGCACGAGCATGTGGTGCACGTAGGCCTAGGGGGGAGGAGGTGGAGCCACTCCCCAGCATGTCTTTCGCCCCACAATATTCCCAAACTTCCTCCCCACAGCCCCAGGATGTGGGGAAAGGAAGGAAAGGGAAGGGAAAGGGTAAAGGAAAAGGGAGATGGAAGAGAAATGCTTTTGATGAAAGGCGCCGCTCTCCATCTCCCCAACCTCCCCCAGCACCCTCACCTCCCCACCCTGACGAAGGCGACGATGGGGACGTGGCTGGAGACGGTGGTGTCTCGTGGAACTGGGAAGATGGGAGTAATTTTACTCCCATCATTCACCCTCTCACTGAGGAGTGGCGGTCTGGTTGCACGGCTCCAGGTGTGCATGCAGGTTCCACTAGGGTGGATTTCTTCCACTTGTTCTTTGGGGAGGCGTTTGTGGGGCGCATAGTGGAACAGACAAACATATTTTCATGAACACAGTGCCGTGAAAGTGAACGTTTGGGAACAACGAGCATGCATTCCCAGCAATATGACTATCCTGTGACAATTTCTGAGATGTTCTTATTTTTTGCCCTGGTTCTCTTGATGGGTGTGGTAAGAAAAAAACAAATTCCTGCATACTGGACAACTGACCCAATGATCCTCACACCTTTCTTTGGAAAGGTGATGAGTCGTAATAGATTTCAGCAGATTCTTGGCGGCCTCCACTTTTTTGATGCAGAAGATCCAGCTAATGCAAATAACACTGATAAAATGAGGAGAATTAGGCTGGTATTTGATCATTTACGGGAAATGTTCCGCTCCTCATTTTATCCTTATAGAGACCTCGTCATAGATGAGAGTCTTGTGTTGTGGAGAGGCAATATTTCCTTTCGGCAGTACATACCCAGCAAGAGACACCGTTTCAGGTTCAAGATATTTGTTATGTGTGACTGTAAGACTGGTTATGTGCAAGACATAGTCTTGTACACGGGCGCACAGACAGATATAACAGAAGATCGTAGTATAGGACTCTCAGCGGTCGTGGTGAAGACAATGATAGAGGAGTACCTTCATCGTGGTCATGTGTTGTACCTGGACAACAGGTACACTAGCCCTCTTCTCGCTAGGTTCCTCCACCAACACGACACCGGAGTCTGTGGTACAGTCAAGAGAAACCGTCGCCATATGGTCAAGATAGGGAGGAAACTTGACAAGAACGAGGTGGTTTTCTTCCAGGCAAATAACATCCTTGCCACCCTGTGGAACCACAACAGGGAAGTTTGCCTCCTATCAACTGTACACAGCCCCCTGATGCACCACACAGACTCTGTTGATCACCGTAGCGAGAGGAGGCACAACGTCTGGAAACCCGAGTCTGTACTGGACTATAATCTGAACATGAGGCAAGTGGATCAGTCAGACTCGATGATTTCCAGTGTTGACCGTGCCAGGACCACGATGAAGTGGTAAAAGAGCTCTTTTTCCACTTGCTCGACATCACGGTCCTGAACGCACACTACCTGCACGCCATGACAACAGGAGTATCAGAGACTTTTGAGGGATTTGTGAGGGAGCTGGCACGTGAAATAATCGCCAGGCATGCCCAGGACAGACCCACACACCGCACCCACACCCCCATAGCTGCCCAGACTCCCCTACGCCTCGCAGGATGCCACTATCCTAGCACAATCCCTTCCGAACCAAACCGTCGTAAACCCCAGCGCCGCTGCCATGTATGCAAGCACTCGACAGTCAGACCAGCCACTCAGAGAAAAGACACAAGGTACGAGTGTGCAGAGTGCAATGTTGCGTTGTGCCTTCAGCCATGTTTCAGAGAGTACCATAACTTCCTACACTACTGAAACTGTGTGGGATGGCGATATGACGATCAGTATAATGGTAAGGCCAGTCAGTATGTGCTAAGTCTTATATAAAGTTGAAACGGGTGTACTGTTTGCAGGAAAGTAATGTATAAGTTGAGAAATAGTGTAAGTTGAAAGAAGTGATATCAAAACTACACCCACTGTGTAAATCTGCGAAAATATGACGCTCAGTATAACATTCTGGTCAGTAAATATGTGACAGCAAGAATATAAAGTGGAAACGGGTGTAATGTTAGCAGGAAAGTAACGTATAAGTTGAAAAATATTGTAAGTTGGAACAATTGATGTCACGAGTACACCCACTGTGTAAATCTGCGAAAATATTATGCTCAGTAGAACATTCTGGTCTGTAAGTGTGTGATAGGAATGATATAAAGTGGAAAAGGGTGTAATGTTAGTAGGAAAGTAATTTATAAGTTGAATACTAGTGTAAGATGAAACAAATGATATCGCGATAACACTCACTGTGTAAATATGCGATAATATGATGCTCGGTAGAATAGTAAGGTCTCCAATTATGTGATAGCAATTATATGAAGTGGAAACATGTGCAATGTTAGTGGAGAAGTATTATATAAGTACAAAAATAGGTTGTAAGTTGAAATAGTAGTCATAGCGACTTCACCGTCTGTGTTATTACGCACTATTATTACGCTAAATATTTACGTAAGGCCTGAAACTATCTCAAAACAGTTCTCAAAAGTGGAAAAGTGTATAATGTTATTAGGAAAGTATTATGTAAGTTGAAAAAACACAGTACGAGGTGAAACAACAGTCACAGCGAGTTCACTCACTACGTAAATAAGCGCTAACATTAATCTAAATGTTATCGAAAGGCCTGTGAATACGTAAAAACAGTTCAATAAAATGTAAAATGGTATAATGTTATTGAAGATGTATTATGTAAGTAGAAAAAATTATATGTATCATGATTCAGCAATGTTAGCGATTCATCGTGACCAGTCTGGCCGATTTTGCTCGGTTCGCACGATGGTACAATGCTTATTTCAACTCTATTTTTGTATAAAATCCAATTTACTCTTGTATCACATGTTTTTATGTTTGTAATAAATACATATCTACTTACTTTCATTGGTTTCCCAGACTTATAATACCATAGAAAATGTGAGAGCCTCAGACCACCTACACAGAACACGGTACCAGGTGTAACGAAGGTATACCTGTTTAGGCCACTTATGGACCCCGGTGAACACTTTCTTGGTGATTGACCATTGTTTCTGACCCAAAGCGAAAGTTTTAGCCAAAAAAATTTGGGTCCAAAAGTGGTCGGGATTGGGGGGTACCAGTGGTGAAAAAGTGGTCGGGACGGGGTGGGTTATTATGGAGAAATGAAGCACGAGTTTACATTACATTAAGCTCATAGAAAATGAACTGTTAAATATATTGATTACAAAGAAATAAATTTAACGTAACATTTCAAAATGAATTCAAAATAAAGAGATCGCACTCACTCACTCACTCAAAAACTAAATTCTTACGCCTAGGAAAACAACATGCGACGCAGCCGGCCGGCATGTGGGGGAACAGCACACTTGACTAAACTCTTAAGCCTAGGAAAACGAAAAGAAATACTGGTCAATGTAGCGTATCACCAAGGAAGGGTGGGAGCCTGGAGACCTGTAGTCTAGTGGAGTCTGGGTGCTAGAAGACTTCTCTCACTCTCACTACTGGAGCACAGAAGGACACTCCGTCGCGACAGACAAAAGACTGATTCAAATACGATGTGTGTGGTAGGATGCACAGGCCAGCCGGAAGAAGGCGTGGCCAACGGTTGAGGCGAGCAGGGGTGAACAATATAGAAACAATAATATCGCTCAGTAGAGCACTTAATGACGTGCATTAGAACGGTCACTTTTGAAACAGTGACGAATTTTAAAAAAAAAGTATACCATCGAAATGGAGAGAGAAACGGTTAACTGAACGATATACAGTGAGTTTTCCACTAATAGTTCGTGGTTTCTCACAAAAGGAAAATGTCGCGAATTTGATTCGTGACAAGGTCCGAAAGTAAATTAAATTAGCTGACGTTAGCAGGGGCAAAATAAACACAATGAAAAATATACCCAATATAATACAAGCTAATAATATTTACAATATTCACAATGAGATAAAGAAACACAAAAGAATGAGAAAAATAAGCAACCTGATAATACCCTGAATAATTACCCTAAAATCTGAGAACAAACTTGCTAAGACAAAAGAATTAAAATCATTCAAGAAAAGATAACTAAACTGCACTCAATTGCCACAAATAATAATAATACAGTAATAATAATACTTGCAATTGGATGCTGATACGAAGTGAAAAGATGTTCAGAAATATATACAACACACAAAATACTTCTTCTCCTTCCTCTGATATTCAGTCCAAACACTGCCTCTCCCAACACCAATCCCAGCAAAACTCTCACTCCATTCAAAATTCTCCGCCTTATATATCCCTCGGCTGCGTGCATGTGTCAACACGCAGCTGGAGGCCAGACGAGAAATATACAGAAAAAAGTTAAGCAAATTAAAGTTGGCACTAACACTCCCTCATGTAAGCCTCGTGCAGCTGCAACACTCAAGCCTCTGTTTATTATCAAGGCCTTCATTGCACCAGCTACTTTTCTTCCTTGTGTCATTCTACTTTCAACTTCTTTTGCATATTTTCCTCTCTTTTCTATCACTGTACCCAAGTATTTGAATGCTCTCACCAGTTCCAGTCTCTCTCCACTCACTGTGACATCACACTGGGAGTCACCTCCTCTCTCAATAACCATAACTTTACTCTTCTCTACATTTACTCTCAAGGCATGATGCTCACAGACATCAGCAAAACTCTGCATTAGCAGATAAAAATTTACCATTTGATTACTAGTAATTTTAAAGATACTGATTTTGCCAAAATTTACACATCCTAACTGGGCATCATCTTTGAACATACTTGGGTTTTCATTTTCTTGGGATTTATAGTGGAAAGATCATATTACCTCTCTTGCAAAATCTGATTCTACAAAATTAGATGTGCTAAGCTGACTCCATGTGTTCTTTACTCCGGCATAATTGTTGACTTCATACATGGGTTATATTCGCCCCTGTGCAGAGTAAAATTCTCATGTGTGGGGAGCCTCCCAACATACAGTTCTTCTGACAAAGAGTCAAAGGCTTTTTGCCTCATTAGCCTTCCTCCTTTTACTGGATCCTTTCAACCTCTAACTCTCTGCCACACTATTGCCTCTTAATCTCTTTTCTATCGCTACTTCAGTGGTTATTGCTTCTCTGAAGAGTCTGCCTGCATCTCTCCACTACGACGGGCCTGTAGCACCCATCAAGCAACAAACTCACATCCCTTTTCTCCCCAACTCTCTAATGCAAGAATTAACTGTTTCTCCCATTCCTTTATGTGTGCAACCAGTCATCTCTGGAACTGTCTTCCTTTGTCTATTTTTTCTACAGCCCACGTCCTCCAGTCTTTTAAACGCAATGTGTTCAAACACCTCGAAATAAACGGATCTCTATATTGGCCCTCTGTTGTCTTGTTTTTGTTTTTTCTTGCAAGGAACAATTTACTTGCTTCTATCCCTTGGTTCCTTCTTCTTTGCATAAAAAATAATAGTAGTAGTAGTACTAGTAGTAACAGTAGTAGTAGTAGTAGTTGTAGCAGCGGGCGTAATATTAGTAATAATAATAATAATAATAATAATAATAATAATAATGGTTGGGTTAATATTGTGAGGAGAAGCGCATGATCAGGGATTTGGCACCTCTTTTGAACGTGACAGCGGCCGGACTGACTCTATCGGGTTCGTTATGTGAAGCTACAGAACGAGTTGAATGTTTTTGAAGTATCAGATAAAGCCAGGATTCCGGGGGCTTGAATGGTGAGTGAATGGAAGTGTGACCCATCGGACTGGGCAAAATGAGGATGTCTGGATATTGCTACTCCTCACCCAGCCCTAGGGTGGGAAAGGAGGTTCGGATGATGATGATGATGATGATGATAATGATGATGATGATGATGATGATGATGATAATAATAATAATAATAATAATAGTAATAAATCACTAATTTTTTAGCTGCCTTGATAAATCATTTTCGTCAAGTTTCAGTATATAGTATTTTCATATCACGCTATAATGTACCCATTATTGGCCAGTATATTTTACCATGAACCTTATTGCAACTCCACCGTCGACTTTTCGAACTCGACCCAGTAACTTTATTTCTTATTCGCCTTCCGCACTTGAACCTTCCGTCCCCCGCTCAAAGTTGAGATGAAGTGAGGCAGGCAGTGTTGCGTTGTGTTAGCCGAACTGAATTTGGTTGTGTTTGGATGGTTTGGAAAAACTGTGTTCAGTCTGAATGAGCTGCTTTGGTAGGTTGATTGTAGTATGGTTTGGTGCGGTTGGGTTGGGCATGTTTGAACTAGTGAGGTGGTTGGCTGGGTTGGACTGGCTTGAACTGGGTTAGAGGTATTGTGTTTCGTGTAGGTAAATTGGGTTGGTCATGTTTGAACTGGTGAGGTGGTTGGTTGGGTTGGACTGGCTTGAACTGGGTTAGGTATTGCATTTGGTGAAGGTAAGTTGGGTTGAGCCGAGTCTAGTTATCCTTGAATGAGTTGAATTGGGTAAGGTTGGTCGTTGAAATGGATTTTCGTTGAGATGAACTTGTGTGGGTTTGGTGGGGTTAAAGTTTTTCTTCTTCTTCTTCTTCCTTTTTTTTTTTTTGTGTGTGTGTGTGTTAGTTACAGTAGGGTTTAGTATATGTCTGCCATTCCCTTACGCCACCCATCCAATATTGCTTTTGTCATTATTGTTAGCCAATATTATTCTTTGCCTGGTGGCAACTGTAGACAAGGTATCAAGCAAAAGTAACATGTCGAAAAATAAAACTGAGCAAAATAAGTAGCCACCAAATGTAAGAGTTCAAAACATATGGTGGTTGTAGTGGCGATGATAATTATATTTTTTGTTGTTGCTATGCATAGTCCTTACTACTTATTGTTTGTGCTTTCGTTTTTTCTTGAATATCCCGCGTTTTTCTGTTACCTTTAATGCATTAGCTTCTGTTTCTCTGTCGTTCTTAATGTATGTTCTTTGTTTCTAACTGTGTAAATCCCTCACTCACTCACTTCCTACTCAATCAGTCACTCACTGGGTTACTGTACTTTGCTGAAGAACTGTGTCCACCCCTTATAGGAGGAGTATTTGGAAAACGATATTGTGCACAGTGGTAAACCTCCATCAAGGCTATCTTTTAGACAGAAGGAGACATTCAGTAGCCACCCACACAAAGGCGATGGTCCACCTGTGTCTCACTCGAAACGTTGGGTACAACAACCCTTTTCCTTAGGAACACGGACCTCTACCGAATGGTAGAGCTTAACTAGTGCCGGGTCATAAGCATGTTTTTTTTTTTTTTTTTTATACAAACAAGAAGGAACCAAAGACCAGGAGCCTGCAATATTGTTCCTTCAAAGAAAAAACAAAACCGAGATAACAGAGAGCCAGTATTCAAGATCTATTCTTTTTGAGATGCCTTGACACACTGATTTTGAAAGATTGAAAATCATAGGCTGTAGAAATACAGGCAGAGAAAGACAGTTCCAGAGTTGTCGTGTTGCATGCATGTAGGACTAATAGTAACGATTAACTCTTGCATTGGAAAGATGGACAGAAAAGGGATGAGATATTGTTGATAGATGGATGCTACATGCATGCGATGGTAGTGAGCCAAAGTTATTAAGCATGGCCAAAGTTTTTAACCGAAAATGAATTTTGCATATTGATAAATGTTCATCTGCACCACGCTTTGGGATGAGTGGAGCCACTGAGGGGCTGCCCCTCATGGAGTAGGCAGGGGCCCCAGGGGGTCCCGGCAAAACGATTATGAACAGCCAGCCAGTTTTTAACTTACGAACACGAAATTTTGCGCATTGTTAGGCGTGTACAATGGCCACATTTGAAGCAGAATGGGACTCCCAGTCTCCACCCTCAGCGGTCTGAGGACGGGCCCTAGAGGACTCATTTCTATAGGCTTTATTTTACCGAAAATAAATACAGGAAGAAAAGACAAAGAAAACATTTAAAAATAATCCATACACAAGATTACAGGTGTCCACCATTCATAAAAAAAAATGTAACAGTTGGACTTGAACAGCCATAGCTCTAAGTTTCGGAGGAAACTATTCAGGGGAAGCAAGTTCTAAAGAGATGCAGTTAAGGGAAGAAAAGAATTCTGATAGGCAGTAGATCTGCAATATGGCAGTGTGACAGTCCAGTCATGAGCACTGCCAGATGCCCATGTAGCACAGGGGAAGGCGTGGAAACGTGGCACAAGATGCAATTTCGTCTAAGCATTTCCCATAGAAGTATCTGTAAAATGATGCAAGAGAGGCAAAATTCCTTCTGACTTGTACTGGAGGTAGTTTATTTGTAACAGAGGGGTTATTATTATTTCTTACAGCTTTATTCTGAATTTTGTCCAGTTGTTTCAGTGCAACCTCTGCACATTCACTCCACAAGCTTGAACAATATTCCAGCTAAGAGTGCACATGGCTCTTGTAAATTATATCTAACTGCTCGTCAGCGAAGAAATTATGGATTCTGTACAATAACCTAAGTTTCTTTGAAGTGGTTTTAGCAAGTGATCTAACATGACATGTCTAGCTGAGGGCATTGTTAAGTGAATCACCAAGAATTTCAATACTTTTCAAAGATGGGAATATTAGTAACACTGAAGGTACGAGTAATGTAGGAATCAGGCATTATCTGCCTAATAGTATATTGTACAGTATATATTTGTTTTCCCTAGCTTTAAATTAGACAATGTTATTTTGTTCCCATTCGACGATCTTAGATAAGCCTTGATTTATGGAGACTGCAATACTGAGTTGCGATTTAAAGATTTTAAACTTTGTGAATGGGTGTTTAAGTGTGAATGAACTGTGAAGTGTTTAGTCATCGGCATGGGTGAATGGGATTATGGGTGACATAAGCGATCATTAATATGAATTAGGAATAGGGTTGGAGCCAGGACTGATCATTCATCCATGCTGGAATTAATCGAATGGAAATTTGAATATACTTCATCTACTTTTATCTGTCTGTGACTGAGATTTTATGAGGAAATCAGTGAAACAAAAGATGGTAGGCCATAGCAAGGGAGTTTAGAGAGCAGGCACTGGGGCCACACTTTGTCAAACCTTGACAACTATCAAGGGATACCGCTTGGGTTTCTCCACTTTTGATGGAAGGTTAGAATCAGGAAACTGAGTATATCAACGGTGAAACTTTCATGGTGACTACCATACTGTCTGTCACTAATTAAATTGTTGGATTCAAGATGTTTAACAATGTGATTATTAATTACAATCTCAAACACTTTACCATTAGAAAATGTGATTGCGATTGGTCTGAAGTCATAGGAGTTAGAGGAGATTCCTTTCTTCGGAACTGGGTGGATATTGGTTTCTTTCCATGAATAAGGGAATGAAAAAGAACGGATGCATAGTCTGAATAATTTAGCTAGAACATAAACAGTTCTGGGGAACATGTGGAGGAATTCCATCTGGATCTGGAGCTTTGTTGATTGGTATATTGTCTAGAATGTATTCCACGTATCTAGTCCGTATCTTCGGTGGAGCAATTTCGAGAGAGTCATGTTCTAGTACAGGGACGTTCTGACTGAATTCCTCTAAGGTAGAATTTCTGGTAAACGTACTAGCAAGGATGTTCGCTCTTCCACGCGGGTAATTTATGGTGTTACCATCTGACGATATTCGTGGGGGAGTGGGTGATGACTTGTTAAAGTTATTATTGAAAAAATTGAGAGTTGACCAGAATATTCATTTGTCATTAGGATTATTTAATAATTTGGATGCTTGGTTGTGAAGAAAGTTTGATTTAGCGAGATTTATTACTGCTTGTGCATTGTTTCTTTCAATTTTAAGCTGACTGAGGGATTCAGATGTTTTTACTTTAAGAAAAAGTTATATGTTAAGAACTTTTGGGTCGTTGTTTGGGCACAATCGCTGTCAAACCAGTTTGGGGAGTCCGATCTTTTAGTAAACTATTGATTGGGTATGAACAATTCCATACCAGCTTGTATTAAGCCAATGATGTGAGACTAGGTAGAATTGACGTTAGTGGAGAAGAAAGACAGCCAAGGAATATCAGCAAGATAAGTTCTATATCCATCCCAGTCTGCTCTATCAAAGTGCCATCTTGTCACCCTGACAGGTTCAGAACTGGGGATTTGGGACAACTGACTGATGAGGCTTTGATTAGGTTGTGGTCGGAGGATCCAAGTGTTGAAAGTACTTCTCTCCAGTATTGGTGTGGATTATTTATCAGGAATAGGCGTTTTGGTTATGATTATCTGATATTCTGGTTTGTTGTTTTATCAATTCCGTGAGATAAACGCCTCTGCAAACAGCTCGCTTTCTAGACATGTATCGCCAGTCCTGGCAGAATGCAGTAACCATTCTATATTATGGACGTTAAAATCACCCAAAACGGTAACTTCAGAGGTAAAGGTGAGGGTGAGGTTGGTGAACTGTGTGGATAAGGAGTGAAATACTCTGGGTTCTGAAGAAGCATTGGGGGAGTGATGAACTATACAAATATTTTTTGTAATATTTAGGCAGTTTAGTTTGTATACTGAATAATCAAAGTTAGCTGGAGTGAAGTTCAAAATAGTGTCAACTGCAAATTCAAGTTTGATATACCAGCAGGTGCCACCCTTCTTATGGGAGTTTGTGAGGAGATGAAGATATGTCAGTAGAGGGAGAGATATGGGTTTCTGTGAGGAATAGAGCTAGAGGGGATACTGACTGTAGGAAAAATTGAACAGAATTCAGTTTAGTACTAAGACCACAGATATTGGTGAAATATGAGGCTAAATCCACACTTCTCTGCTGGCGAGCACGAGTGTTTGCAACAACCGCTGTTGGCACAGTCGCTTGATTGTGATCAGGAAGGCCCTGTGCTGCCAGCTCTACCCTGCCGGTGGTGGATATCCTAGGTATCACCGAGTCTGCTGATAATAATGCAGTGGCCATTGCAAAATGGGAGATGGAAAAAGAAGATTATGTCTAATGTGTATGTACTGTGGTGTAAATAGTTGGAGGTAGATTTATTATCAGAGTATGGTGGCCTACTCTCTAAGTTAATGAAAACACTGAAAATGTTCAGCAATGAGAGATGGTCAGGAACAGGTTCTGAGGACTGGTCAAGCGAGAGCTCCAGCTTTCCTTATCACCAGCTTGCCATCTACCTCAGAAGTACTACCCTGTACTACTGGTGCAACAATTTACTCCTTACGTGAAATTTTGCACAATGGTAGTCCCTTAATGGGCCTAGGTTTTAGACAGGTTAAGGCCCCCAGATGTCATTCTAGGAGGGACAGCTCCCGACGGACCTGGCCAAAACTTTTATGTATGCATGATTATGATTTTTCACCAAGGAATATGAAATTTTGCATACTGGTAGACGTTCCCCTCGACAACGTAATAAGGAGTGTGGGGCACCCGATGGCCACCCGGCAGAGAGGGGATGCTCCTAGGGGAGACAACGCCATAATTTCTACGTAAGCACACAAAATTGTGCACAGTAGTAGACCTTCACTAGAACCAGAGTTTATAGAGGATGGGAATCCTGGTGTTCTCCCATCCTCTGTCACCATAAGCAGTGGTAAGTGTCCCTTACAATTTTGGAGGGGTGGGTGCGGCTTCAAGTCTCCTTTGTGTTGCTATTCTCAGCTCTCTGTACTCATTTTCTCTCAGTTTTCTAATCACTTTAATACATTGTTTCTAGTTTCGGTTAGGTTGGACTGGGTTAAGCTAGGTCTGGTAAGGCAAGGTTACGTTAGGTTAAATTAGGTCAGAATAGGGTAGACTAGGATACTTTACGTTATGCAATATTACTTTAGGTGGTTGATTTTCCTATTACTAATTTTTTGTCTTTTTTGTCTGTGCCCAGTTTTCTTAGTCATTAATTTGGTGCTCATTTTTTTCCATCATCCCTGTTGTACTCAGTTTCATCTTTAATTTTTCACTTCGTACCCAGTTTCCTTCCAAACATAATTATGCTATACAAACTGATGGAAAAAAATCTCTGTGCAGTTGGAGATGTTGAGCATGTGTGTGTGTGAGGTAAACCATTGTGAAAAAGGTAGCAATGTTGGAGTGGCAGTGTGGGATGTGGTAGTCTGATGTAAACCACAGGGAAAAATGCAGCAGTGTTAGATGTGGCAGATTGGGGTGTGATAATATGAGGTAAACCACTGGGAAAAATGTAGCAGTGTTAGATGTCGCGTGTGAGGTTTGGTGAGGTAAACCACTGGGACAGTATGGGGTGTGTTAATGTAATGTAAACCACTGTGAGAAATGTGGAAATATTAGATGTGACCGTGTGAGGTGTGGTAGTGTGAGGTAAACCACAATGAGATGTATACCAGTGTTAGCCATTGCAGTGTGGGGAGTGGTAGTATGAGGAAGCACAGTGTGAGAAATGTAGCAGTGTTAGATGTGGCAGTGTGAGATGTGGTAGAACGAGGTGAACCACTGTGATAACTGTAGAAGTGTTAGATGTGGTAGTGAGAGGTGTGGGAACGTGAAGTATAACACTGTGTGGTCTGGCATTGTTGCAGATGTGGCAGTATTAGATGTGATAGTATGAGGTGTGGCAGTGCAAGTTCGGCAATGTGAATTGTGTATGATGTGTGGCAGTTTGAGGTGTGTATGAGGTGTGATAGTGAGAAACGTGACCTTGAGGTGTATCAACCTGAGGTACAACAGTAACATTTGGCAGCAGAAACGGTGGCAATGAGAGCTTGGCGGAGTGTGTTTTGACACTGTGAGTGATTGACACGTGCATTATTGTTTGAGATTTCACAGTGTGAGGTGTAACAGTGTATGGTATGGCCATGTGTGGTTTACCACTGTGACGTTTAGCGTTGTCACAGATGAGGTATTGTTAAGTGTGAGTTGTGGCAGTGTGAGATCCGTTACTGTGAGGTATCAATCATCTTTTCACACATTTCTCTCGACCTCCATTCTGAAACTCTCTTTATTTGCTTTATTTTTTCCATATATTTCCGACAAGTTTGTACTGTTATTTACATTATTTCTTCCAAATATTTCCGTCAAACTTGTACTGTTGCAGTCAGTGGGGTCAGGTCTGTCATTAACGCCTCCTGTTGGAAACATTCAATCTCATGTGCATTTATTTGACCTATAAGTGTCATCGTAGTCCCACAAACTTTCCTTGCCGTGAATATTTGTATCATTAGAAGGTGTATAATGCAACAACAAATTAACCACCACAACCGCCAACAACCGTCTCTCTGTGTATACCCAAGCGCCTTATTCTCGGAAGGACCGTACACAAACGAGTCACGGATGTCATTCTGGTCTTCTTCACCAGAATGTCTGGTCTTCAACTCATACACCTCTCATTCACACTGTATACTTACCCCCATCGCTCTATCTCATTCCCATCCCCCTCCACCTCATTCGCATCCACTGTCCTAGCCAACCTCTCAACATCAACATCATATTTCTTAGGCTAAACATCAGTCATAGAAACATCATCGTAAACAAAAACATCTAAGTAACCACACGCAGCTCGCAAGTACAATGCGTTTGACGACGCAGATATTACAACCTCGAACAAACAGAAAAGAGGAGAGAAAAGTCCAGGAATACTGACTTGCCGTAATAGTAAACTGTGTTTATTAAACATATATCGTGCAGAAAAATAGACACAGAAAAATGCGAGTGAAAGCGTTTGGAATATTTTGTTTTCAGTAGGTGAGAAAATTAGGGTGTGGTGAATTTTTTTGCCCTTTTTTCTTCTTTCACGACTGACTTTTCTCTTCCAGGCTCACCTCTCCTACTCTTCCTCCTTCTCTTTTCCCCTTCTCCTCCTACTCGCTCCTGTTACCCCCTGCTGTCCTTTCTTACATTATTTGTTGATCGTTTCTTTATCTTCCTCTCTTTCTCCCTCTCCCTCTCTCTCCTCTTCCCTCAAGTTGCCAAATTCATCCACTCACTCATCCCAACATTGGTCTTCATCTATCTATCTCTATCTATTGCCAGACGCCTCAATCACGTTTGGGGTGGCCACAAACAAATCGCCTCCAAGTCGCCCTGTCCCCCGTCATTTCACTCCCCTGCTCCCAACTCACACCCCTCTCTCTCATATACCTCTCCACCCCATCTCTCCATCTCATCCACGGCCTCCCCCTCCATCTTTCCCCCTCCACCTCAATCACATACACTCTCTTCGTCAGTCTTTCACCCTCCATCCTCTCCAAATGGCCAAACCACCTCAGTGTGTTCCTCATAACGCTTCCTATCACATCCACATGAACACCACAACGCTCCTTTATATCCTCATTCGTCAGCCTGTCTCTCCATGTGACTCCACAGGCTCCTCTTAAATAACTCATTTCCACTGCTCTCACTCTTGACTTGTGTCCTTCCAACAACGTCCAAGCTTCACTTCCATACGTTAGAGTTGGTATCACAATACTGTCATGTAGTAACTTTTTCACTTGCCTGCTCACTTCCCTGTTTCTTATCACTGCTTTCAAAGAACCAGCAACCTTTCTTCCCTGCTGTACCCTTTCAAGCACTTCACCCTCCAAACCTCCATCCTTACTCATCACACTACCCAAGTACTTAAACGTACTCACATTTTCCAATTCCTCACCATCCAACCTCGCTGTACATTCACTGACTTCACCTCTCTCAAAGACCATCACTTTACTCTTCCCTACATTCACCTTTAGATTCCGTTTCTTACACACTCTCTCAAACTCATCCACCAAGCCTTGCAACTCCCCTTCGTCTTCACTCAACAACACAGTATCATCTGCAAACAACAGTACAGGGAGTTTCCAAACACTATCCTCTCTCACCAGGGCCACTCCAACATCCACTACCCTACCTTGTACCTCTTGTCTTCATTTTCCATATAATTTATTGCTTCTTTTATTCGCTCGACTTGTTTTCATTTTCTTGTCTTCCTGTTCCTTTTCTTGATCCTCGCCCGCCTATTTCTACTCCTCACCTATCAGTTTCTCCCCTCTTCTCTCCTTTCGTCCAAATAATCTTTCCTCCGTTACTTCTTTTTCTTTCCCTTCCCGGTCCTCTTCTTTTCGTGTTCACACTCGCACTCCTTTTCTTTCCCTAATTTTCTCTTTCCCTCTCCGCTTTCACTCTTTTTCTGTATTATTTTTCAGTGTTATTGGTTCTTCATTCAAACCTTTCTTTTCTTGCTCTTGTTTTCAGTTTCCCCTTTCTACCTGCTTTCCTTTCCTGAACCCAGCTTTATCCCACTCTTTCTTTTCCTTACTTCATAGTCCTTCTCTTCTCTCCAGTCTCTTCTCTTCTGCTTTCTCTCTGTCTCTCTCTGTCTCTGTCTGTCTGTCTGTCTGTCTCTCTTTCTCTCTCTCTCTCTCTCTCTCTCTTAATATATATTTATATATATATATATATATATATATATATATATATATATATATATATATATATATATATCTTCTCCCATCTCGTCTGTTGTACCAGCAGAAGCAGTCAATTAACCCTTTAACCGCGGGTGTCATTCCAGAATGACATCGACAAAACTGGACCAAACCGCGGGTGTCATTCTGGAATGTTTGTGAATATTTTGAACACCGCGCGTTTTTCCTGTGTGCAAATTGTCTCACGAAGAGTAGCTGTCAATTTCTTTCACGCCAGCCATCCCACACCTCCCTCCTCCCACCCCAAGGGGGCCCCCCCCACCCCTGCCCTGATACGCATCAGTCAGTATCTGTCCAGCTCTGTGCGTGATATTGGTGCTCCGTCCTGACTCATCGTCGCTCGCTTCCTCCTCGCAAATGATCAGTGCTAGTGTGCCTTCGACCTCTACACCGGTGAAGGAATTGCCGACGGCGAGGCAGAAGGGGTTGAGCACTCCAGATATTAGAACAGAGCTGGATAAAACTGTAAGTACAACTCTGGATTGTGGCAGTGAGAGTGATACACTTACAGCAAGTAGTGACGATTTTGCAGTGATTGTTGGTGAACCCTTTACCATTGACAGTGACAGTGATGAAAGTGAGCGTGTAGTTTCCCCCCCACCACCCGCAACTTACTCTGGGAAAGGGAAGGCGCCTATGGGGAAAATTGGTGTTGCACGTGGGAAGGGAGTGAAGCGCACTTACGTCTCCTACACCAGGCCCTAGCAAGCATTTCCCACCACTTTCCCGTTCCCCTAGCCCTATTGCCCTCACTTCATCTTCATCTTCTGCCGTGCCCTCTCCTCAGTCTACATCATCTGAGGAATATGAATTCCCAGAGCCTGCACAGTGAGGGAAGGCAGGCCATGCAGGCCGTGCAGGCAGGGTAAGCAGGCCAGGCTGGCCTAGAACAAAGGGGATGCGTGGCAGTTGGAGGGCAAAGCTGGGCGATAAGCGAGGTGATAAGCGAGGTGATAAGCGGGGAAGAAAGGGTCAAATTTCACCACGCACCAGGTCAGTAACCCCCCCGCCTGCCCCCCGCTCAGCTCCCTCACCCTCGCCACCCCCCCACTCACTGCCCCCGCACTCACCCCCCTCCCGCTCGCCTCCTGCCTCACCCCCCTCCCGCTCGCCTCCTGCCTCACCCCCCTCCCGCTCGCCTCCTGCCTCACCTCCTGCCTCACCCATTGCCTCACCCATTGCCTCCACCTCAGCTCCTTCTCACGGGGAAACGAGTGCAATGCGACCTGCCACTTCCACTGAACCACGCACAGGGAAAGTTGATGCATTTGTTTGGTCTGACGGTGCAGATTTTCAGCCACACAATCCTCCGTTTGATATGACAAATGCTGGAATACAGCCTGCCTTTCCATGCAACGCAGGAGATGATTTTGTTGACTACTTCCTGGCCTTTATGGATGACGAAATCGTGTAGCATGTCAGCGATGAGACCAATAGGTATGCAGCTCAGTGTGCAGCAGAAGGGCTGGGTCTTACTGGCTCACCAAAGCAAGTGTCGTGGTTGCCTGTTGGGATCAGAGAGCTGTATGTGTTCTTTGCACTGATGTTCTTGATGCCCCATATCAAGAGACATGAGTTGGAGGAGTACTGGCTCGTGGATGACATTACTTCTATCCCAACATTCGGGAAGTATATGTCACGGGATCGGTTCCGACAGCTGCTAGGATACCTGCACTTCGCTGACAATGGAAACCCGTCCCAAACTGACCCTTTGTGGAAAGTGAGGGATTTTCTCAACAGGATTAGGGATCGATTTATGCGATTTTTCCGTCCTATGCAGAAAGTCGTCATAGACGAATCCCCAGTATTGTTCAGAGGAAGTCTCAAATTCATGCAGTACATCCCCAGCAAATGCCACCACTTTGGGATAAAGTTCTTTGTGCTGTGTGACTGTGAGACGGGGTACATCCTTGATTTCGTCATCTATTCTGCAAGCACAATGGACGTGAACAGGAAAGACCCCCTTGGCTTCTCTGGCTCCGTTGTAAAAGTGCTGATGGAGAGGTATTTTGGTGGGAATCATGTGCTGTACACAGACAATTATTACACAGCACCGAAACTCTCCAAATACCTGGCTGAACGCTGCATTGGCACTGTTGGCACTGTACGGAGCTATAGGAAAGAGTGGCCAAGTTTCCCAGAAGCATCATCCTCATCCAAGGGAGATGTGCACCTGAAGAAGTCAGACAAGCTTCTGGCGATCAGGTGACATGACAAGGTCGTGAATATGATCAGCACCATCCACAAGGGGTATTGCAGAGAACTGGGAAGGTCAGCTACAGGACGGGAGAGCCAATCATGAAGCCTGATGCCGTCATTGATTACAATGTGAACATGAGACTTGTTGATAAGTCTGATATGATGATTGGCGAAATAGACTGTCTCAGAAGAAACACCCGATGGTACAGGAAGGCTTGCCTGCACATGCTCGATATGTGCATGCTCAACGCCTTCATCCTCTACAAGACACAAGTCAGGGGCATAAGGCAACCATCCCTGAGACAGTTCTCCAAGACTGTTGTGCAGCAGCTGCTTGCACGATTTGGTCAGGTGACAGCATTGATCCCGAGGCGACACTCTGACACACAACCTGACCGTCTTGAGTGCCGCAATTACATGAGCCAGCACCAGCTTGTGAAATTGCCTCTTACCGCAGGCGGCGGGTTGTCACAGGGCCGCTGCAGAGTATGTCATAACACCACACGGAGGCCTCGGAAGAGAAAAATGAGCACACACCAGTGCCAGGAATGCCAAGTCGCTCTCTGCCGAGTACCACTCTCTGAGTAAATACTGAAAGTGACAGTGATATACAGTGATGCGAGAGTGACGTGCTTTACAAATAATTGTATAATGGATAATGTAGTAATAAGGGATATTTTGCCTAGAAAAAAATGGAAATATTGGCCAGTATAATAAGTGATATTGTAATAAGAGAATCTGCGGCACTTGTGTAATTCTGTGATGTGACAGTGACGCAATATAGTAATAAGTGCAGTGTAAATATAATGTATATTGCCCAGATTATATGTTAAATAATATTAGAAGTTAGAAAAATAATGAAAAGATCGCCACTAACCAAACGTCAGTGAGCGGGTGAAGCCGCAGTGAAGTGGGGCGCAGCCACAGTGAAGTGCGGGCGCAGCCGCAGTGAAGTTCCTTTTACCTACCTCAGTGAACACAGAGTGGGTGTTTATCGTATGTGCAGTGTTCATATATGTTTATATTACTATTATCAGAGAGAGGTTGGCATTTGGTACTGGTGTGTGGGGCGTAAAATAGTGATTTTACACCCCTCACTTCTAACGGCACTGCCCGTCCTGTGAAAGTCAACAAAGTCATGAAACCTACATCAATGGAAAGCTGAAGGTTCGTACTTTCTAATGGTACCTTATTTTTTTCTCTAGCTTTATTCTGTGCAGAGTTATTAAGGTTTAAAGGTTTATTTACATTTGGCTGAAATCCCCGCAGGAGAGGACAGTCAGGCCAAAACAATGCCCGCGGTTAAAGGGTTAAGAGAGATCTTTATCTACTCTATGAATGAGCCCAAACACGGCAAATGGATTTCAGTAATAACAGATGGTAAGTGCTAAACATTGACAGTAAAAACATAAGGGTCAGCTATAACAAGAGAGTGTAAACCATGAAAAAGACGTGCGAGTTAGAATAATAAGTTATTTGAAACCAAGCAGGCAGTGCACAGAGGATGTAAAAAAATTAGTTTATTGATTGGATTCATACTTAGAACATTCGACTAGAAATCGAGAAAGATAATCTTCACTGTTTATAATAGACGTGTTGCCGGTTCTGGGTAAACGTGGCAAGTGCACTCTGCCATGTATCTAGAAGTTTATGGTATATGTATCTTTTAATTTAATTTATCATTTGCACTGATCGAGACGTGATAACTTGAATTCTTTGCGGCTGAAGGGAAGCAGCTGCCATGTTGGCGATGACGTCAGTATTCATACTGCAGTCGACGCTCCAATACATCACACAATACTTTACCAGTAACAGAGATAATAGTTGTACTTACATGGCCACCGTAGATCCAAATTACCCCCTTCAGGTATTTTGTGAAGGAATATTTTTCATGGTGTAAATGTGTGGTACCTGTTAGGTAAGTAAACTGTGGTGAAGTCAACCAGAAGTAGCTTACAGCTACACCATTCCCGAGCGGTGCTTGTACCTCATGAGGTGGAAAGTGTTTAATGTATTGCAGACAGTATCAGCCGTATGAGTTTATAATGGTATTATGTTCGTGAATATTTAATATTTGGCCTCTTCATCATTAATTTTCTGAAAGAACAGTTTCAGTAACTCTGAACTTGACAGTAAAGTGCCTGCAGCAGAGCGCGACGAAATTCCGAATCCGCGGTCATTTACCGAATCAACACCGAATCGGCACTTTTAATTGGTAATTGTTATAGATTTTTCACCATATAGGTTTATACTCACCTGATTATCTGAAATCCGGTCAATTTTTGTATTTAATGTTACTTAAAAAAAAAATCTGGATTCACAGCAAACACTAACTAAAATTAGCGGAAGTGTTTCTCCTTTAGCTCAACAGCTTGCCTTGGCAGACTTCTGCTTTGTATAAATATTAATTTAACACACAAATGCATTTATTTCCACTTAAATCAGTATTTGTGCAAAACAGAAATCTGTCAAAGCTTGGCGATCTAAAGTAGAAATACCTGCTATAACACGTTTTCTCTCTGAATCCTGATATTCTTTTAATAGTTAAATTAATAATAGTTTTTTTTACCGAAATTCAGATAATTAGGTGTATATGAATGTATATGGTGAAGAATATAATATTTTCACGACAGTAAAGGCTGCATTCCATCACTGGGAACATCCGACGAGCAGCCGGCCACCACTGCTTTCGTTTATTCTCATTGGCTGGTACACAGAGGAATAATTTCCCTGATGTGCTTTTGTCAGTGCACTTACACATTGCAACGAAACATTAGCAATTATTCCTCTTGTCATTGGGCATTCCTGGAGGTCAGAAATAAGCACAATGTGTGCAGGCTAAACGTAAACGAAGTAGACTATGCTGCCTCAGTGTGAGTAGTGACGTCATATCAATCAAAGACCGTTTCAGAGTCACGTAATTTTTCAGCTACTTCGTTATTTTTTCATGTGTCTGCACAATTTTTTTGGAAATAATTGTTGCCATAGTTATTTTCTGCGTATTTTTCACCCATAATATCTTCATCATCATCATCATCCGGACCTCCTTTCCCACCTAAGGGCAGGGTGAGGAGTAGCAATGTCCAGACAGCACAAACTTGCCCAATCCAAATAGGCCACACTTCCATTCACTCATCATTCAAGCCCCCGGAATCCTGGCTCTACCAGATACGCCAAAAACATTCACCACATTCTGCAGCTTCACACAAACTTGTCCGATTGAGTCAATCCGGATGCTGTCATGCTCACAAGGGGTGCCAAAATCCCTGATCATGCACTTCTCCTCCATCCAGCCAGCTCGATCTCTTGTCAGTTCTCTAGCCTCACCGACTTCCAAACCTCTCTTCCTCAAACACTCATCCACCATATCTCTCCATCTTCTCCTTGGCCTACCTCGCCTCCTCCCTCCTTCAAATTAGCTCAGGTATACCTTTTTCACCACTCTATTGTTATCCATGCTTTCCTCATGATCATACCATCTCAGGACACTCTCTTCAACTCTGGTGTCCACCGACTTCCTCACTCCACACCTTTCACGAATCACATTATTTCGTATCCTATCCACCCTCTGTACTCCATATACATTCCTTAGCAGTCCCATCTCCACTGCTCTTAATCTTGACTTTTCATTTTTATGCCACACCATAGTCTCACACCTATATGTTAGAGTTGGCAATAACACTCCCTCATGTAAGCCTCGTGCAGCTGCAACACTCAAGCCTCTGTTTCTTATCAAGGCCTTCATTGCACCAGCTACTTTTCTTCCTTGTGCCACTCTACTTTCAACTTTTTTTGCACATTTTCCTCTCTTTTCTATCACTGTACCCAAGTATTTGAACTCTCTCACCAATTCCAGTCTCTCTCCATTCACGATGACATCACACTGGGAGTCACCTTCTCTCTCAATAACCATCACTTTACTCTTCTCTACATTTACTCTCAAGGCACGACGCTCACAGACATCAGCAAAACTCTACACTAGCCTACCAAGTTCTTGTCAGGTACTTGCATGCAGTACTGCATCATCAGCAAACAACAGATTTGAGATTTTCCATCTATCACCATTCAAAAAAATTTTCACTGGAAACTCGTCTATTCTTTGGTACGCCCACACCTGGAGTATGTGTCCAGTTGTGAACCTCTGATTATTAAAAAGATATGGAGAAACTTGAGGGAGAACAGAGAAAGGTGATAAAAATGTTACCTCGATTGACAGATAAGTCATATGAGGAACCATTAGAAGAGTTAAATCTGTTTACCTTAACATAGTGGAGACTAAAAGGGGATTTAATTCAGCTATAGAAAATTTTCCAAGGACTTGATAATATGACTGTCGAAAAGTGCTTAACAGTAGATCCCATAAATTGTACTAGAGGCAATGGACATACAATCGTTGACAAGCAACTCCACTCGCATGAAGCAAAGTACTTCTGTAATAGAGCTGTATATATATGGAGCAACTTACCTCATTATATGGTTAACTGTGATACAGTGGAGTATTAACAATTAAAATGTTGGGAGGTGTGTACAGTATATGTCTTCTTATCCCCGTCTAAGCACTTTCACTTCTTGAATTAAAATGTCTTGTATTTCAAAACATGGAGGGCATACCAACAACCAAAGAACAACAAGGATAGGGTAAAATACTGTAGAATATCGCTTCATTTCAACTCTTCCAATGAAATATCCGTGACAGGTTTTCTATCTTGGACGATGTTCATTCTCACCATTTCCCGCCAGCTTCGGCTTGTGGTTTTCATGTGTGTGTGCGGGGAGGGGGGGGTGGGATGCCTTCCTGATTCTCTTTCCTCGTGTTTGACAGATAAAATAGTTACCTTAGTAACCTACCCTGTAGCAAACAGCCTTATAAAGACCTATAGGTCTGTTGCTGTTTGCATTCCTTTCTTCCTATTTTTCCTAAATATTGCACTCCCTTTTTTTTTTTTACACTTTCATCTTATCCTGTTAAATCTTTTTCCTCTCCCTCCCTTTTTCTTTTCTCCTGCTCTTTCTTATACCTCTTTTTCTTCCTTCACCCTCACCTCGCCTCCCATCTTCCCCACTTCCTTCCAGTTTCTCTTCTCGACCTTCGTCCCTACCTCCTTTCTCTCGCTTCATATTTCCCCCCCCCCCTCCCCTCTTCCATTCTTCCTTTTCACTCTGTCCCTTCCATATCATGTTGTTTTTTCTCATTTCACATGATGGGCAATCATGCTAAGAACTTCCCCCCCGCCCCCCACTCTTTCCGAAGTGCCAGATTTTACCTTGATATTACTGTGCAAGATAGAGTATACTGTAAAGTACAACAGAGTTCTTTATATACCTTACTATGCTGTGTGTAAAAATGAAATAACTGCTTCATTATTACCTTCTGAATGAAATGAAATACTGTTCAGTGTTAATATTTGTATTTTTTACATGTATCAACATTAATGTTTTCACCCTACATTTCATCATTTTTGTACTGCATCTTTCTACTTGTAGTGCAGTATTAAAAGAATTATACTACCGTTGTGTACATTACATCTTCTAAATACTAAACTGTTTGAAGGCAGTTACACAAGAAATAACATCATGTGCTGTATAAAACTTGAAAGTTCATACAAACCAAGGTTCTACTTAGGTTTCATTATCAAAAAACTGTTTTTCATGTATAAAAAAAAAAAAAAAAAAGGGGCAGCCCAAGTAAAAAAAAAAAAAAATACTAACCCTGCTCCAACATAAATGCTTGGTTAGCAATAGATTATCCCAGGAACATGATGATAGTCATGGAAAAACTGATATGGAGAGGATATAGATCGGAAACATTGTCTTTCTCCACCACAAAGCTGCATGAACTCAGGTGCTCAAGGAAGAAAAATCTGGACCAACATAAGATGAAAGGACTATAAGATAATGTTGGTTATACAAAAATTCCCTGAAAATTGAAGTCGACCTGTGAACGAGGAACTGGAGGCTACTGTACATAAGGGCGCATCCACACGTGCTGGAACAAATGCTGGCAACATGTAAAGAACTCAGTAACGAGCAAGTTGCAAACATCCTGGGAACAGCAGCATCCAGATCATGTTGGCAACATCATGGTGAAGTCTCAGCTCCTCGTATGGACACACTTATCGCATCACCTCTGCCGCCAGGAGAGTTTGAAGCTGCAATGAAATATGTTTGCATACATCTCTCCAAATACTGCTGCTGCTGTGTTGTCAACACATGTTCGAGTACACGTGTGGACCCACCCCAACATCCAGCGGCTTGAAGCATGGACGGCAAATTGGAAAATAATGCAGCAAGAATTGTGACAATAACCCATGCCCTATAATGGTCTCTGAGAGAGGTGAAGTCAGTGAATGTACAGCGAGGTTGGATGGTGAGGAATTGGCAAATGTGAGTACGTTTAAGTACTTGGGTAGTGTGATGAGTAAGGATGGAGGTTTGGAGGGTGAAGTGCTTGAAAGGGTACAGCAGGGAAGAAAGGTTGCTGGTTCTTTGAAAGCAGTGATAAGAAACAGGGAAGTGAGCAGGCAAGTGAAAAAGTTACTACATGACAGTATTGTGATACCAACTCTAACGTATGGAAGTGAAGCTTGGCCGTTGTTGGAAGGACACAAGTCAAGAGTGAGAGCAGTGGAAATGAGTTATTTAAGAGGAGCCTGTGGAGTCACATGGAGAGACAGGCTGACGAATGAGGATATAAAGGATCGTTGTGGTGTGGATGTGGATGTGATAGGAAGCGTTATGAGGAACACACTGAGGTGGTTTGGCCATGTGGAGAGGATGGAGGGTGAAAGACTGACGAAGAGAGTGTATGTGAGTGAGGTGGAGGGGGAAGAGGGAGGGGGAGGCCGAGGATGAGATGGAGGGTTGGGGTGGAGAGGTATATGAGAGAGGGGGGTGTGAGTTGGGAGCAGGGGAGTGAAATGGCGGGGGACAGGGCGACTTGGAGGCGATTTGTTTGTGGCCACCCCAAACGGGATTGAGGCGTCTGGCAATAGATAGATAGATAAATAGAAACATGGACAGCAGGTCAGAGAAATTATGAAGCTAGAATGCGTCGGAAACGGTGTCCAACCACCAGTTTGGAGTAATTTTTTTTTTTTTTTACTCCAGTGTCCCTAAAATATAGACCATGACACACACACAGACAAAAATTGGGGATCAATGTATAAGAATCAGGATGATAAATTCGTGGCACTGAAAAGAACTGCGACATCAAGATTTCAAGTAGACTTGAAAAAATAATAAATAATAACTTTCCAGTGGAAATGGAGATTTCAAAGAAGTAAAAAATATATTATATGCAGTAACAAAAGAAAATTACCACACATTCTTCATAAAAAGAAAGATAACATTTACAAAGAGGGAAAACAAAAGCACTCCACAGAGTTTCAAGAAGTTATGCATCTAGCCACAGACAAAGCAGAGGTAGGATGATGAATATTGTCACACGAATATAGAGAAACAAGAGTTTCAAAGAATTACTGAATCCAAAGAAATCAATGAAATTTGCATTAATTCGGCATAAACCATAAGCTCAAGAATAACGATTTTAAAAATGAGCAAAATTCAAAGAAAGAACAGAAAAAATTAGTATGTGACAGACAGAGACAGAAAAATACAGTCAATAGGTCAACAAATAAACAAATAAAGATGGGCATAGCTAAACACAGATAAGTGGAAGAACAGATAGACAGACAGGAACTCACAAATTAATAAACAGACCTACAAACACAGGGCACTAAACCTCAAGCCACAGAAACTGGGCCACTGAAAATCCAGACGCCTCAAAATCTGTGCAGACTAAGGGAGAGAGACATCGATAAATTAGAGCAGTTTGCCATCTCCTCGTCCTTTCCTGTGCCGTCTGGGTAAGTGGGTTTTTAAGCTGATAAATGGTGATGAGCAAAGGGTTGGGAGAGGAAGTTAGAGGAGATGACAGGAGTAGGAATGGGAGAGGAGAGGATGGAGGAGAACTAGGAGGAACGCATGAAGCTATTAACTAAAGATGGAAGGAGACCAGAGAAGGGACGGAGGAATTTAAAAGAGTGAATGGGAGGGGGTTGGTGGAAAAAAGACAGATATCGAGAAAGACATAAACATATAAAACGAGACGACGAAGTGAGAACAGGGGGATAAAATAAAGAGACAAGGTTTAATGGGCTGGACTCTTGATAGAAAAGAGACGGATGAGGGAAAGGAGGGATGGATAAGACGAAAAGATAGGGTGTACACGGAAGTACATAGAATGCACAGATAACAGGTGCCCCAGTGACCTAGAGTGAGATTATGTCTATCTATCTATCTATTGCCAGACGCCTCAATCCCGTTTGGGGTGGCCACAAACAAATCGCCTCCAAGTCGCCCTGTCCCCCGCCATTTCACTGCCCTGCTCCCAACTCACACCCCCATCTCTCATATACCTCTCCATCCCATCCCTCCATCTTATCCTCGGCCTCCCCCTCCCTCTTCCCCCCTCCACCTCACTCACATACACTCTCTTCGTCAGTCTTTCACCCTCCATCCTCTCCACATGGCCAAACCACCTCAGTGTGTTCCTCATAACGCATCCTATCACATCCACATCCACACCACAACGATCCTTTATATCCTCACTCGTCAGCCTGTCTCTCCATGTGACTCCGCAGGCTCCTCTTAAATAACTCATTTCCACTGCTCTCACTCTTGACTTGTGTCCTTCCAACAACGTCCGAGCTTCACTTCCATACGCTTGAGTTGGTATCATAATACTGTCATGCAGTAACTTTTTCATTTCCATGCTCACTTCCCTGTTTCTTATCACTGCTTTCAAAGAACCAGCAATCTTTCTTCCCTGCTGTACCCTTTCAAGCACTTCACCCTCCAAACCTCCATCCTTACTCATCACACTACCCATGTACTTAAACGTACTCACATTTTCCAATTCCTCACCATCCAACCTCGCTGTACATTCACTGACTTCACCTCTCTCAGAAACCATCACTTTACTCTTCCCTACATTCTCCTTTAGATTCCGTTTCTTACACACTCTCCCAAACTCATCCACCAAGCCTTGCAGCTCCCCTTCGTCTTCACTCAACAACACAGTATCATCTGCAAACAACAGTACAGGGAGTTTCCAAACACTATCCTTTCTCACCAGGGCCACTCCAACATCCACTACCCTACCTTGTACGTCTTTTATTACCCCATCCATGTACAGATTGAACAACTATGGAGACATGACACATCCCTGTTTCAAACCAACTTTCAAAGAGAAAAATTCACTTAGTTCACCATCCACACGCACTGCAGCCTTCGCACCATCGTACATACTCTTCACAGCATTCAACAACTTCCCATCTACTCCATATATTCTTAACACTTTCCACAATCCTTGTCTATCCACCCTGTCATATGCTTTCTCCAAATCCATGAAAGCCGCATACAACTTCTTTCCCTTCTCTAGCAACTTTTCCACTAAAGATCTAAGAATGAATATCTGATCTACACAACCTCTTCCCTTCCTAAAGCCTCCCTGTTCTTCTCCAACTAATTTCTCTGTTCTTTCTCTAACTCTGTCAATAAGTATCCTACCATACACTTTTCCTATTATACTAAGAAGACAAATGCCCCTATGATTACCACACACTTCTTTTTCCCCTTTTCCTTTGTACAAGGGAATAATTATACCTGACTTCCAATCCTCCGGGACTCTACCTTCCTCCCGGGCCAATCTGCACATCTTCCACATCCATTCTACTACTATCTCTCCCCCATGCTTCAGCATTTCACCACACACTCCATCAATTCCTGGGGCTTTCCCCAATTTAACTTTCTTCATTGCCTCCACAACTTCTATCCTACTGATTTCTTCCTGTCTTCTCACCTCCCTCCTTCTCCCAGCCATTCCCCAGCCACTTATACTCGCATTACTTCCATCCTCTATGTTCAACAATTCCTTAAAGTGTTCTCTCCATCTGCTCACTTTTTCTCCCTTCTCCACTAGTAATCTACCATTTTATCTTTCACTCCCCTGCTAACTTCACTTCCACCCTGTCTTACTCATTTCACCTCTTTCCAGAACATTTTCTTACAGTCCCTCCACTTTACACTCAAATTCCTTCCAAATTCCTCATCCACTCTCTTCTTACTCTCTCTTACTAATCTTTTCACCTCTCTCTTTCTTTCCACATATAACTCTCTCTTCCGCCGCTCGACTTCTTCCACGCCCCTATTTCTCATCCATTCGTTGTATGCTTTCTTCTTTTGTGCCTCAGCCTGTCTCACCTCTTCAGTCCACCACGCTGTTCCTTGCACCCCCCTCCGTCTGCTCTTCCATCCACACACCACATCACATGCTGCATATATTTCTTCTGTAAATATCCTACACACACCTTCCACGTCTCCCATCTGCCCCAATTCATATTTGCCCAACCGTTCCTTCACTTCTCTCTTATACTCTGCCTTTTTCTCATCCTCTTGTAACCTTTCCACTCTCCTTGCAACTACTCCTTCCTCTCGTCTTTCCCTTCTTCTATTCCTCCATCTTACTTGAATCCTAATTCTGGCCACCACCAAGTAGTGGTCAGAAAGTCCACTCCCCCAACCTCTATAAGCTCTTGCATCCATTACACATCTTCGCATCCTTTCATCCACACACACATAATCAATCATTGCCTTCCTTTCATTCAGTTCACCACCCACCCTTCTCATTACTCGCCATGTATACCTGTGGATCATTTTATGCCTGAAGAGGGTATTGGCTATCACCAACCCCTCCCAGCACAAATGTCCACTAACGCACTCCCATTCTCATCTATCTCAGCAGGCACACCCCACTCACCAACTATTCCATCCACCTTCACATTCCCAACTTTACCATTCATATCACCGATCAAAAACACTCTCTTTCCTTCCAAACTTTTCCATGTACACTTCTACATTTGTCCAGAACTCTTCTCTCACTCTTCTAGCACGATCTTGCGTTGGCGCATACACACACACAATCGCCCACATTTGTAGTCCAACTTTCAACTTACCCACACAGTCCTTGACCCAACTGATCCATACTGTACTGGGGTAAATCTTTTTAAACTAAAAATTAAACTGGCGTACATGAGAAAAGGAGACAAAAGAGGTAAGTTCTTTCTAACCACCACACCTGGCCATAACAGACGGCAGGAAAATGGACAGAAACTACCATGAGTAATGGACAGAACAAACTATTTTATTTTTTAAATAATACGGAAAACGAAGTCTTTTCCTCTATATAATTTGAAATCTATAATTTTGAAAAGTGAGGAAGCACTTTACCGAAATGATGGAGCAGACAGCAAGAGCAATAAGTAAGGTTAAGAGAGAGAAAAAGAAAAGTAAGAAAACGGAGAATGTGGAAAAGGAGAGAAAAGAGTGATTGAACGGGAACAAGCAAGGGAAGGGGAGAGTCGAAGTTGGAAAAAATGAAGAACATAATAGGAAGAGCTAGAAAAGACTCAGAGAGCGTATACCTCTGCCAACGCTATGGTCACCAAAACTTTAAAAATCAGCTGTATACAACAGCTGTTTATCCAGGACAGATAGGTGGATGTCAGCAGTTTTTTTCTTGTTTAGAAAATGAGTGTGTGCGCGCTTGTGTGTTTTTTCTAACTATAGTTTTCTGTGACAAATGTCCTGACATTGGCAAATTTAATTTGCAGTTTTAAATAAGTTAAACAAGTTAACGCGTAAATCGTACATCGAAAAAACGATACATACACTACGGACAATTATTTAATATTTTTTTGCTGTTAGTGCACAAAAACAATCATATAGAATAATGTATTACATGCTAATTCATTTACCAATGAGCCCTGCTCCTTTAACCTGGAACCATGTATAATCAGCAGTTAGAAGTATTAATAAAATTATTATTTTTTTTTTCATAATGGCGAAATTCTAGATCAGTCCTAGTTATCGACTTCATATTTTTCAGGATTTACCTCGAAAACAGTTAGAGATTCATGCAAACTAGTTACATTCTAGGTGAATCAAACCCACACTTATAGACAGAGAATATATTTAATAAACAGTTTTGGTGGACACTGCCATCATCTTCAGTGGTCAAGATAGAGAGAAGGAATGACATTTTGACAATACGAGGGCTCCTTTTTATGCATGCGTGTGTGGGAGAGTGGGGAAAAGATGAGGTGGGGTGGGGTGGACTATGCGGGGAATCCCCCAAGGGGGTAAAAGGGGACACCACCAGACTGGTCAGGTGCAATTCCTGTCTGACCTCACTTGTGTTGGTGCAGGAAGGGACATTTCCACCAGGGACCTCCTAATAGGATCAAACTTGTACATGCCTTAACTAAGGTTAAAATTCTCACATTTTTGTATACACATGGCTTCAATAATCTGTCGTTTCCGAACGCCATGACTTTTCTATAGTAGATGGCTACCTTGCCAGTAAAATTCTGTTTTTTGGCTTCACAAACATGATTAAAAATTGTATTATTCAGATTACCCGGTAAATGTTTTTATGACATATTTGTGGTTCTCTGTCAGTGTTTCCAGACTTCGACCTGCTTCTCCTATGTAAACTAGTTCACTATTATTGCAAGGAATGTTTTATATGCCTCCTTCTGAATATGTTGTACATTTGCTATTTACTAACATTGACTTGACGGTGGAGATATAATTAAAGGCTATATTTACATCACTATTGTAACATATGGACTGAAATATATTCAGGTCTGCAACAAAAGGGAAAATTTCTTTTCTGTGGTGGGGTTGTTAGGTATGCAGTAAGGTTGCCAACCTAAAAGATGCTTTTTTTTATTTTTTATACGAACCATGTGCGATGCCTTAGGTTTTAAAAAGATTTCCCAAATGAGCTTATTTTTCTTCTTGTATATGTTCTGGACTGCAAATTCCAAGGGCTCTATGGAACTATAATGAGATAACAGACAAATATATTCTCCGTGTACAAGTGTGGGTTTTATTCACCGCCTTTGATTATCAGGCCAGAGTGTTTCATCCAGCCATCATGTTTACATACTGTTGAGTCATCATCATATCAGCTATACATCGGTGTCCGATGTGTTTGTACCCTGAATGGAGATCATACAGTGACTCGGTAAATAACCCCCCTCCCTCTCGCAAAGCATATATTTCTCCAAATCCACAGTAAATTACCTTAGTTAAAAGATTTTCATGAATCACAGATGCCTGAATTTTTACATGGATTTCTGGGCATTGGTTTTATGGGTTTTTTTAGAAATCCGCAAATTGCCCAATATCCCAGTGTTAACACCCCCCCCCCTCTCAAAAAAAATCCTACAACCGCATTTGGATCCAGGTACGCCCAAAATCTAATAATTTTTTTCTTGGCCAATGGGCTACCGCTCCAGAAAAGTTCATAAAAATTCAACAGAAATTTTTTAAAGATATATTGTGAACAAACAGACCGACACCGTTGATCACATTACCTTTACTTAACTTCGTTGGCAGAGGTAATAATATAGAAAAGGATGAGACAGGAAAATAGAGAAGACAAGGAATGGTACAAAAAAAGAATCACAACAAAGAAAATATGGAAAGAGAAGGGTGGGCTAAGTAACAGACAGAGAAGGAAAGATGGGGTTGGGAAAGAAAAGGACAGATGAGGATTTGGGAAGAGGGAAGGAAATGGAACGTAAAATAAGGAAGGGCTGAAAGTAAAATATATTAAGGAAAGGATAAACGGTTAATTGATGGGAATGAAAAAAAAAAAAAAAAAAAGGAAAATGAATGATGGGAGAGGAAGATTGGAAGAAAAGAGATGAAGGAACTGGATAAAATATTGTCCATTCTTTTTTGCGTTCCATTAGGAGTATAGGGGCCTGAGACTACGTTATTCAGTCCCTATCCTCACCTTCTTAGTGGCATAGTGGCATTATGTGAGAATAAACCCCAGCCAATTCTCGAATATGAAGTTTGATGGGTCCCATCCGGCTGGAACCCTTAACCACCATCAGGCGTAATATGGTAATTTTGTTATATGGTTACCCCCAAGAGCAGTAAATGTTTTCGTAAATTCTGTCTATCTATATACCTAGGCTGCCTCCCCCAAGGAAAGGGAGATAGCCGAGACAGGACTCATCCGCTCAAACACATTCATTCACATCTTAGCCCCAAAGAGGGCTCACCCCACCACACCGCACGAGGGTCAACTGCGCAATGCAACCAGTGACATCCGCAGCAGGGCCCGACAGCAGAGCTGGTTTACCTCTGCCACATCATAATAGACCCATCCCCTAACCCACACCTGACCTGATCAGCTGATCAGACTAAGTGAGGCATAATATCCCCTCAGGGCTGCGTCATCATTTATTCGTTCACAATTTCTCTTCACTTCTATCACGCACAGCCACTCTTCCTTGCTCAACAGACATCCCTCTCGCATCCAATGCTCTCTTGACACTGTCTATCCATCCTATTCGTGGTCTTTCTCTCAGTCTTACACCTCTCACATCAGATCTAGTTATCTTTTTACCAATCGCTCATTAACCATTCTCTCCATATGCCCAAACCATCGCAACACCCTCTGCTCAACTCTACCAGCCATCTCCCGAACAACTCCAGTTCTCCTTCGCACTTCATCATTTCTCGCTCGATCCATACGTGTCACTCCACACATACTCCTCAAACACCTCATCTCCATTACATTCAAACTTTTCCTCTCTACTACACCCATATTCCATGTTTCAGCCCCATATAATGCAGTTGGTACCACAACAACCTCATTCAGCCATCTCTTTACATCCATTCTAAGCAAACAACATCTAAACACTTTTTTCATTCCTTCTAGCACTTTGCCTATTTCATTCATTCTAAACTTCACTTTTATTATACTTTACTATTCTACATTCCTATTATTCTCATTTACTTTCAATTTCCTCCTTTCACACACCCTTCCAAACTCGTCTACCAACTGTCTCAATCTCTCCTCTGAATCAGCTACCAGTGCAGTATCATCCGCAAACGGCAGCTCGTTCAGATTCTACTCTCTACCATCAACATTCATCAGACTCAGACCTCCACCTAACACTTTTGCATTCACCTCCGTTTCAACACCATCCGTATAAGTAATAAACAACAACAACAAAATTATTTGTCTCTTCGTTCATTGCAAGTTACCCTTAAAGTTCCAGTGCGTCAATTGGCTGGATGGTAAGCCCCCCCACTACCACAAAGAATGGAAAAGAAAAGAGGACCTCTACTCACACTTCCTGTCTCATTAAATCTTTCACCCTACCTGTCTCACCCTGCTTACAGCTCACTCTGTCTCACACTGCGTCTACCTGTCTCTGCCTGCCTCTGTCTAATTCACTGTGTCTCACCGTGTCTCTGCATGCTTCAGTCTGCATTTTCCAGTCACACCCTGCCTTAACCTACTGTACCTCTACCTGTCTCATCTTGCCCTTTCCTTCTTCTGCTTGTCTCGCCCTGCCCTGCCTCTGGCTGCCTTATCCTCTGCTTATGGCCCATACCTTTGCATTCTTTACTTGCCTTACTCTTCCTAACATTGTCTCTCCCTCCTCCATGTCCTTACCTTTCTGCCAACTATCTGCCTTCCCTACTTAGTACTCTCACCCTGTCCATCCATTTCCTACCTTCTTCCTTTCTGTTTCAGTTCTCTTGTTGTCCCAGCCTTCCTAACTCCTGCCTCATCCTGCCTTCACGTCTTCGAGACTTATTCCATATATTTGCTCTTCTGCCTACATCACCCTGTCTCTCTCTGCTTCCTACCCCTAACTGTTCCCCACCGTTTGAATCTGGTGACGTACTTTACAATTTATTTCTGCTTTTTTTTCAGACTATTTTACCCAGCAAAAGAAAGATATTTCGAAAAGGAGGCTTAGTTACAGCCTTAATTAGCCCCGTCACGACTAGAGATCATTCCTAAGTTAACTAAAATCGTATAGTGTAGCCTGATCGAAATGTAAAAGACGTCACCTTGGAGAAGGGGTTACGTCTGCTGCTCCTCTACTGTGTCTTTCTTGCTTCCATCTGCCAGACAGCTCTACAGTATGCAGCATGGCGGTTTTCATTACTGTAGATGATACTCTGCGACAAGTGGAAATGGGTGTGAGTGAGACACAGGTTAGAGCTTGAATTCTCTCTCTCTCTCTCTCTCTCTCTCAAGTTTCGGGCAACACAAAACAAACTCTCTGAAGACAGGTTTGGTGCAGCCCGAAACGTTTGATTAGATAAAGAGTTCAAGCTCTACTCTGACCCATAACCTCTCCTCATAATTTGCTGCCGGCTTTGGTTTAAAGGTTTGGTGGGTAGGGGGAAGCCTTCGTGCTATGCAGTCCTTGTCTATGATTCATGGAATAATTACGTTAGTTATATTCTACTCTGTAACAATCAGACTTGAAGGGAGTAAAAGGTCTGTTACTATTTTTTTTTTTTTTTACGTGTCCGACTCTGGGCACAGGGTCAGGGCCTATTTCTTGGAGGCAGTGGCCTATCCCAAGGCCCAGTAGTCCTCCTACACCTCCACATGTCACCATTTGGTTTCCTCTAAACTCCAGGATCCACGGATATTTAACCACTGCTATAGGATGACCTTAAGTTTTTTGAGTTACTCTCAATACCTTCAGACGATTTTATTTAGACTGGGGGAGATCTCTTCTTGCGCCGGGGTATTGATGGGTATAAATCTAACCCATCCAGTCCGGAAAGTTTCTGCTAATCTTAGTAAAACTGTGTGGCAATACAATGAAAAATAAAACACGCCATCGGACTGAAAGGATTAATGATTATTACTTCATTCTGCTGGGGAACTTCATTTTTCATTCTTTTTTACTACCATAAGACAATTGTTAGGTTGGTCAGGTTAATAATATACGGCGAAAAACATGACAAGGGTTGGCACCCGCTTTAAATTTTGGCAGTGGACGCATTGATTATGTTTAGCAGGCGTACGTGAACTGATCCTATAAAGGAAAATACGAAAATTAACACGCATCACAAAACTGGGTTCTGATAACCAAAATCAGAGCTTAGGTAGGGAAGACGAAGTGGCCCTAAAAGCGACGTGTGGGAATGGTGGTAATACCAAGTGTTGTGCTCATAGCTTTGGCACAGAGCACAAAATAAAGCACAGACAACGATAACTCTTAAACGCTCTTAGACTTCGTGACTTAATCTTACCTTCTGACATAGTTGGCATTGTCATTATCACCATCATGATCCCCACCACCACACCATCACCACCACCATCACCCGTATCGTCATGATCGCTATTATTATCATACATCCAGTTCCTACTAAAAGTGATGTGATAAGGTTCCGGAAACAGGAACTGGGAATCCTCTGAGCGGGAGAACCATCCGCAGTGTTCAGTTAGCTTGGGTATATCTTCAAACATTCGACATCCCCAGCTCCATATCACAATAAAATGCACAAAGAAAAATCATTGTGAAAGGATTTGAGAGCTTACTTAATCACTTACCGTATGTCATATCATCATTCCCAATACGCTAAATCCCACGTAACAAGCGAAGGAGAGGCAGTATTAGTATTAGTAGAAGCAGTAGTACTTCCAGATCAAGGCCCATTTGAACGTGAACCTGGTGGAATGAAGGTCACGTCTGTCCTTCTCCCTCAGTTCACCAGCCTCCATTCGGGGGCAGGGAGGGGACTGAGTAACATTAGTATAACCAGTCACCTCCCGGTCAAATCGGTTGCACCACAAAATGTCTTCCGCTTCCAGCACCATAAACAATAAATGATGAAACAAAAATGTAAGAGGAACATCAGGAGCATGCTCAATAAGAATAGCCATACAGTCACATCATTCAAGACTTGGAATGCTGGCTGCATATTTTAAGCAGAAAATTTTAACGTTGTATCCACAACAACAATAACAACACTAACAACAACAACAACAACAACACAAGTATTAATAATAATAATAATAATAATAATAATAATTTGTGGTAGGTGAGGACGCTCACCATCCACTCACTCGATGTAGTGCTGCTCTCGGGTGTCTGCCCTTTCCTCTCCTCCATCCTTCTTTCCTTACATCCTCTTCTGTCTTTCTTCCCTTCATTCATTCCTCCTCCTTCTGCTTACGGGTGACTTTCCACTCCCTCTTCTGTCTTTCTTTCCTTCATTCTTTCCTTTTCCATTTGCCTGTGGGTGACTCTTCACTGAGCGACAAGCCAAATGGTTTCCTGTACACCAGGAGACCGTTTAGTACACTGGGTGGTAACCATATAACCAGAATTTGGCGCCTGGTGGTTTAGTTGGTACTTGCGGCGCTCCAGTCGAACTGAGCCGATGAAGGTTTATATTCAAGGGATGGTTGGGGTTTATTGTTAACGTAATGCCACTCAGGGATGAGTGTGGCTGGTCACTCTCATCTTAAATTTCAGGACCAACTTGCCGAGCCCCTGGCTCCTACGCTCCTCAAGAGGCAACGTAGGATTGGATAAAAAATAATAATAATAATAATAATAATAATAATAATAATAATTATAACTAACAATCTCCTACAAAAAAAAAAAAAAAAAAAAAAAAAAGGCAGTCTGAGGTGATTTATTGACTGTGATTAAATTCAAAGGCATAAAAGTAAAGAATCAAGAGAAACGTCAGAAAATTGAAGCAAATCACATACAGCTTGATGAAAAACGTCATGCCACACAGAGAGGGGAAAATGCTTGGGAACTACAACAGATTTCGCCAAGACGGAACAAGATCGATTGTAAGTGACAATCGTAAACTGAAAAAGGCGGTCTTGGGCTGGAAACTTAAATGAGATGTTTAGGAACTATAAATGGCCCATCAAAAACAGAAATAAAGTCTCTCAGAGATAGCAAAAATGAATGAAAAAAGAATATCCTTCGACTGAGGAATTAAGCTATGATAAGAAAACAGAATACCCAAGGATAACCAGAGACAGACAGACAGACAGACAGACAGAGACATCGGCAGAGAACTGGCAAGGATATTTGTTTTAATGATTATAATCATAATAATACAATAATAATTATTATCATCAAGATCTAAGAAAAAAGTGCAAAGAAAAATAATAATACTTATGAAAATAATACATTTTGCCAATTTTTAGAGTGAGGCTTAATAATAATAATAATAATAATAATAATAATAATAATAACAGCAACAACAACAATAATAATAATTTTTGATGGATGCAGGTGCTCACCATCCACTCACTTGATGTAGTGTTGCTTTGGGTGTCTGCCCTATCCTCTCTTCCTTCCTACATCTTCTGTCTTTCCTTCATTCTTTCCCTTTCCTTCTGCCTACGGGTTACTTAACATTCCCTCTTCTGTCTTTTTTTCCTTCATTCTTTCCTCTTCTTTCTACCTATGCATGCATCTACACTGAGTGATAAGCCAAATTGGTTCCTGTACACCAGGAAACCATTTACTATGCTGGATGGTAACCATATAACCAAATTATGGCAACTGGTAGTACTGTATGTTGGTTAATTAAGGTACCCCCATCAGACTGAGCCTGTGTAAGTTTACATCCAAGGGATGGTTAGGGTTTAACCCGCCGCGTCCCACTGACGTACATATATGCTCAAACGTTTTGTCACTGTGATTCCCATTGACATATATAAATGCGGTGCAACTGCAATGTCCATCATTTGCACATTTTTCAAATTTCCCTCCTGATTTTTGGTACACATGCTCGGGACACCTTCCTCTACCCGAGGCCAGGTGGAGACAATTCCTTACACTGCATGAGCTCCCCCTCCCCCGCACACCATTGTCTTGGCAACTCACCTGTCTCCAGTGACCTGGCCAGTAAAGGCATGTCACAACACAGTACAAAATTCAAGGCAAGAGTGATACCCCAATCAATGACAATGTGGAGGACAAAGTTTATGTGGCGTTAGAGGAACAAACGATCAGAGGTGATGAGCAGGTAATGTCGCCAATAAAGGTGGGGTGTGTTGATGTGTTTGGTGAGTGAAACAATGCTTACATCACCTAAATTACTGTACTGTGTGAAAACCAATATACTGTACTCTTGTACTACGTATAAATTCGTAACAAATAAATATCTACATATTCTGACTGGTTTGGAATAGTTACCCATCCAAGAAAACGTTTTCTCTGGAGCTGGGATTAATAGAACACAGTGCCAGGTGGAGGTAGGGTCACCTATATTGGCATTTTTAAGCTCAGGTGAGAATTTCTCTATGAATTTTCGATGTTTCTCATAAAAACCAGAGGTTTTAGCAAAAAAAAAAAAAAAAAAAAGGAAAATCCGCCGGGATTGGGGAAGGTCATTGGTGAAAAATCTGCAGGGATGGGGTGAGTTAATGCTAATGTAATGTCACTCAGGGATGCGTGAGGCTGGTCACTCATCTTAATTGTCAGAACCAATTTGCCTAGCCCCGGGCTCCTGCGCTCCTCATTGGCCAAATTGGATTGGATGATGGATGGATGGAAGGATGAATAATAATAATAATAAAATAAAAGAGGAAGAAGAGAAGAGGAAGAAACTGGAACAGGCAGAGTTGAGAGAAATGATACAGGAAACGAGTTAGTGAAGGACGAGCTCGCCTAGAAGCACGGAAGATGGAGGAATTGTAAGAGGATAATAATAACAATAATAATAATAATAATAATAGGAAACTGGAACAGGCAGAGTGGAGGGACATGAAAATACTTTCCTAAAAGCCGAGCCTACAAGCACAAGAGAAGAAATTGGAATTACAAGAGGATAATAATAATAATAATAATAGGAAACTGGAACAGCCAAGAAGAGGACATTGAAGAAATACAGGAGGAAGGAAAAAAAACTCTAGAAAGAAAGAAGAGTTTAAATTTGAAAAATTAACACAGAAGTCCTACATTACAAGGGGAAGACGAAAAAATGAAAAGAAAACTACAGCTGAAGAGGAAGAGGCAGAGAGGGGAGTAAGAGAAGGAGAATTTGGAGAGGATAGGAAAGGGAAGGCCAAATGGAACAAACAAAAAATGAAGAATAAACAAAGGGGACACATACAGACGTAGACTTTAGCTGAGAACTTCATATTAGATCAACAGGCTTTGGATTATGTATAACTCCTTCTAAATGTTCCAGTACATTCAATCAACCACGGTAAAAGCCAATCTATTAAAGCTTTGAATAGATATTGTATGAGGAAGTCAAATTATGTGAGAAATAAACTGTATGATGACTTAGTCAATTAGAGCACAGCTAATATATATATATATATATATATATATATATATATATATATATATATATATATATATATATATATATATATATATATATATATATACATAAATATATATATATATATATATATATACATTATATATATATATATATATATATATATATATGTGTGTGTGTGTGTGTGTGTGTGTGTGTACAGTTATCACGGTACTTTCCGGACGCCCACTTTTCGGACATCCCCACTTACCGGACATTGTGGGTCTGGACCATCGGAACCAAAAAAATGGCCAAAAAAAGAAAAAAATCAAAAAAAAATCTGAATTTTTTCCCACCCGTAATTTGAAATTGCCGCACGGCGCCAAACAGCTGCTTACACCATGGCCCCTTCACCCCTTCCTTCCTCCCCCCTCCCCCCTTTCCTGTCAGGTTGCTGTTTGTTATTTTTCATTACCAAATGTGGGCCAATTTAGTAATCAAAAATTAGTATGGTAATGAATCAGAATAATGCATTACCAAACAGATTTTTCACATGTATGAGGATACACAGGATGGAGATGGTGGATTGTTTGCTCTCTCTGATTAATCTGCTACCCTACATAGCATGGAAATAATCAACATGCTTTTAATTATAAGGAGAGTGATTACATGTATTTCCACTTGTATATATAATTAGTGAAGAATAAATGCTAGCTTTACGAATTTGGTAATGAAAAGTTAAATTTGGTAATGAAAGATGAGGAGATTGCTAATGCTGCCGTTGTGGTCTGGCAACTCTGTTTCTCCGACATCAACAGTTACTCCCTAACTTCGATTGTGAATAGATGCTTATCGCACTGGAAGCCACACGTGCTCGTTTTTTGTGAATAAACAGTGAATATACTGCAATAACTCGCCTCTAGACCAGATGGGAATTTACAGTGTTGTGCAGTGTTATGAAAATTGAACTTAGAGTGCAAAGGATCAACTGTGGAGTGCAAATTGGCAGTTTAAACTGGCAGTTAGAACTGCAGTGATGTAGTTAAGAACAATGTGCAGTGTTAAACAATTAGAACTCTCAGTGCAAACAGTTAAGTGCAGCACAACACTGGATTACTGTACGTGCTTCAAGAGCGTTTTCACCACTGCCAAAACCTTAGAAAGGCAGCCACAAACGTGATGTAAGTACCCTGGCTGAGGTACAGGCACTTCTAATTCCTCATTCTTTGGTTCCTTTTCATTTATTTCATGCTTTATGTCCATTATTGGTGTGAATGGGTTTTTAAATAGGTTTAAATAGGTGCTATGCATGTCCGGTAGGGAGTTATTTAGGTGGCTTTCAAAGTTAGGCTGGTTAGGGTCCATAAGTACCAGTCCAGGAGGCTGGTGCCCACTATCCGGACAGGACCACTTTCCAGACATACCTTTGGCTCTATTACGTTGGAAAGTGGAGGGATTACTGTATATATATATATATATATATATATATATATATATATATATATATATATATATAGACTGTAACCCCAGTCTAATAGGGCAGTACTCCCAGGGTGGATGGCAAGCTGGCTACAGAGAGAGCTGGAGCTCCTGTTTCCCCAGCCCTCAGGACTTAATCCTGATTATCTCCCTTTGCTGAACATTTTCAGTGCTTTTATTTACACAGAGAATAGGCCAGCATACCCTGTTAATACCTCCACCTTCAAGTTTCTGCACCATACTACACGCGCGTAAGATATCACACCTTCTATTTCCATTCCTTTTAGCAATGACTGCTGCATTATTACTAGAAAACGAGGTGGTATCTTGGATTGCCACCACCGGTAGGGTAGGGCTGGCAGCACAGGGTCCTCGTGGTTGCCATCAAGCAGCTGTGCCGGCAGTGACTGTTGCAAATTCCATTCATGCTCATCAGCGGAGAAGTGCAGGTGTGGCCTTATTCTTCACCAATGTCTATTGTCTCAGCACCAGTCTGAAATCAGTTCATTTTTTCCTACAGTCCATATCCCCTCTGGCCCTGCTCTTTACAGAACCACATATCTCTCCCTCTACCGAAATATCTAGATTTTGTTTTCCTGGTTACCATCACCTCACAAACGTCGGCAACAAGTGTTGCCCCTGTTGTTATATCAAATCTGAATATGCAGGTGACACTTTTAAACTTTACTTCAAGTAATTTTGATTACTCAATGTATAAACAAAATTATCTAAATATTACCAATTATATCTGTGCAGTCTATCGCTTCCTCAATGCTTCTTCAGAACCCAGTGTATTTGACTCCATATCCACGCAGTTGAGTAACCTTAACCTTGCCATTAGCACCACATTACCATTTTGGGTGTTTTTAACGTACATTATGTTGAATGGCTATTGCATTCTGCCAGGACAGACGATGCTGGTCTAGAATACGAGCTGTTTGCAGAATTGTTTAATCTCATTCAGTTGGTAAAACAACCAACCAGAATACCAGGTAATCCTGACCACAATGCCCATCTCTAGGATCTATTCCTGACAAATAATCCAGATCAGTACAGGATAGAAGCACTGTCACCAACTGGATCCTTTGACCACAATTTCATCAAAGCCTCATTAGTTAGCCCCTACAAACCTCCTGATGGCACTTTGACAGGGCAAACTGGGATGGAAAGAAATTATCTTGCTGACATTCCATGGTAAACTTTCTTCTCTAGTGATATCAGTTCTACCCAGTCCCACATTAATGACTTAATACTAGCTGGAATGGCTTTATTCGTACCAAGACAACAGTTCACTAAAAGATCGAATTCTCCAAAATGGTTTGATAGCAACTGAGCTAGAGCATCGGCCCAAAAATCATTAGCATATAACTCTAACTTAAAATAAACAACATCTGAATCACTCAATCAACTCAAAAATTGCTAGAAACCATGCAAAAGCTGTAATAAATCCGCAAAATGAAAGTTTCTTCAAAGTTAAGCATTAAAACTACTTAACAACCCTAATGACAATAGAATATTCTGGTCAACACTCAATTCTTTCCATAATAACTTTAACAAGTCATCATCCATTCCTCCACTAAAACCTTCAGATGGCAACATTACGAATGACCCGTGTGGGAAAACGAATATCTTTGCCAGAACATTTGCCAGAAATTCTACCATCTCAGGTAGATCTTTCCAGTACTAAAATTTGACTCTTCCGAAATTGTTCCACTTAAAATACAGACAAGATACATAAATTCCATCCTAGACAATTTACCAACCAACAAAGCTCCAGGCCCAGATGGAATTCCTCCAATTGTTTTGAAAAAGTGTTCTCCACAACTTGCCTCTGTTCTAGCTAAATCATTCAGACTATGCATACTTACTTCTTCATTCCCTAATTCATGAAGAAGAAGACAATATCAACCCAAATCCAGTGAAAGGAAGTTCCTCTGACCCCTCTGATTACAGACCAATAACTGTCACATCTTCTCTTGGTAAAGTACTTGAAATTTTAAATAATAAGCACGTAGTTAAACTCTTGAATCCAACAACTTAAATAGTGATAGACAATATGGTTTTCACCACGAAAGATCCACCACTGACTTATATAATCAATCTCCTGACTCATTCCATCCATCAATCAATTGACCAACATGGAGAAACTCATGCACTAGCCCTTGATATTTCTAAAGCTTTCGACAGAGTGTGGCACCATTCCCTGCTGTCCACACTCTCATGCTTTAGACTAACGTCTTTTGTTCATCTGCTTTCCTCATATCTCAGCAACAGAAAAATAAAAGTAGATGATGTATATTCCAATTTCCACACAACTAACGCCGGTGTGCCACAAGGATCAGTTCTGGCGCCAACCCTGTTTCTGGTTCATATTAACCCGCCCCATCCCGACCATTTTTCCACCACTGACTCCCCCTAATCCCGACCATTTTTGAATTTTTTTTTTTTTTTTTTGCTCAAACCTCCGCTTTTGGTGAGAAACATCGAAAATTCATAGAGAAACCGCTCACCTCAGGTTTAAAATACTCGATCCTGGTAACAGTACCTCCTTACCTGACTGGGTTTTCTAACAGGTTGGCACCAAAGAAAACGAGTTCTATGGGAGGGTAACTCTTTCACACCACTCATAAACGGTATTTATTTATTTACTTGGTACGAATTTATATGTAGTATGAGCGTATTTTGGTTTTCAAACAGTAATATAGGCATTAAAAGCGTTGTTTCACTCACTAACTCATCGCCATACCTGACCTTTTTTTTTTACCACATTACCTGATCATCATTTCTGACTGTTTCTTCCTCTGATGCTATGTAAAGTTTGTCCTCCAAATTGTCATTGATTGGCCACTGGCCCTGAATTTCGTACCATAGCTTGACATGGCTTTACTGGCCAGGTCACTGATAACAGGTGAATTGCTGAGACAATGGCGTGCAGGGGGAGGAGGAGGTCATGCTGGGTAAGGCATTGTCCCTGCATGGCATCTTGTAGAGGAAGGTGTCCCATGTATATGTACCAAAAATCACTCGCAAAAATTGAAAATTGTGCAAATTAGGGACCTTGCAATTGATTCGCGTTTATGTACGTTGATGGGATTGGCAGTGACAAAACGTGTGGACGTTAATTCACGTCGACGGGATGCTGCGGGTTAATGATCTCTTATCTGTCACCCACAATCTCATCTGTTCATATGTAGTTGACTCAACACTTCATAGTTCATTCAAACTCAGACACCCATTTACAAAGTCTAATATCTCTAACTCTCAACTCAGTACAGCCATCTCCATAAATCAAGACTTATCTACGATCAATGAAGGGAGACAAAACAACCTTGTCTCATTTAATGCTAGTAAAACCAAATATATACCATTTACTATTAGACATATATTGCCAGGTCTGTATATTACCTTCACTGTTACCAATACTCCCATCCTCAAAAGAATTGAAATTCTCAGTGTCTCACTTAACAATGCCATCAACTGGACCTTTCATGTCAGATCACTTGTTAGAACTGCCTCAAAGAAACTTGGATTATTGTACAGAGGCCGTAACTTCTTCACTGACGAGCAGTTATCTATAAGAGTCATGTGTGCTTTCAGCTTGGTATTACTCACCCATACTCTCAGCTTGGTATTGCTCACCCTTGTGGAATGGCTGTGGAGAGATTGCACTAAAACAACTAGACAAAATTCAAAACAAATCTGTTGGAATTATTAATAACCCTGCAATTATATACAAACTACCTTCCGTACAAGTAAGAAGGAACGTTGCCTCCCTTGTATTACTATACAGATATTTTAATGGCAAATGCTCAGACGAAGTTGTGTCCATTATGCCACCTCTCCATGCCCTCCCTCGTGCCACACGGGCATCTGGTAGCGCTCATGACTGTAATATCACACAGCCATATTGCAGAACTCCTGCCTATAAGAATTCTTTTATTCCCCGAACTGCACCTCTCTGGAACTCATGTCCCTGGAATTGTTTTCCCCCAAACTTCAATGTACAGCTGTTCAAGTCCAACTGTTACAGTTATTTTATGAATGGTGGACGCTAGTAATCTGGTGTATGGATCTTTTTTTTATTCATTTTTTTCCCTTCCTCTGTTCTGTTTTATATAAATAAATAAATATATATATATATATATATATATATATATATATATATATATATATATATATATATATATATATATATATATATATATATATATATACACGTAGATAGACAGATAGATAGATGTATATATATATATATATATATATATATATATATACCAGTAGATAGATAGATAGATAGATGTATATATATATATATATATATATATATATATATATATTTATACCGGTAGATAGGTAGATAGATAGATGTATATATATACATCTATCTATCTATCCACTGGTATATATATATATATATATATATATATATATATATATATAAAGAAAGAGAGAGAGAGAGAGATAGAGAGCACTTGGGGTATCATTCCCCTGGGATTTTTCTTGGAATAATCATATTACGCCCCTCGTTAAATCTGCCTCCAAGAGAGTAGGTGTGCTAAGTCATCTCTGTGCCTTGTTTACCCCTGGACAGTTGTTGACTTCATACAGGGGTTTTATTCGCCCCTGTGTTGAGTACAACTGTAACGTGTGGGGAGGCTCCTAACACGAAGCTCTCCCGAACAAGGTTGAACCAAAAATTTATCGACTCAATAACCCACCTCCTCGTACTGGCTCCCTCCAACCTCTGTCTCATCTCCGCCCTCCTGCAACTTTCTCTCTTTCCTATCGCTGCTTCAATAGTCACTGTTCCTCTGAACTGTCTGCTTGCGTCCCTCCATCACTAAGGTGCGCGCACAGCACCCGGCTAGCAACAAACTCTCATCTTTTCTGTTCAACTGTCTTATGCAAGAGTTAATCTTAACTCCCATTCCTTAATGTATGGAACAGGTCAGCTCTGGAACTGTCTCCCTCTTACTGTATTTCCTACTGCCAGCGATCTCCAGTTTTTCACACGGATTGTGTCCAGGCACTCGAAATGAATGCAAATGAATTTGGCTCTGTCATCTTATTATAATTTTTTTTTTTTTTTAAGGAACAATTTGCGGGCTTCTGGCCTTTGGCTACTTCTTTCTTGCATTAAATAAAATGCACACCCCCTGTTGGGTTTATACAGGCATATCTCACTCTACGTCCATACCTCAGTGTGTTCCACATTTTATGTCCATACCAGCACATAGCCTACACCTCATCTTCCGTTTACATCATGCTCAATTTGCGTCCATATAAGCACATACTTCCCAATCCTGCGCCCCGATAGCCTTCATTTTACGTACCAATAGGCATATATTCCTCACTCTTTGTGGTAGAGTAAAAAATCTCTCTCCTCGTACTTCGGGCTACGACCAGGAAGAGAGGAAATTATGAGAGGATTGGCAAGCCAGGGAGATGGTAAGCCATAAAGGAAAAGAAGTATGGCGAAGAAATCAAAGAATGAACACGTCTCATGAAGGTAAAATAGAAGGATACTGAAGAGAGGTGTTGGAAGGAGGGTTTAGATTAGACAGAGATTAGGAGGAAAGAAGGACGGAGAGTGGAAAGTAGGGAATGTAGTAAAGGGAGGACTTGAAAGGAAGCGAGGAGATAAGGCATAAAACAGGAGGAGAAAGGGAAAATAAAAGAAGCCAGAAACGCGAAGGAAAGGAGAAATGGGAAAGGGAAAAGTGAAGCGACAAATGAAGAGCAGATGGATGTATACAATGGTATGGGAAACTGATGCAGAAAGAACAAGAAGAGAGGAAACACGATGAAGAAATGATAACGTAAAGTGCGGGAGGTAAAACTTGAGAAAAGGAGGATAATGAAGGGAGTTTGAACAGGAAGAGGGAGAAAAGAGGAAAAAAGGTTAGGAGGAGAATGGAAAAAATGGAAATAGAAAGGAATATGGGGAAGTAGAGGAACCATGGAGTATTAAATGAGAATGACTGAGGAAATATGTAAGAGGAATTAAGAAGAGGTAGAAAAGAAAAATCTGGAAAAGGAAAAATAAAAGTATACTGGGAAGGTGGGAAGAGGACAAACGGAAGGAACATGGAGGAAAAGAGGTGGAAATAAGGAGGAAAAAGGAAGGGAAGACATATGAAGACAGGGGCACACAGAAAAAAAGGAAAAAGATTGGAAGAGACGGAAGATCAGAGAAAAGAAAAACGTATTACGAAAATGTGGGAAATAAAAGACACGGAGGAGAGGACACACACACACACACACACACACACACACACACACACTAAAATGAATGAGCACGCTTGCCCAGTGACACTCGCATGGTCTACATAAACTTCAAAATAAAGCTGCAGATAAAGTTGTCTAAGGTACGCAATCGTCCCGCGAAAGACATCCCATAAAATACCAAGTTAAACAAATGGCATAGATTCTTCGTTCGGGTTTATGTTTTTCTCGAGCTCGTGTGTTTGTTCATGTGTTTATTCGCTCTCTCCGTGCTTTATATTTTCCTCGTATGTTTACATTCTAAAAATGTTAAAATTATTTTGAAAAAATGCAACGGGAGTAGGCATGGGAGGAAAAAAAAAAAAAAAAAAAAAAAGAGGGGATGGATTGACACCACTGCGGGCATGTCATGTGATACAACATGCCCTGAGGCCCGGCACTACTTCCCTTAATGCCCTGTTGTTAGTTAAAATTTGCCGCTAATAGTTCCTTATTAGTAGGAAATTGAACAATCCAAGTTTTCTCCCAAACGCAATAACATTGTGAAGGTTTTTCTTTGCCACCTTTTTATTATTATTACTATACATACCTTAACCCCTGTATAAAAAGACCTAAGAATTAGGAATTAAATTAAACTTGCCTTGTAATGATTTTGAGTGGAAAGAAATGGATGGATCGATCAACAGCAACAGATCCATACAGATATCGATGCAATAACACAGACAGATTGAGAGAGCCTTTAAGAAACTTTTTGACGTATTTTCAGTCACTACATTTTTTCTTCTTCCTCTTTTATTTTAGTTCTCTCTCTCTCTCTCTCTCTCTCTCTCTCTCTCTCTCTCTCTCTCTCTCTCTCTCCCTCTTCCGCAATGTTGATGATCTTGACTGGTGGTGGGACGTGTGGGATGATGAGGGATGATGAGGGAAGATGGTGAAGGGTGAAGGATGGTGAGGAATGATGGTGAAGGATGGAGGATGGTGAAGGGCGATTTTGACGGGATGGAGATGGAAGGGGATTGTGGTGTAGAGGTGGGAAGATTATGTGATGAGGATGAGTGTGGTGAGTGAAGGGTGTGGAATAGGGTGGAGTGAAAATATGCATTTTTTTCACTTTTTTTGAAAATCTTCAATGGGTAGTGTCCAGTTGCTGTCAAATGACATCAACATATCGTGTTTCAAATTTGAACTCCCTCACGCAATATCTGCAGGTGCCTTTTTTCACTTAAAGTTTAGTAATTTAGCTGAAAAATGCTTTTTTTTCTACATGTTTTTTGTTATGCATTTTCTCATTATAGCATAAGCGGGTAGTGTGCATTTGCTGCCATATGTAATCAAGAAACTATGTTTTCAATCTGAACTATCTTGGGGAATATCTTCAGGTGCCTCTGTTCATGTTTTTTCATCCATAAAATGTCATTTTTTGTAATTATGTAAGAATATGCAGCATGCAGGTATTTTTCACCAAAATTTTATAGGAACACAATTTTTATTTCGTAAAGTTTATTTTTACAGTACAGTTACATTCTACCGATACAGCTCTTCGCTTATATTAACCTGCAGATAAGCCGTTACGGTCAATATAACCCAGAACTCACCACGAGGAGGTGGCTGTATGTCGAGTTCCACCCATGCCCAACCATATTGAGCATTAGCTTTTATTCACTGCAAGCTAACAACTATATTTCATTGTTCAATGTGCATACTGTGATTTGGTCTCAAACTTGGGAATTTTTGATCTGGATGCTAGTTTTGCTCGAATGAATCCATCTCTTGCCTCTTCTCCACGAACTGATGATGATGCTTCTGTAACCAATTTGATCAATCTTTCTACTGCCTGCGAATGACATGGGAACCTTTCAAAATTCAGCTTACTCTTTTCTTTTATCTGTCTATCAATGAACTCGTCTGAATATTGAGCTGTCAAAGGAGGTTCTGTCACATCAGATTTATTCCAGTCAATCATGTGTGTGTAGTCATTACTTGAGAAATTCAATTTGGGTATTGTGAACTGACGTATTTGTTTTCTTTCAGTGCTCCTTGCTTTCTTGATACGACGCCATCCAAGCTCTCTAATGTAGTTACGATCATCTTGGAGCATTGTGATGATTATGTTTTCTGGATGGGCAAAGAAAGCATTACGCTGAATTACAGGTTTAATTATCTTCTGTATTGCTTCAGGGAGTTTGTTGAACAGTACCAGAGTTTTATGGACATTCTTAGCCCCATCAACAGCTAGGCAATATGACTTGATATTGAACCACATTGGCACGTAGAATTTCATCATAAAAGTGGCTAAGGCTACTAAGGTGTCTGATGGCTTAGTCATTGAGACATATAACCTTAGAATTCTACTTGCAGTTGTGAGCCATCGAGAATGTGATATTTTTCCAGGCTGACGGGCTGCTAAACTTTCAGTAACTTGCCCTGATCCAACAGCAGTACTAATATCATAAAGGTATCTTTGGTCACTGCTTAAATCATTGACTGTCTTTTGATCAAGTTGACACATTTCCAGAGTAATTTTAGAAAATTCTTTTATTGGGAGCTTCTCACAGTCATGAAGTTTTTTCCCAATGTCACCTGTAAAGCCTTGTGGTCCACTTGTCCTACCATCCATTTCTTGTATCAAATGTCGCAGTGGCAATTCATTCGCATGTAGCTGACATATAAACCAATGAAGTGGTCTTCCAAGTTTGTATTCTAGTATTCTGATTGCACCACCTTAGACCAGTATTTACAGCCGTCCCATCACATCCAACAGCCATCAAAGAGTCATTTGGAATACTGTTTTCATCTAGATGTCTTAAAATTCCTTGTGCTATATTCTTGGCAGTTCCTCTACCAACAGCAAAATGACCTAGGTATGTTGCATCTGGTTCAGTGATTAAGGCAATATGCTCTTAGCTGACAGTTTTCATGTGATAATTTGAGCCTATTTTCTCATTTACCAGTGTATGATCTTTTCGTCCATCAAAGTAAATGCTCTTTATTTCTGTTTTCTTTGTGAATGTTGCTTTCTTCAGTTCTTTTCTACCTAGAGACCGACTTCGTCGAACTTTACTGCGATCGATAATGTGTTTGCTGGCTCCTTGTGATACAATGCCATAATCTTCCAAAACCGAGGTTGAAATCAATGCTGCTGCTCTGTCTGACACTCCTGTTCTATCACATGCTTGGGCTAAGTTAGATAATTTTCTTTTACTCGTACTGGCTGCATGTTTCTTCTTTTGTTCTCCCTCCTTCCACTGCTTCTTTAAAGGTGGAATGTACTCTGTGTCTGAAGATGTTGCATCACTACAGGATGATGTGTGATCAGATATTTCAGTATTTGCTGGTTCATTATCAAGTTTTCTTGCTTTCAATACTTTTCTTTTTCTTTCTTGTCTCTTCATTAACATACGTGTAGTTTGTGCATCAACTCCACCGATGACCATTTTTCGATTTGTTCGCTGGTCAACGATGAAGTCTCTCTCCAGTAATGGGATTTTGTAGGCTTTTTCACATGAGCAGAGTTGGAAATCCTCACACTTGCACGATGAAATATCAAATAATTTGCCTGAATCACTTTTAAACTTCTCAAGTTTTTCTTTGAATGATTTGGTGTCTTTCTTGCCTTTGTAGTTCTTCATTAAATTCCGATGTTTCACATGATAGGCTTTTATCATGTCTATTATTCGTTTCCATGACAGTGTGGGAATGGATGCTTTGGCATAAATGTTTACAAGCTTCTTAGCAACATTAGCTGCAACACTGCCAACTGCAGGATCCTTATTGTTGGAAGAATGTTTCAGTTTCCACCTCTCTTGATTAAAGCATTTCATGATATCACTGTAAGTTGGTTACTGTCTTTCATCAAAGTCACTTGGGTTTCCAAAAATGGGACATGACATCCCTTGCCTGGAACATGAAGTACTTGGCTTTGATCTATAAGAATCCTGCATTGTGAGTAAGAGCGGGGTACAACCACTACAGATCCACAACAGATCCACAAGTCCTGACTCAGTTACTCAATTAGGTGTTAATGGGAGTCACGGTCAGATTTGCCAGTTATGGTTTCAAGCACTTTTTCTTCTCTGAGAAGGCTGCACCTGAAAAATTAACATTTTACTACCTCGGTCCTGTTTTCGATATAAATCGGTTCTGAGAAGCAATATACATATATGAGCGGTAAATTTATACTAATAATGGATATTTCAAGCAAAATGTGATTAATTGAGGCACCTGAAGCTATCATCTGTTGTCATTGTAACTTCAAGATAGTTATTATGATGTCTTTTGTTATCTAATTCACACTACCCATAACCAATTTTCACATAAAGATGTTGATAAATGAAAATTACATTTATACATATATTTCACATATCGTGAATAAAGTAGCGCTGCGGAGGCACCTCAAGATATTATCCGATTAGTGTTAAACTTCACGAGAAGTCTTTTGGAGTCATATTGCAACTACTGAACAGTACCCATAAGAACTTTTCCAAAAAAAATATTTTCACTCCACCCTAGTGTGGAATGGTGATTTGGGAGCGAATGGAAGGGACTGAGATGGAGAGGCGTCCGAGATGAAAAGGGATTATTAGGAATGATGGTGAAGGGTGTTCGTTGGTGAGGGATGATTCTGATTGGTCTATGTTGAAAATGAATTGCAGAGGCGGGATCGAAAATGGAGAAGGATGATGATGAATGATGGTGGTGGATGATGAAGAGTGAGATATAATGAGGGATGATGTTGATGGGTGAGGGAGGGGAAGAGTTTGCGTTGGGGATGAGGGATGGGAAGGAAGGACGAGGAATGGTCATTGTTGTTGGTGAAGGATGAGGGATGGTGAAAGATGAACATGATAAGTGAGCAATGAAAAGAAATTGTGGGGGCGGGTGGGATTATAAAGTGAGTCATTTCAGGAACGGATTTCTTGAGGGAGGGATGGAATGGGATGATATTTCATGATGCTGGTGGTGGGGCATGAGGGATCGTGTGTGAGGGTTGCGGTAGCTGGTGTACAGTGGTGAGGGATGATTCTGGTGTGTGTGTGATAGTGACATTGGTAATGAATGGTTGAGATAGATAAATGTTAATGGTGAATAGTGAAGAAAGGTATTGGTAGGTATCGTGTGAGTTGAATAAGTGGTAGGTGATGGGTGTTGAAGGATGTTCAGCATTATTGTTGTGGCGTAAGTAGTGGCTGGTAAGGGATGGAGAGGAATGTTGAAGGATCACTGTGATGGTGGATAATAGGAAGGGGAGTTTGGGTAATATGGTATGGTAGTGGTGAATGTATTATGATGGTACTGGAGCTGGTTGTGGGCATGGATGGTGAGAAATGAAAATAATGAAGGAAGGTGGGATGATACAGGAAAGGACGATAAGGAGTGGTGGTGGTTGGTGAGGGATGGGAAGAATGGACAGTGGTGGTCGGTGTAGGTAACGGCAGGAATGATGAGACGAGCTTGCCGGGGGTATATCATGGGAAGTGCTGTTCGTGTGGGTGGTGTGGGATGCTGAGTGGTAGAAAAGGATGATGATGATAATGATGTTGATGATGATGGTGAGTGTAAGTGCATTTTTTGACATTATAAATCACATTACGATCCCCAAACTGATTTCTTGTTTTGTCTGAGTGTCGATCTTGCGTCCCTTGGGTCAGTAGCCCATTATTTAACCACCTGAACACCACGAGCCGGAGCACCAACAAACCAAGAGAAAGCATTATGCTTGTCGTGTACTAAGCTGGGGTGGTCTCGCTTCCCTTCGATTAGTAACCTACAATTCAACCACTTAGCCAACATCTCCACATTGAGACCAGCAAATGAGGCCTTTTTTTTTTTTATGTGCCTGACTCTGGGCATAGGTTTCATAGCCTGTTCCCAAAGCCCAGTATTCCTCCTACACATCGTACTATACACCTCCACATGTTACCACATCGACACTAACACCCTCCGTCCATACTGAATAGATGCTAGGGCTGTCGTATGCTGGAATGGTGTACTGGTATTAGCGGGGATATTTTTACGACCTATCGGCGGGTCCTCGGAAATTAGTAAAGTCTGTTTAAATGAAATTCAAATCCTTATACTCTTCCCTGCCCCAGGCAGGATTCGAACCTGGATCCATTAGGCCTGTAGGCCACCTCTCTACCGATTCGGCTACTGCCTCAAAAGCCAATCAGGAAAGCAAAATACCCAAAATGTTCTTCAATTGTCAGTACTGCCCAGCAACGATGCAAAAAATATAAAACTAATGTTTTCTTCGAATGAGTACCCCCTACCAACAAAAAACTTACATATTCTCTGAGTGTTAGTAGCCTACATCTTACGAACGAAGCAAATACACCAATATTTTGTCTTATCACAGCTCATTCTCAGGCCCGTTCGCGTCTCCAAGGGGTAATTCGGGGCTAGATATTGCCGTGTTATGGGTATTGGGATTGTGTCGGATGTGTGGGTAGAGTCGGCCATGACGGAAACGACAAGATGAAGATACAACCAGTGATAAAAACGATGATGCTGTTTACTTTATGGCAGTCAGCTACTTCACCATCGGGATGTTATTCTTTTATTCTGGCTACTACCGTCTGATTTTAGGCAGCCCGGAGGTGTTCCTTAGTAGAGGAAAGGTTCATCTTACAAGACACGTATGAAATGCATTAAAAAATCAAACACAATACAGTGAAAAATGGAAGAGGAGAGACAAGCACGACGGTAATCAGACGGAGATGTAAGCAGTGATGAAAACGGTGATGTGCTCGAAATAATTTCTTCCCAACGATGACATTTTATTATATCTTTCTGTATCCACAAAATGATTTCATTCAATTTAGAAGTGTCCTCTGGTAACGGACTGATTAGAAACAAACTTTATTGATCCGTTGTGCTACGAGAATGCTTCCACAAGTTGAATAATTCGCTAAAAATGAGTTATGATATTTCCATAAGGAAGACAAGCAGGAGTACCCGGCGGTGCCCGGGCCAAAAAGGCTAGCACTCTAATTCTATCTGTCCTAGGTCAGTCTTTCTTTCTATTCCAGAAAGACCATGTACAGTACTTCTTATGCCTTTGACGAGGGTTTATAAGAGGCCCAGGACCTTTCTTTTTCAGCTGCCGCAGACTAACGCACAGTATCTGTGCGCACTTGTTTACTATTACCAGTGACCTCAAATGACCTCCGACCGGTAACCTGAAATGGCTTCGGAGGTCAACCTCATATAGCATGTATCCGAATTGGAAGTCATGTGAGTATCCATGGCAAAAATTGGGCTGCTGGCTCCAGTCGTTCGAGCGTGCATTACCGGTGACCTCGAATGATCTCCATCCAGTGACCTCGAATGACCTCGGAGGTCAGACTCACGTAGCCTATGTCCGAGCTGGGGGTCTTGTGAGTCTCCATGCCAAAAAATGGGCTGCTGGGTCTAGTCGTTCGACCGCATATTACCGGTGACCTCAAAAAACCTCGGATGTCAACCTCACATAGCCTATGTCCGAACTTGAGGTCATGTGAGTCTCCATGCCAAAAATTGTGTTGCAGGGGTACCCGGCGTTGCCCTAGCCAAATAGGCGAACATACCGCCGGTTACCTCAAATGACCCAGATCTGAATTTTGACCCCCTTAAAACCATCATTGGGTCACCCTAGGGGTCTCTGGCCTTTAATTTGCGTGTGATTGAAGGAGGGACAAACAAACAAACAAACAAACAAACAAACAAAGCGGCTCTTTTGCATATATATAGATGTAGCTATAGATGCAGGGATGACGGTAACGATATAGAAGACATATAAACGTTCATGAAAACCACGATGGTGTATAATGTGGCACATAATAAGAGGCCCTAGTACCCCCTTCTTACCTGCTGATTTCTGCACATATGTTAATGACGTGTGACATATGAGTTACGGCTTTATTTATAATCTGTACACAATCAATGAGAATATTTATAGTCAAATGAGCACAGTAAACTGCTAAGGAAGAGGTATTAAAATGCCTGCATAAGAGGCTTTGTAGCACCTTGTGCTTAACTGCTTATTTTGCACATTACACCTTAAAAATATCTTTCATGCTTGTTTGTAATCGCTTCTACATCGACACAGTTTGCATCAATAACACTGTTTGTCTGTCTAAAGCCAGACACCTTAATCCCATAAGAGATGGCCACAAACAAATCACCTTCATGCCGCCCTGTCCCCTGCCATTTCCCTACCCTTCCCGTCGCCCTATCCCTCATATACCTCTCCACTCTATCCCTCCATCTCATCCTCTGTCTCCCCTTCTCTCTTCCCTCCCCCTTCCTCCACCTCACTCACATACAGTCTCCTTGCTAGTCTCTCGCTTTCCATCCGTTCAACATAACAAACCACCTTAATGTATTTCCTCTAACGATTTTTATCACATCCACATCACAATGCTCCTTCACTTCCTCATTTGTCAGCCAGTCTCTCGATGTAACTCCACATGCTCCTCTTAGATAATTCATTTTCACTGCTCTAAACCTTAACTTTGTCCTTCGAGCAAGGTCCAAGCTTCACTTCCACATGTAAGAGTTGGTATCACAATACTATCATGCAGAGACTTTCTTACTTCCATGCTCACCTCCCTATTTCTTATCACTACTTTCAAAGATCCAACAAGCTTTCTTCTGGGTTGTACCCTTTCAAGCATTTTAACCTCTAAACTTACATCCATACTCATAACACCACCCAAGTACTTAAATGCACTCACATTTTCCATTTTTTCATCATCCAAACTTGCTGTGCACTCAGTGACTTCATTGCTATCGAAGACCACAATTATATTCTTCCCTACATTAACCTTTAGATTCCATTTCTTATACACTCTCCCAAACTCATTCACTAAGCCTTGCAATTCCTATTCATCTACATTAAACGATACAGTACGAGTATCATCTGCAAACAAAAGAACAGGAAGTTTCCAAATGTTGCCCATCCTCACTTGGGCTGTGCCAACATCCACTGCCCTACCTTGTATCTCGTTTATAACCCCATCTATATACAGACTGAGCAGCCATGAAGACATGTCACATCCCTGTTTCCATCCAACATTCAGAGAGAGAAACCCACTCAGGACTTTCAACAGTTTCCCATTTGCTCCATATATTCGTAATATTTTCCACATTCCTTGTCTATCCACTCTGTCAAATGCTTTCTCCAAATCCATGAAGGCCGCATACAAGTTCTTTCCCTTCTCTTGAAACTTTTTCACAAGTGGCCTACAGCCTCTTCCCTCCCGACAACCTCCCTGTTCCTCTCCAACTAACTCCGCTGCTATTTCCCTATATCTGTCAATAAGTATCCTACCATATACTTTCCTATTACAGAAAGAAGACAAATGCCCCTATGATTACCACCCACTTCTTTTTCCCTTGCTTTGTACGGGGGAATAATTATAACTGGTTTCCACTTCTCCAGGACTTTACTGTCCTCCCTGGTCAATCTGCGCATTTTCCATATCCATTTTACCACTACCTTTCCCACGTGGTTCAACATTTCACAACACACTCTATCAATTCCTGTGGATTTCTACAGTTTTATTTTCTTCATTGCTTTCACTACTTTCATCCTACTGATCTTTTCCTCCCTTCTCATCTCCCTCCTTCTCCCAGCCATTCCCCATCCACTTATACTCGCTTCACTCTCATTCTCTATGTTTAACAGTTCCTAAAAATGTTCTCTCCATCAATTCACTTTTTCTCTGTTTTCCACTACCAATATACCATGTTTATCTTTCACTTTCCTATTACCTTCTTTATAACCCGGACTACAGTAAGTCTTTTTACCTCCTTCCAGGACATATTCTTACATTCTCTCCACTTTACACGAAAATTCCTTCCAAATTCCTCATTCACTCTCTTCTCACTCTCTCTCTTACTAATCTTTTCACCTCTGTCTTCCTGTCTACATATAACTCTCCATTCCGTCTCTCAACTTCCTCTATGTTTCTGCTTCCCATCCGCTCCATATATGCTTTCTTGTTTTGCTCCACAGCCTGTCTCACCTCTTCCTTCCACCATGCCGTTCATTGCGTCCCCTTTCGTCCTCTGTTCACTCCCCCCCCCCCCTCACATGCTACAAAGATATCTTCTGTGAATATTTTACACACACCTTCCACCTCCCCCATGTGCTGCAAGTCATATATATCCAATCGCTCTTCCACTTGTCTCTTATATATATATATTTTTTTTTCATCCTCGTGCAACCCTTCTACTCGCTTTGTATGGACTACTTCCTCCTCCCCTACTCTTCTTCTATTATTCCGTCACATTTTCATTTTATCTTTCAGTGCCACCAAGTGATGGTAAGAAAATCCACTCCCTCAACCTCTATGCTATTGCATCCAATACATACTTTCTCATTCTCACATCCACACACATGTTATTAAGCACTGTCTTCCGTTCATTCAATTCACCACCCACTTTTCTTATAACTCATCATGTATACCTGCGGATCATTTTGTGCCTAAAGAGGGTATTGACTATCACCAACCCCATCTACATACAAATGTCCACCTGTGTAGCACCATTTTCAGCCACTTCTGCAGGCACACTGCACTCATCAACTAGTCCATTCACCTTCAGATGCACTACTTTTCCATTCATATCTCCAGTCAAAAACACTGTCTCACTCCACTCAAGCTTTTCCATGCACACTTCCACATTTGCACATAACTGTACTTTCACTCTACTTGCACGGTCTTCCGTCGGCGCTTATACACACAATCGCACATGCTTATTCCTACTCTCAATCTTACCCACACGATCTTTCAACCAACTGATCCATACTCTCTTATATTCTCCTTCCATCTCTTGCACGCAATGCATATACCCTTCCTTGCCCCCTCACTCTCACATCTCTTGTAAAATTACATCTCTTGTAAAATCTGCTTCCAAGCGATTGGGTGTGCTAAGCCGACTCCGTTCCTTCTTTACCCCTGCACAATTGTTGACTTTATACAGGGGTTTTATCTACCCCTGTGTGGAGTAAAACTCTCATGTGTGGGGAGGCTCCCCACATACAGCTCTTCTCAATAGGGTGGAGTCAAAGGCTTTTCGTCTCATTAACTTTCCCCCTCTTACTGACTCCCTTCAACCTCTGTCTCGTCGCCGCAATGTTGCATCTTTATCTCTTTTCTATCGCTACTTCAATGGTCACTGTTCCTCTGAAGTGTCTGCATGCATTCCTCCACTTCTACGACGGGCGCGTAGCACCCGTCTAGCAGCAAACTCTCACCCCTCTTCTGTCCAACTCTCTAATGCAAGAGTTAACCGTTACTCCCAGTCCTTCATTTATGCAACAGGTCAACTCTGGAACTGTCTCCCTCTGTCTGTATTTCCTGCTTCCTATGATCTCCAGTCTTTCAAACGCAGTGTGTCCAGGCATCTCGAAATGAATGGAGCTTGAATTTCGCTCTCCCTTGTATTTTGTTTTCCTCTTGGAAGGAACAGTGTTTGCGGGCTCATGGCCTTTGGTTCCTTCTTCCTCACATAAAAAAAAAAAATTACTTCACATAACCAAGTCCATTCTCCCACTCAGTCTCACTCTCACGTCACCATTTAATCTCAGTCAATCCACATACCACTTTTGCATCCTGAGGCATCTGAACAATTTCTTTTTCACCTCATCATTCTCACCCCTGACGTTCCTCAATAAAATCCGCACCTTGTCTTTGGTTCGGTCCTTCGTCGCCACCTGTTGGTCAGTCCTGGGCCGGGGCATTTTTTATTTTTCTAGTTGTTTTCCGGGAAGGGGCACTAACCCTCCCCCAACCCACTTGTTGGCACGTAGGGAACACGTGTTGGTTGGGTGTATGGTTGCTACCCAGCATATGATTTCCTGGCTTGCAGGAAATCATTGGCCTTGTCACTCAGTGTAGAGTCAACCTGGGGTAGAGTATTACTACACTGTGTGAACGGGTGATGCCCCCCCCCCCCCCCACCGACCACATAAAACACGCAAGTGGATATTGAATTGTAATTATGCAAAGTAAAACGATGAGGATGAAGCGTGATACGAAATGTCTAAGAAGTGTCTAGAAAACGGAGCTTAATCCGACTAGAGTCTGGTGCTTTGTGTTCCATGTTCTCGTTGGCTGAGAGAAATTTAGAACACCTTTGTCGTTGCTGCTGCCAGACGATTTTATCCAGTTTAGCGCTGACTCTTCCATGTGCAGAGGAAGGGAAAAATAGAGCTTTTACAAGCCCCATTCACTGACTGATATGATGCAAGGCCAAAGACAGTGAGAAAAGTTAAAGTAAAAAACGCTAATAATTAAGGTGAAGAAAAATTATAGGAAGGAAACAGTAAGGTGTGGGAGGGAACAAATGAGAAACAACAGGATGAGGAGGGCTGAGATGAGAAAAACAAATAGGATTAAAAAAAGCTAGGATGAATATAAGATATGACGAAAAAGGCTAAAACAAAAAATAGGGTGAAAGCTATGATGAAGCAAACTGGTACAAAGGAAACCATGATAAGGGAAGAATAGGGTGAAAGGATCTTATACGAAGCAAAAATAAGGAGAATGCAATGACGAAGCAGAAATGGGATGCGAAATGCTAGGATGAAGCACAATGGGTTGACAAAAGTTGGCTGAGGAAGGGAGAGTTCAATAGGGGAGGTGGGGAGGATAACAAACACAACCATGAATTGCTCAAAATCTTTCATGAGGGCTGACTTTCCAGCAGGCCCGGCTGAGAGAGAGAGAGAGAGAGAGAGAGAGAGAGAGAGAGAATCATCACCAAAGAAAGTAATATACAACATAATTTGAAACGAGGTCTCACACACACACACACACACGAGGTCTCTCTCTCTCACACACACACACACACACACACATTACGATCCTAATCAGGTACTGCTTATCTCTCAACCTCTTGAGTCCTGTGGCATCTTGATTCTACTCTTGGGGTCTCTACAATGATAGTGAACTTAGGAAAAGGCCTGATGAAGGTTATACTTAAGTTCCTCATTTCCAATTTTCTCTCCTAAGGGGGATAGAGGCGTCTGAAAGCAACAGGACTGTAGTCCTGAAATACATCATGTAACTGAAGTGGTGAAAAATTTCCCCGATTCGCCTGTGCTTAATTTATTTCGTACAGGATACATATTTCTGAAACACCTTTTGGTGTGCTTCAGTGGCCATTTTTTTCGTGTACTTTATCCGTCATTAACCCCATGAGAACGAGGACTTAAATCATGTTACATTTTTCTGCTCTCAGAGGACCCTAATAATGAATGTATTAACGACGACTTTAACACCTCGAGTTTGATAAATAACTCCTGAGCAGCGAGAACCGTGTGAACATAATATGAAAAACATAGGCAACGCAAAGCTGTTGCATCCCTCCATCTGACCAAGTACTTAACCCCTAAATCGCAGAACACCTAACCAAGCGCATAACGGCCCTCACCTCGTCCCCCTATGTATAACAGACATCAAAACTTAAAAATTATCGTATTTTATCAATGGTAATATGGAACTTAGAACTTATGGGCAGACTTGACGAAATCATGAACTGTGCTTTTCCATATAGGCAGCCATTTTCAAAGATTACATAATAGGTGCAGTCAAAAAAGTGCATATATAATTATTCATATAACTATTTATCACATACAATTCTGCTCCTAGGTGTAATAGTTGCAAAGTTTTAATAGAAAACATCATTAAAATAACCAGTTTTGTGTTTTTCAGTTTCATAACATTACATAATATCATGGCATTCTAACTACTAGAGGCACCACAAGCCATATTAACACATATTCCTGTAGAGTTTGAAGCCTTTACCTGTATTAGTTTCTGAGTCCTAGCCCGGAAACACAAAAAGATATATTTTTACCCCGTCATGTCCCGAACCTTTCCGCACCTATGACATCCCCCAGTCCCGAGCCTTTTTGGAAAAAAAAATTTTCTTCTAAAACTTCCGCTTAGGTCGAGAAACGATGGAAAATCCTGAAAAAAGTGGTCTCTGCGGTCTATAAGTGGGCTCTACAGGTGCGGTTTCCCCCCGTAGGTATCGTATTCTGTAATGGGCTGGATATGCGTTTACGTTTTCTATGGTAAGGAATAATGGGGCAAACAACACACAACACCTCTACATTTATTGAATTTGAACTAATAAACAATAACAGTAACAATATAATGGATTTCAGACACATATATAGGAAAAATAAGCATTGTACCATCGCGAGCGCATAGCGAGTTTGGTCCGAGTCGTAACATGCTATATGCTAAGTTTCTGGTATGAGTCAACCTATCATTTTTTCTACTTGTATACTTCTGTTTCAATGACAATTTACCAATTACAACTGTTTGTAAGTGTTTTCAGATGTTTTCATTCATTATGATGACATGCAGCATAAGTTTAGCGCACATCAGCTTAGTAAGCGCACTCGCTATGACTCGTATTTCAACATACCAAATTGTTTTATCACTTTCCAATTATTTTCCCATTTACATAGAACCTTTCCTCCACCACTGTGAAGGTTTTCAATTATTATCATTCATTACGAGGGCATTTAGCGATATGCTAGCGCCTATTGACGTAGCAACCACGATCTCAGACACTCGTGTTTCATCATCTACTTTATTTATTCACTCAAATTATATTTTCCCACTTACATTACACACGTTTACACCCCTAGAATGCACTGTACATACTTACTGCCATTATTTATTCAAGTGAGCGTGAGAATATCGCCTGAAAATACCCTCGCAAGGAATGTTTCGTCATACATAATACTCACACACTTATATACTAATTCACTCACACACTTATATACTAATTATTCACTTTATCACTTGCTGACTTTTATTTTGACTAATACGTGCCTTATTCATTCGACTAAGCATCAGGAAATCTTATCTTTATAGACACGCTATGAATATTTGACTTAGAATATACATCATCATATACAATAATTTGAACTTATATTATACCCGTAATAATGTCACATAATAAGAAATATATCATAAGGGGCCGTATTTATTGCACTGAGCGACAGAATATCGAATCAAACAACCCTCTCTATGTAAGTTTCAACTTAGGGCAGATTTATATACTTACACCCAATGTTTTCACTTATGTTCTACCTGTAGGCACTTTATACTAATATTTGGCGATCCACATGACTGATATTTTCACAGAGCGTCTGTCTGTCGCATTTACCTCATATTTTCAGCGTCCTTTCATATTCACACCATGCTAAAAGTGCAGCAACGTGTGATATTCACTAAAACATGGGTGAATACACAGACCCACGTCACACTGCACGCACTCATAGCGGGTGTCCTTCCTCTGTGTCGTGAGTCTCACCTGGGAATGACTGCACACGTGACACCTGCGCTGGGGCCTAGGTCTGTTGGGCTGGGGAGGGATAGGAGTTGGGAAATGGCGGGCGGATATTCTCTGGGGAGTGTGGGTAATATGGGCAGTGCGGGGGCGCTGTTGGGGCCTTTCAACAGCATACTTAGCAATGATTTCTCGTGTGAGCTCCCTCACAAACCCTTCAAATGTTTCCTGAACTCCTGTGGTCATGGCGTGAAGGTGGTGGCAATTCAGAGCAGTGATATCTAGCAAGTGAAAGAACAGTTTTTTATACCACTTCATCGTGGTCCTGGCACACTCTACCGTCAATATCATGGAGTCTGACTGGTCCACGAGGCGCATGTTTATATTATAGTCCATGACACATTCAGGTTTCCAAAGACGACGCCTGCTCTCGCTATGGTAATCTACAGAATCAGTACGGTGCATCAAGAGGCGGTGAACTGTGGACAAGAGGCTTACTTCTCTGTTGTGGTTCCACATTGTTGCAAGGATGTTGTTTGCTTTGAAGAAGACAACCTCACTCCTTGCAAGTTTCCGCCCTACCTTGACCATGTGACGCCGGTTCACCTTTACGGTTCCACAGACTCCCGTTTCATGTCTGTGAAGATAACGAGCGAGAAGAGGGCTAGTGTACCAGTTGTTGAGGTAGAGAACGTGACCACGATGAAGGTAGTCTTGTATCATCGTCTTTACCACTGCTCCCGAAAGTCCTATACTTCGATCTTCTATTATGTCTGTCTGTGCACCGGTGTACAAGACTATGTCTTGCACGTATCCAGTCCTACAGTCACACATAACAAAGATCTTGAACCCAAAACGGTGCCTTTTGCTGGGTATATACTGTCTGAATGAAATATTGCCTCTCCACAACACGAGACTCTCGTCTATGACGAGATCTCTATAGGGATAGAATGAGGATCGAAAGGTTTGCCTGAGGTGATCAAAGACCAGCCTAATTCGCCTCATTTTGTCAGTGTTGTTTGCATTTGCAGGGTCATTAGCATCATAAAAATGGAGGCGACTTAGAATTTGTTGAAACCGATTACGGCTCATCACTTGACCAAATATGGGGGTAAACATAACAGGGTCCGTAGTCCAGTAAGCAGGAATTCTATTTTTTCTTATTATACCCATCAAAAGGACAAGGGCAAAAAATAAGAACATTTCTGGAATGGAGACAGGGTAATCATAAATCATAGAATGCCTACTCCTTGTTCCCAATCTTTCACTTTCTAGCCGCTGGCCGCTTGCAAACAGGTTTGTTTGAAAAACGATCTGATCTACGAAGGCCTCACTGAAAAACAGGTGGAAAAAATCCAACCTGCTTGAATTACAGTGAATACCTGGTGCAATGCAGCCAGATCGCCCATGCTCAGTGAAGGGGTGAATGAGGGGAGAAAAATCACTCCCATCCTCCCAATCCCACGACACAAATCCCTCGTCCCCATCACCGCTTTCGTCTGGGTGGGGAGGAGATCCTGGTTGGGGAGGTTGGGGAGAAGGAGTACGGAGGGCTTCCCCACTGTCACTCCTCTTCCCTCTGCCTTTACCCTTTCCCTTTCCCTTACCCTTACGGCCTTGAGGAACATTAGGGGGCTGTGGGGATGAAATTGTTGAATATTGGCGAGCAGAAGACGTGCTGGGGAATGGATCCTCCCCACCTTCCCCCTCCATTACCACACCACGTGCTCTCTCACGCAACCTTGCTCGACCACGTGTTAGGGGATATTGGGGAGAATAAGACGTGCTTTGGAGTGGTTCCTCCCCACCTTCCCCCTCCCTCACAACCCCACGTGATAATGAACACACCCGCTCTGGCCCACGTGATCCACTCTGCCGCCTCACACTGCGTAGGGAGAGCAATGACTCACCCACCTCACTCTCACTTTCCTTAATCCCAGGAATGTCCATTTCACTCCCCACTCCCTCCACTTCACTTCCTACCGCCCCAAACAGAATGCTAGGCCCATACCTGCTTAGACGACGTGGTGTGCACTCTGGGCCACGATGGGTAATCACCTCCCGCCCATACCACGTGGCAGCACGTCCCACGTCTCCGTCCTCGTCCTCATCCTCGTCCTCGACCTCGAATTCTGCTTCCAAGGCACGCTGGGGATAGGGATATGATATACCACGTGCCTTCTTTGCCTCCTGCCCCTCTCTAGCAGCACGGTAAGTCACTTACTGCCGCTTCCTGGGTGACGGAACTTCCTCGTCACTGCTGGTGGTTTCTTCCTCCTCTGGCTGCATATAATCCTTGTCCATCTCCTCGTCATCCAGTGGGGAATCACTGTCGCCGGTAAAGGTGTCCAGGGCGACTTGAATTTCGCTCTCTGAGAGACCTCTCTTAGCCATGTCTGAGCAGGACCGTGGCTACCAGGTGAGTGGACAAGTGGCGGGCTAGCGCGGGTCGCGCGGGGTCGCCGAGTGTCCCTGCCTGGTGGCAGGTAGGGGAAGGTCAGGCGAGGGTACGTACCGCAAATCAAGCGCGAAATTTGAAAATTGTTGAAATTATGCGCATTGCAATTGCGCGACGTACTGGTACGTCGCCGGGACTGGGAAATGCAAATCGTGGTGACGTACCCATACGTCGTCGGGACGGGGCGGGTTAATCTCTTCATTATAGTAAAAAAAATTACTTAGAAACAGCATTCTACCTATCAAAAGGTACCTATTCACTATAAGACACGTATCCATATGAAATTTCCTGACTCTATAGTGAATACTTTCTGAGTTCTGAATCGGAAACGAAATCTCTACTCCCTACCAGCCGGCCAGCCACTCTGCCGCCCTGCCACCCAAC